>NC_092335.1:200645000-201245000 GCF_046630445.1 Rutidosis leptorrhynchoides
TTGAAGACTTCGTCCATATGGATTAGGACGGGTCATCACAGGTGGTATCAGAGCGGTGGTCTTAGCGAACCAGGTCTTGCAGTAGTGTGTCCAACTGATAGTTGTTAAGATGCATTAGTGAGTCTGGACTTTGACCGTGTCTGCATGTCAAAAGTTTTGCTTATCATTTCGTGTCGAAAAATTAATTGCTTATCATCCTTAAAGTCTAGACACATCTTGCTGCCTCTATTGCATAGACAGTGTATAGATAAATTCATATCTTAAGCGTATCTGCTAATCCATATCTTAGCGTACCTGTTACTGTAAACTTTGTCTGATAGTTTCCGTAGATTCCTCCGTAACTTATGGGATTTTAGTATTATATATGCATATGTAAATTATGTATTGCAGGGTACTAATTTACATCCTATAATCTATTTATTATCAAAAATCCTTCACCTGATCATATGAGATGAATCCCTCAACCAGTTCGAGTCCCTCAGATTTCAATAGCTATTCCGATAGTTATTCCGACAGTTATTCCGACATGGATATTCACTTAAGCTCCAAAAGCGGTGTCACCAGAATGAATCAATCAATCAGCCATCCCCAATTCATCTGATGGGTTCGTAGCCTCCTCAATCATTGGAGACAAGAAGAAGGCGAACCCTTCCATCCACCACATTGCCCTCTTGGCGAAGAACCTGAAGCATTTACCGGTGAACCTATCCGAAACACCATTTTTAGCCTCATCTCCTGGGTAGCTTGTCACGATTATCTTCTAACTAAAATTCTAAACCTTATTCATCCGCTCGTTCCGATTGGCAATCATCCCGGAATAATAGAAGAAGTCAATGAACTTCGCGTTCGAGTCGTGGCGTTGGAGAATATGGTGCAAAACTTACCAGCTTCAGCTGCATCACCGGCACCAACAGTACCACCAACATCAGCACCAGTACCACCAACAACCCAAGTTTCAACATCACATGTCTCAACATCTCCTTCTATACCTCGAGTATAACCAGCGTTCTACATATCGTTCAACATCAATTATCTTCGTTCTACGTATCGTTATACCCCATTTATCTTCATCCAACATGTAAATTATGTAATCTCTAATGTTTTAGAGATTATGTACTCTAGTTCTAACCGTAAATCAAATGATATTAATATCATATTAACTCATTAAATCCATGATTACATCTGAAGAAAATATATATGTATGTATATTTTCATAAAGATTGTAATTAAAAATTTTTTTGTACAAACTGTTAATGATGAGAATATTTTAACGGGTAGGTAATACCCGAGGAATATTTAGATTTCACATTAATAAGTTACACTGTACATTCTTCGAATCTGATTCAACAATCATTTACTATCCTACTTACATCCACAGATATACGTATCTGTTCACCGCAGAACAACCATTTTCATTCAATTTCATATTTGGATTTTGACCTATCAGAATCCAACAAGTGGCATAATGAAGAAAACATTGGACAAAATAAAATTTGTTAGAAACAAACGAATTAACTAATTGAAATTTTGTTAAGAATCCACGCTAACTGTTCCTAGCTAACTGGTTACATTTTATTTATCTCAATTTAATTATCGCAATTTACATTCTCTCGATTTACATTCTCACAATTTTATTTATCGTCATTTAATTTCTGTATTTATTTTACGCACTTTAAATAACGGGACACGTATACAAGGTTTCGACATATCATATTGACCCATCTATATATTTATCTTGGAACAACCAGAGACACTCTATATGCAAATGATGGAGTTAGCTATACAGGGTTGAGGTTGATTCCAAAATATATATATAGTTTGAGTTGTGATCAATACTGAGACCGGTACACGGGTCACGATACGTATTAATTAATTTGAATGTTATATATTAAACTATATATGAACTATTGGACTATTGGACTACTAACTTTGGACAATTAAAATGAATTAAAATATTGATTATAATATATGAAACTAAATAATTCTTTAAGTTTGCCACTTGATTTCATCTTAAACCTCATTTGAATCCTGACGATTCCAATCCATGTTCAAATCTTTCATGATTCTTGAAAACACCTCGATCGAAAGGATGGACCATCCGCACTTCATCTACGGAAGAAAAGATTTATGCATATAGTTATGCATCTGAAAAACTCTCGGAACTTGAGTAAACGTTTAACACATAGCTGTGTTAATTCCTTTGGCGTTATTATTACCCAAAATAACTATGCAATTCCTTTCCAAATTAGCAAATTTTGTCATAGCTCCAGCAAGTTGATTTTGACTTTTCGTTCAAAACAACCTTATTATAACCTCGGAATATATACGTGCTCATTTATTGTTACCAGAGAATCTTTTATATTCCACCATATTACCATCAGCGTTTAATCATCCAAAAACACAATTCTCCTGAAACCACCTCGGTTTGATAACCAATGACCCAGATCCGTTAACTTTGAAAATGCTGACGAAGCAGCATGATGTAGATGGTCTTAATGGCCAAAAGTTGAAGATAAAGAAGGAAGTGTTGGGAACGCTCGATAGAAAATTTGGTATTGAAAAACGGTTTGAGCAAACCATGAAGGAGACCAAGGATAAATACAAGGACCAAAACCTATATTCAAAGAATCCAGGTAATTCTGGATCCGATGAAACCTTCAACAAATATCTTGCTCCTTACTCATGTTAAAATCTTGCGGAAAATCTTTCTTCATCAACCTTCGATCTTAGAAATTCCAAGATATCGTCATAAATATCTTCGATATTTCTGAAGATATATTTATAAATATTCTTGTTCGAAATTATCTATCTCTTCGTGCTATCTGTGTTACATCCTAAAAGAAACTGTTTTAGCTCCTATATTCTTTAAAATTCAAGTTAAATTATGAATGATTTCCTAGAGAAGTGTTTGGAATTGAAGCATGAGTTAGTATAATATAATGACGTCAGGCCAACGTGGTTATATTACATTAAGTCATGCTAAATTTCTAATGGAATGTGATGATGGTTCACAGATCTTACCCTCAGCATGAGTCATGTTACATAATTCTTTCATTCTACATAACCTCCGAACATATCAAGAAGAATATATTCTTGATAGTTCTATCTTCAGTAATTTTGATAAATTTGAAAATCAAATCGTGCTATCACGTTCCTTTCTGCTTAGAACATTATAATCATTCGAAACTCTATATCTACGAATTCTGGACCATTATTCGCTTGACTTGGAGTCGGGAAGAGAAAACCAGATCATGGAGCTCCAAAGAATAAAGGAAAATATAAATCCGATTACAAAAACAGGAATTACAAACCGTGTATATCAATGTTTATCGCAACATAAAGACACGGGAGAATTAAAAACATTATAACCCCAAGGGCGAAGTAGAAGAAAGTAGATTCCTCTGGTGGAAGTTGGAAAAGGAGAATGAATGTTGCGATAGTAAGGACGAGGACAAGGCTCAGAACTGGATTAAGCATTTTCACAATCGTTTGAAAGTATGGATCGAGAAAGAAAGAATTGGAGGGGTGAAAATAATGGAACGAAAGAAGTTCATTTATAGAGAAGATACCAGACAAAGTAATCGAGACAGATAATCGTATTAAATTAAAGAGGATCCTAATTTTCCATAAATCCCGAAGAATCAAATCCTATAGATTTCCAAGAATTTCTTTTAAATCCCTCGAATTCCGGAATTCAATAGAGACAACGTCAAAAGTTTAGACGAACCTCATTTTCCAAAAATTCAACCATGACTAGTCGAAAGTTATGATGAAATTTGTCTTTCTCGTTTCATTATTTAGTGATAGCTTCATTCGTACTCTTCGAGTAATCGAATTGTCTTATTCATATTACTCAATAGTGATAAAACTCTATTTATCAACTCATATTCGTCATGAAAACATTTTTATTGTTAGCCATGACGACCGCATTCAAATTTCGGGACGAAATTTATTTAACGGGTAGGTACTGTCACGACCCGGAAAATTTAGACTAATTTTAAACCAAACTCTCGATACGATAATGTAATTTCAACACGATAAGCAAAGCCTGTAATGTTGAGTCTCGAAAACCTTAAAACTATGTTCATAAATTCAATTACCCTTTTGACTGTGTTTAACGATTCACGAACAATTGTTGTTAATATATATACATATATATAATTAAATATAAGTGTATATATTAATTTGAAGTAATAAGATATAATTTAAAATATAAAGTAATATATAAAATAACTAAACTGTTATTTAAAATGACATTTATATGTAATTAATATTAAAAGTATTGTAATGTATATATAAAATACATAAATATTAAACCTCGAGATATCTTATTATATAAACTAAGTATTTAACCAATTGTGAAGTTAATATATTAAAATTTTATTAATATTTACATTATTAGTATTAATATTAATATCTACATTACTGATATTATTATCTCAAATATAAAAGATATAGATATGAGATTTGAGATATGTTATTTATTATATCCTAATTTTAATTGTATTATCATTATTGTTATTATTGATATTATCGTATTAATTTAATATTATTATTATTACTAATTAAAGGGATCATTTTTTTTCTTCGTATTATTATTATTATTATTAATATCATTATCATTATTACTTTTATTATTAATCTTATTAATACTGAGTTATTTTGATTAGTATGTTTATTATTATTAATAATATATATAATAATACCAATATTTTTTATTAATATAATATAATTATTATTTAATTAAAATTTAAAATAATATATATATATATATATATATATATATATATATATATATATATATATATAAACAGAGACATCCGTATTTGGTTACATGTCCCAATCAATTTTGATTTTTTTCATATCTGCTGTTTACCTGTGATATATGGTCGATCAAGGAATCTAATTTTTTTTTTGTTTATATATAACTATCGAAATCTTATATCTGAGATATGTTTATTTTATTTTTTTTATTTTTTAAAAAAAAACCTCTGTACGAACCCTTTTAATTTATAACTCAATTCCGAATCAATTGTCAAAATCTAAAAATGCCAAAGTGTTAGTAATCCATTAACTAGTCGTTCTTCAAAATCTTGGCTTTCAATTCCTAGTAATCAATTCGAATTGGAGGAGTCAAATTTTATTTTCAAAAGTCAACATATATGTTCATCGCGAAATTTGAAACTTGTTGTGATGTTTGGGGTAAAATTGATGTTACAGAAAGTTTTTACGATTGATTTAAAACCTATTTCATGTTTTGAAGATTATCCAAAACGAGCTCCAAACCGAAATCAATTTTTTTTTTAAGACAGCGACGGCAGCAGTACTAGTAGCTGTTTTCATTTTTTTTTTTCAAGTGTTTATTAAAACTAATTAAAGATTACAAATGTTTATATTTTGTTATGAAATACAAAAACAAATTCATTACTGTAACTGGGTTCATGGTCGACTTATAATTAGAGAGGAAGAAGGGATAGATAAACCATACGAGTTAATTAGTTTTGGGTGTGTTATAAATAAGAAAAAAAAGCGAAACAGCTCAGTTGGTTGGGCGTATTGTATGTGAATGAAAGGTCCTGGGTTCGAACCCAGGCCACTACATTTTTTTTCCTTTGATTACCAAGAAAAGCTGTCGTGGGCCTAGATCCTTTTGTTGGGCCATTTAAATCTCTTTTGGGCCGGATGGGAAATCAGATACAAATGGGATATATATATAATTGGGGAGATATTAGTTCCAGTGAAATAGTAATAGAGGGATGGTTTAGGAGTGTTTTGTGTTAGCGAGAGGTCATGAGTTAGAGCCCGGTTTTTGCCTTTATTTTTGAGAAAACTCATTAAGGTAATCTTTTTATCATTATTATTATTATTATTATTATTATTATTATTATTATTATTATTATTATTATTATTATTATTATTATTATTATTATTATTATTATTATTATTATTATTATTATTATTATTATTATTGATATAATTTTATCAAATAAATATTAGTTATATAAAAATATATTTAATACATATAATCTAACTATATTTATAATTTTATAATAAATATTAATTTATTAATTAGTTATCTAAAATATATGATATATTTAATTTACTATTTTAATATAACAGATATATAGATATATATGACAATTGAAATAACAAATATCTTTTTATTTTAAAATAAGTAATATATTATATAAATAATACATATATACTAAGTTGATTATTATTACATGATAAATGATATGTTTTAATATATATATAAATGATATAGGTTTGTGAATCCAAGGCCAATCCTGTATTGTTCAATATAGTCATATGTATTTTTACTACAAAATACATTAGGTGAGTTTCATTTGCTCCCTTTTATATATATTTTTGGGACTGAGAATACATGCGCTGTTTTTATAAATGTTTTACGAAATAGGCACAAGTACTAAAACTAATTCTACGTGGGTTTAAACCAGAAATATACCCTTAGCTTGGTAACATTAAACTACTTGTCTATGTACGGTAGGCGCGAATCCTAAAGATAGATCTATTGGGCCTGACAAACCCCATCCTGACTATGGGATGCTTTAGTACTTCGAGGTTATTTTAAACACACCTGATCTGGTGTACTTCAGAGGGTAAAACATAGACGTTAAGGCTTGTTACGGGGTGCCTACAGCTTATAGAATACTTTTATGCACTTGCGAGTGTACATATATTTATGAAACTGAAATCTTGTGGTCTATCAAAATTACTGAATTTTATGATTGTATATGATAAACCTATGAACTCACCAACCTTTTGGTTGACACTTTTAAGCATGTTTATTCTCAGGTATGAAAGAAATCTTCCGCTGTGCATTTGCTCATATTACATGGAGTCGTTCAGGGCATATTTAAGTCAGTACCTCGCGATGGGACCAAATGTTGAAGACTTCATCCAGATGGATTAGGACGGGTCATCACAGGTGGTATCAGAGTGGTGGTCTTAGCGAACCAGGTCTTGCAGTAGTGTGTCCAACTGATAGTTGTTAAGATGCATTAGTGAGTCTGGACTTTGACCGTGTCTGCATGTCAAAAGTTTTGCTTATCATTTCGTGTCGAAAAATTAATTCCTTATCATCCTTAAAGTCTAGACACATCTTGCTACCTCTATTGCATAGACAGTGTATAGATAAATTCATATCTTAAGCGTATCTGCTAATCCATATCTTAGCGTACCTGTTACTGTAAACTTTATCTGATAGTTTCCGTAGATTCCTCCGTAACTTATGGGATTTTAGTATTATATATGCATATGTAAATTATGTATTGCAGGGTACTAATTTACATCCTATAATCTATTTATTATTGAAAATCCTTCACCTGATCATATGAGATGAATCCCTCAACCAGTTCGAGTCCCTCAGATTTCAATAGCTATTCCGATAGTTATTCCGACAGTTATTCCAACATGGATATTCACTTAAGCTCCGAAAGCGATGTCACCAGAATGAATCAATCAATCAGCCATCCCCAATTCATCTGATGGGTTCGTAGCCTCCTCAATCATTGGAGACAAGAAGAAGGCGAACTCTTGGCGAAGAACCTGAAGCATTTACCGGTGAACCTATCCGAAACACCATTTTTAGCCTCATCTCCTGGGTAGCTTGTCACGATTATCTTCTAACTAAAATTCTAAACCTTATTCATCCGCTCGTTCCGATCGGCAATCATCCTGAAATAATAGAAGAAGTCAATGAACTTCGCGTTCGAGTAATGGCGTTGGAGAATATGGTGCAAAACTTACCAGCTTCAGCAGCATCACCGGCACCAACAGTACCACCAACATCAGCACCAGTACCACCAACAACCCAAGTTTCAACATCACATGTCTCAACATCTCCTTCTATACCTCGAGTATAACCATCATTCTACATATCGTTCAACATCAATTATCTTCGTTCTACGTATCGTTATACCCCATTTATCTTCATCCAACACGTCAATTATGTAATCTCTAATGTTTTAGAGATTATGTACTCTAGTTCTAACCGTAAATCAAATGATATTAATATCATATTAACTCATTAAATCCATGATTACATCTGAAGAAAATATATATGTATGTATATTTTCATAAAGATTGTAATTAAAAATTCTTTTGTACAAACTGTTAATGATGAGAATATTTTAACGGGTAGGTAATACCCGAGGAATATTTAGATTTCACATTAATAAGTTACACTGTACATTCTTCGAATCTGATTCAACAGTCATTTACTATCCTACTTACATCCACAGATATACGTATCTGTTCACCACAGAACAACCATTTTCATTCAATTTCATATTTGGATTTTGACCTATCAGAATCCAACAAGTGGCATAATGAAGAAAACATTGGACAAAATAAAATTTGTTAGAAACAAACGAATTAACTAATTGAAATTTTGTTAAGAATCCACGCTAACTGTTCCTAGCTAACTGGTTACATTTTATTTATCGCAATTTAATTATCGCAATTTACATTCTCGCAATTTACATTCTCGTAATTTTATTTATCGTCATTTAATTTCTGTATTTATTTTACGCACTTTAAATAACGGGACACGTATACAAGGTTTCGACATATCATATTGACCCATCTATATATTTATCTTGGAACAACCATAGACACTCTATATGCAAATGACGGAGTTAGTGATGCGAAGCGAGGTGTATATAAAATAGTTATTATTTTACTAGAAAATACTATTAAATACGATACAATTTTACACAAGATATTTATTTATTTATAGAATGGATATACTTAAACCTTGCTACAACACTTATAGGCAGTGTACCTAATCGTACAGTAGTGTAGTTTTTAGTAAGTCCGGTTCGTTCCACAGGGAAATCTTTAAACAAAGCTCAACGCTATATTAGTTTACTTTTATAAAAATACAAATATATATATAAGTGATATTATTATTATAAAGGGGGGTTTTTACCGTTTAATGACCGGTTTGTCGATTTTAAAACTTTAGTCGCAGTTAAAACCTAATGTAAAATATAAAATAAATACAAGACTTTAAATTAAAGCGTAAAGTAAATAACGATAATGAAATTGCGAATAATAAAAATGCGATAAAATTAAATTGCGATAATTAAAAGTACGATAATTAAAAGTGCGATTAAATAACAATAAAAGTGCGATAATTAGAAGTGCAATTAAATATAAAATAAAGGAAATAAAATATGAAATAAAAGAATTATGCTTATTTAAACTTCCGTAATCATGATGTTTGACGTGTTGATTTTAGTTTTATGCCCATGGGTTAATTGTCCTTTGTCCTGGATTATTCAATATGTCCGTCTGGTTTTTGTCCATAACAGTCCATCAGTCATAAATATAAATTGCAAGTGTCCTTGTCAAATTATTATTATACCCGAAGTTAAATATTCCAACTAATTGGGGATTCGAATTGTAACAAGGTTTTAATACTTTGTTTAATGAATACACCAGGTTATCGACTGCGTGTAAACCAAGGTTTTACTACTTTGTTAACAATTACACCAATTACCCTTGAATGTAATTTCACCCCTGTTTTATATATTCTAGTGGCTATTAATCCATTCCCGTGTCCAGTTAAATGAACGATTATTCGTACATATAAATACCCCGCCCATCGTGTCCGATCGAGTGTATATGGTAATTTATAGGGACGCCCAATTGTAAATCTTTATATTAACATTAACAAACTTTCATTTAGTTAAACAAATATAAAGCCCATTAATAGCCCATAGTCTAATTTCCACAAGTGTCGTTCTTTTGTCCAAACCCCAATTATGGTACAAAGCCCAATTACCCAATTTTAGTAATTAGCCCAACATCATGATTACTTCGTTTTAAATAAGCATAATAATAACTTAGCTACGAGACATTAATATAAAAAGGTTGAACATAACTTACAATGATTAAAAATAGCGTAGCGTTACACGGACAGAATTTCGACTTACACCCTTACAACATTCGCTAACATACCCTTATTATTAGAATTATAATTAAAATTAAAATATAAATTATAAATATAAATATATTTACGTATGAAGAGGAAGAAAAAAAAGATGATAAAAACTCGGCACAAAACTGGCTTTATATAGGACCTGACCAGCAATCTCACTCCATGCGACTCGCATGGATTTGTGCCTTTGGCCATGCGAGTCGCATGGCCACCCTGGATCCAGCCAAATTAGTTTGTTTTCTTCTTGCCGACGTAATATAATAATAATAATATATATAATATATAATTATATATATATTATATTATATTCTTGTGCATAGTAGACTAGATATTTTTGGTCCGTTGCGTCGGGCGTTTCTTCTTGGCTCAGGTCCCGGTTCCGGATTTTCGGACGTCTTCGCGTATTATTTTATATCGCGTACTTTGCGTCTTGTAACTTGTACTCTTGTCATTTTGAGACGTTCCTCATCAATATTTTGAACCTTTTTAGTTGTATCTTGTACTTTTTAGCTCTTTGGACCTTTTTGTCTTCAATTTGTCGAATCTGCCTTTTGTCTTCACTTTTTAATATTTAAACGAATATTGCTTGTAAATCGAACAATACCAACTAAAATCTTGTCTTTCTTGGGGAATAATGCTATGAAATATATGTTTGTTTTTAGCATTATCAAATATTCCCACACTTGAGCGTTGCTTGTCCTCAAGCAATATTGTCTTGAAATACTAGAATCACTTTTTTATTCTTCACACTTTGTACATCAGTGATTTCTATACGGCGGTATAAACAATGGTAGTAACGATATGGTTTACAGTCCCACATGACTATAAAAATTTAGATCCATTAAGGAAATTGGATCTTTATGAAAACATTTGATCTTTTGAAAATTAAATCTAGTTTTTACCCTAGATAAGTTTTCCGGAATAACCCTTTACCGGTGTTTGCAAAATATTTTTGTGGGTTTGGTGGGTTTCAAATTTGAAAATTTTAGCTCAAAACTTGCGGTTTTGTGTTACCCACTTGCTAACCTTGTATTTGGAAAGCAACACGTCCAGTTTACTTGTCCCGTATATTACCTTTCGGCAAACTACTGTCCGGTTGTAAAGGAAAGCGTTGAACAAGCAACTGTTAAGGCAATGTCCCGTGACATGCTTTTGATTATGGTCTATAACGTGTTGGACGCAATTACTATCCTTGGTAGGAGCAATAGTAAAGCTCACCCTTATAATTTTTTCGGTATGGCACAAGGTCCTGTCTTTGACCATGCTATGCAACCACCGTTCTTACGGTTGACACCCGATTTAGTTCAGGTGACCTAATGAATTCCAGGTGAATTCCTAGGATTTTACGTTCAATGGTAATGAACGCATTGAAAATAGGGTTTTCAGAAAACAAATCGGTTTATAATTTTGATCAAAATATTTTCTCGTTTCAGCTCGAGTTTAGATATCATTGAATTCCATGAGTTTGAATTCTCAATCTTTAAGGTCAATCTCTAGGATTGAGTAATATCAGTCTTAAAAGCTGATTTTTAATCTTTAAGGAGATTATCCTTTCTGGGGATCTGATTCATTAGTCTTATCCAGCTAATTTGCATGGTGCCCCCCCATTGTACGAGATAAATCCTTCTCATGGTTAGGATAAATCTGACCACTTGGCGACCCTGTTTAATGCTGAGGTCCGTGGATTTCCAGCTGATTTTAGTGATGACTTTTCTAGATTTTTCGTCAACCTACAGCTGGTCTGAACGACAACTTCATGACCTAAATCAAGAAGCGCGTGTCTTTTTCGGAAGACTTTACTTCCTTTTAATGATGGAATTGATTCATCGTGTAGATCCATCTCTTCTTTTCTTTCATTGGGTAAAACAGTTTAGTTTAGTCCAAAGCAAAAGTATTTTCAGTTATTTGTTACAAATATATGTGGCATATGTTTAAAATAACTTGGTAAATTTTCCCACACTTGGCTTTTTATTTTTCTTTTTATCGTCCTCTATTCCATTTTAAATGAATTTTAACATTTTAGTTTGTTTCTCAATTTATGTCCTTTCCGAGGTAACAATAATTTCGGTGTTAAAACCTAGTTTTATCGTTCATAAATATGTATAAACATGATTTTGAATTCATTTAATTGAAAATTTTGAAAAATTTTACTAGAATTGGGTAGTCAGTATATAAGACTAGGGCTGTTCTTTTTTATCAGAGAGCACTAGATTCTAATACAACTACTGCTTTACTAGTATTTTTAATGGTAACCAAGTGTATAAAGTAAAAATTTTAAAATCCGAAAGAATTTAACCCCTTCCCACACTTAAGATCTTGCAATGCCCTCATTTGCAAAAAATCAGTAACAATTTAAATTATTGTGGGTGATTTGTGTGAAAATGATTAAATTTTTACCAAAGTTTCCAAATATATTGGCGTTTGTTTGCTGAATGATAAATGGTGCACGTCATTTGTTCATTCCGTCTTGTTGTTATTTCACATATATTTTGCATCATTGTCGTCAAAATTACTTGCTTTTGCTGAACTTAATGCCAGTCTTTGAAAACGCGTTGTTTTACCCTGTTTTGTGCATAAAAGAGAATACATACAATACAAATATAATCATACATGCAATTTGAAATGGAACTTTGGCATCCCACTTTCAAACTATAAGAAAAATATTAGTACACAATAATAATAAGAATATCAAACATTACATAAACGTAATAAAATGTTAAGTGTTTAAAATAAAAATAAAATTACCAACTTATCTCTACTGATCAGGAGGTGGGTTAGGAGGAAAATTAGGATATGGATCCCAATTCATGTTCGCGTCCGGGTTCCATGGCTGATTATAGGTGAACTGGTATGCTGCGTCATAATCATATGAATCATAGGGTGGTCTCATTTCTGGCTGATGTGCGGGATAGTATGCGGGTCGGGTCGGATAATACATCTCGCTAGGCTGCAACTGGCTTATAATTTGGCGCTGATGATAATCCCATCGGCCATGCTCTCGTTGCCGGGAATGCTCGTAGTCATTCCGACGTTGCCATGCCTCGTACTGCATATGCCTATCATAGTTCGTCATGTATTCATCCTCCATACGAACGCCTAAATCAAGAGCAGTCTCCCGAACAACTCCTATAATGTTGTTCGCCTCTTCCATTTCATCATCCGAACCTCTTTCTACCTGTCGCTGAGGTCCCTCGTATCGATATACCCGACCACGTCTCATCAATAATACCCTTGCACCGTGATAAAGGTTTGAACTTATAGTTTCACCTCCGTCCTCTATTTCGTTCATTGGACCCCCTTGGTGCTTATCTACACCTAAATACTCTCCAATGAGAGTAATGAAAATACCACCACCTATAATACTCCCCGATTTCATCCCCGAAACTACATTAGCGAGATAATAACCAACACAATAGGGAATGTTAACGAAACTCCTCGGGTCTCTAATACACTTGAGGTAGAACAAATCGTTTACGGTCAATTTCTCCTTATTCCTACCCCTTTGTGTAATTGTGTTTGCTAAGAATCTATGAATCACCCGGAGTTCAGCTCTGTCTATATCTAAGTATGTATGATTTCCACTGGCGTGAAATTCATTAAAGTGGGACATACGCCTCCAGATGGCGTTAATATCAAATTCCCTATCTACCCTTTCTCCTTGGGCAATCAGGCTATTACAGTCGGGGCTCAAAAGTTCAGCAGGGGTGTAAATCTGTAAGGCCCTAGCTAAATCTATCATGGACATTCTGTACATTCGTCCACCTAACAGAAATCTAATAAAGCTTCTATCATCTATCCTCCTAACATCACTGTTTAACTTAATAGTACTAAGTAATTCTATACACCATTCCCTATATATGGTTCTACGAATGGAAAATAGACGCATCCAATCGTTAAACTAAGAATTACCATACCTTTGCACCAATAATTCCCGAATCGGTTCGGCAAGGTTAACTGTTTCCAAAGGTACCCAGTCAATTGCCCTTGGCATTTCAACAACCTTAAAGTAGAGAATGTGCATGTTCTTTTGATAATCTGGATACTCTATCCAACATCGATCAAATCTCAGATTTGGGTGTAACTGATCTTCATTAATGTCTAAACTCAGAATCCTTTGATGTGGAGCGAATTGACGAAACTGATTCATGAATAATTGATCTTGATCGTGATATGGAATATGTTGCTCCTCCTGTTCTTCTTCTTCTTGTTGCATATGTTGTTCTTGTTCATGAAACATTTCCGGTTCGGGCTCTGGTTGCCTGGATGATGATGCTCCTGAACCTCCAGTATCGGCTCTCTGCAAAACACATTAAACACAAAATTTGTGCATCCAAATATGCATTAGTGTTAGCAAAATAATAACTTGAAACAATTATGATGACATGTTCAATTCATAACACATTTTATACACATTTTCTTAACAATAACAATTCTACACTTTTACATACGAAAATGTGTACAATGTTTTATCACATTTAAACTCTTAAACATGTCAACAATAATCATTATAGCAATTAAACACTTGTTACATGGCATTCAAATCAAACTAGTGCTCATTTTCATATTTTTGTCAAGTCTACACTTTGTCAAATAAGCATATACGAAAAATGTACATCAAGTTCATAAGCATTTATCTTAAATAACATGCCAAAATAATCACTACTAGCAATGAAACAAGTTTCAAATGGCCTTTATATCAAATTATCCAAGTTCATGAATTTTTAGACTTAAAAAGTCCACTTTAATTCTCAAAAACATGTTTAGGTTCAAAGTTTGGATCAATTAACTACCTAAACATGTTACACTACTTAATTTAGCAACAATTCATGACAAAAATCGGCCATAACCTGTTTATATCAAAAAGCCCCAAATTGCTCAAGAACACAAACCCTAGATTCTTAAAAATTTGAAGTTTTTAGCTTCAATTCATGTTAAATAGCTTCTATCTAGGATATACATGCATAATATAACAACAATTTAGCTCTAATTACACCTAAATTTAACAAAATCAAAATATAAATTTTCTAGCTCAAGAACACAAAAATTCGAATTTAAAGAGATTAGGGGTGAAATCTTTACCTTTCTCCTGAAGGGGTTGAGACTACTGAATCTAGGCATGATTATTGTGAAGTTTTGCAAGAATTTTGATGAAAAATGATGAATTTTTGAGAGGGTTTTGGAGATGGTTCGTGTATATGTATGTGTGTTTGTGAAAAAGAGCAGCTCGCTGGATAATTTGATCCTGTCCAGTTTTTAACAGCCATGCGACTCGCATGGATTTGTGCATACCCCCATGCGAGTCGCATGGGGTGAAAATCCAGGATTTAATTTTTTTTTTTTTTTTTTTTTTTTTTAGCATACTTTAAATCAAAAAGATTAAAAATAATGATAATAAAAGTTCTCGTCCCTCCCTCGGGTAAAGCAATTTCGGTTCAAAGACCTAGTCTTCAACTTACGATGAATTTTAAAAATCATATTCTTAACTTAATGAGATAAAGTAAATTTTTGTTTTTAAATTCACACAACTTAAATATAAAATTCAAAATTAATATTAAAAATTCACACCAAACTTAAAATTTAAAATGCATAAAATTAAAAATTCATATTTTAAAAATTCACACCAGACTTATATAAATTTTTCAAATATTTACAATTTTAAATATATTATTTTTACAAAATTTACAATATTAATTTAAGATTTAAATATTAATTTTTAAAAATATGGTAAAAATAAAATTAAAAATCTTTTTGTCTTTTTATCCCACTTTAATCAATCAAATATTATCAAAAATATGCGCCCCTCTTTTCGGTAAAGTAATTTCGGTTCCAAGACCTAATTTAACTCATGACGAATTTTTGAAATATTTTGGGTTGATTGATTAAAGATATTTATACCTTAAGAATAAACGTTAAATTTCGCAGTGATGTAATAAATTTTTGAATGATATCAATAATTTCGGTCGCCAAACCTAATTTTATTCAATACCAATTTAATACTTTTTAGCGAACAAATTAGCGTTTATTATCAAAAGGTTAAAAATAAAAATAAAAATAAAAACTGTACAGACATACCTGTGAAATAGATTTCTTAGTTATATGATCTATTATATTCATAAGATAGTCGGTTTAATTGGTTTTCCATGGCTGCATAGGCGTAACCTCGAGCATTCATTGTCTTTTCTTCTAAACATATGAACGGTCCGTCTCTGCATAAAGTAACAAATTCGGTATTTGAATAGGTTTGATTATTTGAACATTTACCTCCATGTGACCATTTTCCGCATTTGTGACATCGTTCTAGGTGTCGTGCTCTTCTTTTCGCTGCGGATGTTGATTTTCCTTTACCAAATTGTAACTTATTATCTTCGCATCTGGATCCTTTTCTAACTCCGTCCATTCTTTCTCTGATTACTTATACTATTTCACTCGGTAGTATGTCATTATTTCTTTTAGTGATCAAAGCGTGTAGCATTAGACCATGGTTTAATTCACAGGCAGTCTTCATTTCGTAAAAACCTAAAAAAAATAAAAATTCAGAATGGGGGGAGAAGACTAGTTCTTTAGGGTCTGCTAGGGAAAGACCATACGTGTTCCATTTTCGAGAACTACACGAAAACAGACAATCTAACTCTAACAGAAATACATATTATCCTTTAAAGACTTGATTCTCCCCACACTTAGTTAGCTGTGGTGTCGAAATTGTGAGTAACTTCGTTTTCGACTTCCATCGGACCATGTATGTAATGTTTAACTCTGTGACCATTAACTTTAAATTCAATTCCATTTGAATTTATTAATTCTATCGTTCCGTATGGGAAAACTCTTTTGACTATGAATGGTCCAGACCATCTTGATTTCAATTTTCCAGGAAATAGTTTGAATCGTGAATTGAAAAGAAGAACTCTGTCTCCTTCTTTAAATTCTTTTGAACTTCTGATTCTTTTATCATGCCATTTCTTCGTTCTTTCTTTATAGATTAACGAATTTTCGTATGCTTCATGTCTTAATTCTTCTAATTCGTTTAGTTGACTTAATCGTAGACGTCCGGCTTCATGTAAATCAAGATTACATGTCTTCAAAGCCCAAAATGCTTTGTGTTCAATTTCTACTGGAAGATGACATGCTTTTCCATAAACAAGTCTAAAAGGTGTGGTTCCAATTGGAGTTTTGTAGGCTGTTCTAAAAGCCCAGAGTGCATCCTCCAATTTAATGGACCATTCCTTTAGATTTGATCCTACGGTTTTCTCTAGAATACGTTTTAAGGCTCGGTTGGTATTTTCAACTTGTCCACTTGTTTGTGGATGATATGCGGTGGAGATTTTATGAGTTACTCCATATCTTTTAAGAACTTTCTCAAGTTGATTATTACAGAAATGAGTACCCCGATCACTTATTAAAGCTTTCGGTGTTCCAAACCTTGCAAAAAGACGTTTTAAAAAGTTGACTACAACTCGTGCATCGTTAGTTGGGAGAGCTTGTGCTTTCGCCCATTTAGATACATAATCAATGGCTACGAGTATATATAGATTATTATGAGATTTTGGAAATGGACCCATAAAGTCAATACCCCAAATGTCAAATACTTCACATACTTGGATGACATTTTGTGGCATTTCATCACGTTGACTTATTTTTCCGGCCCTTTGACAAGCATCACAGGATTTGCAAAGAAGGTGTGCGTCTTTGTAAATTGTAGGCCAATAGAATCCAGCTTCATAAACTTTTCTTGCTGTTAGTTGAGGCCCATAATGCCCTCCTGTTGGTCCTGTGTGACAATGGTTTAAAATTTTACTAGCTTCATCTCCAAATACACATCGGCGTATTATTCCATCGGGACAACTTTTAAACAGATGTGGATCTTCCCAGAAATAGTGTTTTATATCACTGAAGAATTTCTTTCGTCTTTGGTACGATAATCCTTTTTCAAGGAATCCACAAACTAAGTAGTTTGCATAGTCTGCAAACCATGGGATTTCTTTATAATCTATCTTCAATAGATATTCATCAGGAAAGTTGTCTTGTATGGCCGATTCATTCAGAACTTCTAATTCAGGATTTTCAAGACGAGAAAGATGATCAGCGGCGAGATTTTCTGCTCCTTTTTTATCTCGGATTTCAATATCAAACTCTTGTAAGAGTAAGATCCAACGGATTAATCTTGGTTTAGCATCTTGTTTTGAAAATAGGTATCTAAGAGCAGAATGGTCGGTATAGACCACCGTTTTTGCTAGAACGAGATATGATCGAAATTTGTCAAAAGCAAAGACAATAGCAAGGAGTTCTTTTTCAGTAGTTGTATAGTTTGTTTGTGCTCCTTGTAATGTCTTACTAGCATAATATATAGGTTGAAATCGTTTTTCAATCCTTTGTCCTAAAACGGCTCCCATTGCAAAATCACTTGCATCGCACATTAGTTCAAATGGTAGATTCCAATTTGGTGTTATCATGATCGGTGCATTAGTGAGTTTTTCTTTAAGAATATTAAAAGATTTGATACACTCATCTGAAAAGATGAATGGCGCATCCTTTTCTAGGAGTTTATTCATAGGAGTGGCAATTTTAGAAAAATCTTTTATGAAACGTCGGTAAAAACCAGCATGCCCTAGAAAACTCCTAACTCCTCTAACATTGGTGGGATGTGGAAGTTTAGCAATTACATCTACTTTAGCTCTATCCACTTCAATTCCTTCTTTTGAAATTTTATGTCCAAGAACGATGCCTTCTTTAACCATGAAATGACATTTTTCCCAATTAAGTACTAGATTTGATTTTTCGCATCTAATTAGCATTCGTTCCAGATTAACTAGACATGATTTAAATGTATCACCGAAGACTGAAAAGTCATCCATGAATACTTCCATGCATTCTTCTATCATGTCGTGAAAAATCGCCATCATACACCTTTGAAAGGTTGCAGGGGCGTTGCAAAGTCCAAATGGCATTCTTTTGTAAGCAAAAGTACCATAAGGGCACGTGAATGTGGTTTTCTCTTGGTTTTCGGGTGCTATTGGAATTTGAAAATATCCGGAAAATCCATCTAGAAAACAGTAGTAACTATTTCCGGCTAATCTTTCCAACATTTGATCTATGAAAGGTAAAGGAAAGTGATCTTTTCTGGTGGCGTCATTTAATTTTCTATAATCAATACATACACGCCATCCTGTTACAGTCCTAGTAGGAATAAGCTCATTTTTCTCATTTGTGATGACAGTCATGCCACCCTTCTTAGGCACGCATTGAACTGGGCTTACCCATGGACTATCAGAAATTGGATATATCAAACCTGCATCTAGCAGTTTAATAATCTCTTTCTTAACTACATCTTGCATATTAGGATTTAGTCTTCGTTGGCGTTGCACATACGTTTTATGACCTTCTTCCATAAGGATTTTATGTGTGCAATACGAAGGACTTATTCCTTTAATATCATGAATCTTCCATGCAATGGCTGGTTTATGAGCTTTCAACACAGAAATGAGTTGTGATTTCTCATTTTCAGTAAGAGAAGACGATATTATTACAGGTAATTCAGATTCACCATGTAAATAAGCGTATTCCAAATGGTTTGGAAGTGGCTTTAACTCTAATTTCGGAGGTTCTTCTATCGATGATTTATATCGATATCTGTCTTCTTCTTTTAGCATTTGAATTTCTTCTGTTGTTGGTTCATATCCATTAGCTATAAGTGTAGCTAACATTTCAGCTTCATCAATTGGTTCATTACCTTCTCCTAAAGAACATTCTCCTGTTCCTTGTAATTCTGGAAATTCTTTTAATAATTCTGCATGTGCATCTATAGTTTGAATATAATAACATGTATCATCTGCAGATTGTGGTTGTTGCATTGCTCTATCAACTGAAAAGGTAACACTCTCATCCTCTATACTTAGGGTCAGTTTCTTACCGAACACGTCTATCATTGCTTTAGCCGTGTTTAAGAATGGTCTTCCTAATATGAGAGGAACTTGAGAATCTTCTTCCATGTCCAAAACAACAAAATCTACTGGAAATACTAAAGTACCAACTTTAACTAGCATGTTCTCCATTATCCCTCTAGGATATTTTATTGATCTATCGGCTAGTTGTATGCTTATTCTGGTTGGTTTTAATTCTCCAAGGTCTAGTTTAGCGTATAGTGAATACGGCATTAGATTTATACTAGCACCTAAGTCTGCCAATGCTTCTATTGAACTAAGACTACCCAGAAAACATGGAATTGTGAAACTTCCTGGATCAGATAGTTTTTCTGGTATCTTATTCAACAGCACTGCTGAACAATTAGCATTCATAGTAACAGCCGAGAGTTCTTCCATTTTCTTTCTATTCGTGATTAGATCTTTCAAGAATTTAGCATATCTTGGCATTCCTGAAATCACATCAATGAAAGGAAGATTTACATTTATTTGTTTAAACATATCCAAGAATTTGGATTGCTCGGCTTCAAGTTTTTCTTTCTTCATTTTACTCGGATAAGGAAGTGGTGGTTGGTATGGTTTAACATAAGGTTTATCCTTAACTGTGTTATCTTCATTAACCTTTTCAACTACCGGTTCTTTTTCCTTTTCTTTATCAGGTTGTGGTTCTTGTTGAGTAGGAATAGTTTCATCAGAAGTTACAGGTATTTCAGGTGATTTAAGTGTTGTACCACTTCTTGTGGTAATAGCTTTAGCTGTTTCATTCCGGGGGTTAGCATTTGTATCGCTTGGTAGACTTCCCGGTTTTCTTTCACCTATTAACCTTGCTAGGTTACTTACTTCTTGTTCCAGATTTTGAATAGAAGCTTGTTGATTTCTAAATGCTTGAGCATTTTGTTCATTTGTTTGTTTTTGAGATGTGAAAAACTGCGTTTGAGTTTCAACTAGCTTCGTCATCATATCTTCTAAATTCGGCTTTTTATCATCGGTTTGTTGTGGTGGTTTGTTTTGAAAATTAGGTCTTTGCTGATTGTAAGTATTATTGGATACTTGTTGATTGCTAGGACCTTGTTGGTTGTTGTATGGAATATTTCGGTTATAATTCTGGTTTTGATTGTAAATCGGTCTTGGCGGTTGATAATTATTCTGATAATTATTTCCAGGCCTTTGGTTTATGTATGAAATATTCTCTCTTTATTCCATTGTTAATTCAATACTGAGACAATCTTTTGTCAAATGTGGTCCTCCACACTGCTCACAACTAATTCGTATTGAGTGAATATCCTTAGTCATCTTTTCCATTCGTCTCTCGAAAGCATCTATCTTTGCGGAAATGGAATCTAAGTCATGGCTAGAATCGGCTCTAGCTGCTTTAGATGATCTAATGATATCTTTTTCTTGGTGCCATTCATGTGAGTGGGAAGCAGTGTTATCAATAATTTTGTAAGCATCAGTTTCGGTTTTCTTCATAATAGAACCACCAGCTGCTATATCTATGTCTTTCCTTGTAGTGATGTCGCATCCTTGGTAGAATATTTGTACTATTTGACAGGTGTCTAAACCATGTTGCGGACATCCTCTTAACAACTTTCCATATCTTATCCACGCCTCATATAGAGTTTCATTTGGCTTCTGTGTGAACGTAACAATTTCTGCTTGAAGTCTTACGGCTTTAGTTGCAGGAAAAAATTGTTTAAGAAATTTGTCAACTAAAACGTCCCATGTATCAATCGCCCCTTCAGGTAACGATTCCAACCAATCTTTGGCTTCTCCCTTTAAAGTCCAGGGAAATAACATGAGATATATTTGTTCATCCTCCACTTCTCGGATTTTAAATAGTGTGCAGATCCTATTAAAGGTACGTAGATGTTCATTTGGATCTTCCTTCGGCGCACCACTAAATTGGCATTGATTAGTCACCATGTGTAGAATTTGTCCTTTGATTTCATAATCTGGCGCATTAATGTCTGGATGAGTAATTGCGTGACCTTGGCCAGTGCGTTTAGCTCTCATTCGGTCTTCCATACTTAAAGGTTCCAGATTCTCCATAATTGAATTTGTTGAATCGGTATCACTAGATGGTTCTGATTTAATAGTTCGTTCCTCAACAATCTCTGTTTGAATGATTGGTGGTTCCGGAGGAAAGTTTAATGGTTCAGGATCTATGAACCGTTCCTGAATATTTTCCGGATTCTCAATTGTGAGGTTGGGTTCAAAAAATGGATTATCGGAAATTTGAACTGAAGTACTTGGTCGACTGGATGACGATTCTAAAGAAAAATCAACGGCGGTTATATTTGTTAAACGATGTCTTGATCGAGTTACAGGTGGTGAACGTACAAAAGGTGATGAACGTCTTGCTCGGTACATTCACTGAATATCCTATTAGTTTTTAAAAAGGAAAGAAAAATTATAATAAGTTATCCAATCAATAGACTTTTCTGATTTTGCCCACGTTTCGAATAGCCAAAAGATGCAGCAGAGGGGCAGGATTCGTTTGGTCTCAATATAATTGAGGACTGTTTGGCTCCAATAACCCGGTCCACGTACAAATCCAACTATTACTACGAACCAGAAAATTTTGATGTCTATTAATTTAACTACTTAAAATAAATTTTCGTAATTTTAAGAAATTTAGATAAGAAGTAGAATAAAAATCTATGTCCTAAAACTAGAATAGCGAGAAATAAGAGAGAAAAAGAGTTCGTCGAAAAAGGTCGAAAAAGAAAAAATGGTTGAAAAATAAAAGGTGACGGAAAAATAAAAGAAACTTATAAAAACTTAAAAATACTTAACTAACCTAACCTTATTACTACAACTAACTTAAAATTATAATCGCAAATTGAAATTACTAATTGGAATGATAATTGGTACATAGTAAAAGATCTAAAAATATTAAAGCTTACAGGAAAAACTAAATCCCAAATGAAAATAACTTAAAAAGAAACTAAAACTTAAAAAGGCGTCGCAAAATTCTAAAGCACCTAAATCTTAATCTAAAGAAAAAGCACTTAAGAAATTCTACGGCAAAGCCTAAAAATCTAGGAGTAAAAATAACTATAGCAAAAACTAAGTTTAAAATTAAATATGAGCTAAAAATACAAATGTTACGCTACAACGATTAAAAAGGGACAAAATATAAAAATTATAAAAAGTTATAAAAATATTATATTTTATAAAAATATTATTTTTATATTATATAATAAAAGTATTAAATTTATAATAAATAAAACTAGTTTAAAAGTAATATAAATAAAATAAAGTAAAAACTTAATTATAATAATAATAATAAGATTTAGGGTTTAATTAATAATAATAATATATTAACCGTAATAAATGCGAAATTAGGGTTTGGATGTGGCCCTGTCAGACCCCTCATGCGAGTCGCATGGGGTTTTGTAGAAATATCATGCGACTCGCATGGTGTTCGGATCCAGGCCAAAAGTTGGGCTGCTACAGTACCTTGGCCCGATTACTTATTATTTTTTTTTTTATGTTTTCTGTTTTTTAAATAAATAAAAGATTTTAAAATAAAACTTATATTTTTATAAACTAAAATAGAAATAAAGAAACTTATAAAACTTAAATATTTAACAAAATCTTAAAAATGCTTATATTTTTGTTTTTCTTTTTATATTTTTGAATAATTAAAACGTATTTTTACAAAAACGACTTTTAATAAAAGTAACTAAAAATTTTTTTTTTTATATATATTAGCGTTGCGCTTCCGGCTTTTGAGAGTGTTCCCCGGCAGCGGCGCCAAAAATAACTTGATGCGAAGCGAGGTGTATATAAAATAGTTATTATTTTACTAGAAAATACTATTAAATACGATACAATTTTACACAAGATATTTATTTATTTATAGAATGGATATACTTAAACCTTGCTACAACACTTATAGGCAGTGTACCTAATCGTACAGTAGTGTAGTTTTTAGTAAGTCCGGTTCGTTCCACAGGGAAATCTTTAAACAAAGCTCAACGCTATATTAGTTTACTTTTATAAAAATACAAATATATATATAAGTGATATTATTATTATAAAGGGGGGTTTTTACCGTTTAATGACCGGTTTGTCGATTTTAAAACTTTAGTCGCAGTTAAAACCTAATGTAAAATATAAAATAAATACAAGACTTTAAATTAAAGCGTAAAGTAAATAACGATAATGAAATTGCGAATAATAAAAATGCGATAAAATTAAATTGCGATAATTAAAAGTACGATAATTAAAAGTGCGATTAAATAACAATAAAAGTGCGATAATTAGAAGTGCAATTAAATATAAAATAAAGGAAATAAAATATGAAATAAAAGAATTATGCTTATTTAAACTTCCGTAATCATGATGTTTGACGTGTTGATTTTAGTTTTATGCCCATGGGTTAATTGTTCTTTGTCCTGGATTATTCAATATGTCCGTCTGGTTTTTGTCCATAACAGTCCATCAGTCATAAATATAAATTGCAAGTGTCCTTGTCAAATTATTATTATACCCGAAGTTAAATATTCCAACTAATTGGGGATTCGAATTGTAACAAGGTTTTAATACTTTGTTTAATGAATACACCAGGTTATCGACTGCGTGTAAACCAAGGTTTTACTACTTTGTTAACAATTACACCAATTACCCTTGAATGTAATTTCACCCCTGTTTTATATATTCTAGTGGCTATTAATCCATTCCCGTGTCCGGTTAAATGAACAATTATTCGTACATATAAATACCCCGCCCATCGTGTCCGATCGAGTGTATATGGTAATTTATAGGGACGCCCAATTGTAAATCTTTATATTAACATTAACAAACTTTCATTTAGTTAAACAAATATAAAGCCCATTAATAGCCCATAGTCTAATTTCCACAAGTGTCGTTCTTTTGTCCAAACCCCAATTATGGTACAAAGCCCAATTACCCAATTTTAGTAATTAGCCCATCATCATGATTACTTCGTTTTAAATAAGCATAATAATAACTTAGCTACGAGACATTAATATAAAAAGGTTGAACATAACTTACAATGATTAAAAATAGCGTAGCGTTACACGGACAGAATTTCGACTTACACCCTTACAACATTCGCTAACATACCCTTATTATTAGAATTATAATTAAAATTAAAATATAAATTATAAATATAAATATATTTACGTATGAAGAGGAAGAAAAAAAAGATGATAAAAACTCGGCACAAAACTGGCTTTATATAGGACCTGACCAGCAATCTCACTCCATGCGACTCGCATGGATTTGTGCCTTTGGCCATGCGAGTCGCATGGCCACCCTGGATCCAGCCAAATTGGTTTGTTTTCTTCTTGCCGACGTAATATAATAATAATAATATATATAATATATAATTATATATAATTATATATATATTATATTATATTCTTGTGCATAGTAGACTAGATATTTTTGGTCCGTTGCGTCGGGCGTTTCTTCTTGGCTCAGGTCCCGGTTCCGGATTTTCGGACGTCTTCGCGTATTATTTTATATCGCGTACTTTGCGTCTTGTAACTTGTACTCTTGTCATTTTGAGACGTTCCTCATCAATATTTTGAACCTTTTTAGTTGTATCTTGTACTTTTTAGCTCTTTGGACCTTTTTGTCTTCAATTTGTCGAATCTGCCTTTTGTCTTCACTTTTTAATATTTAAACGAATATTGCTTGTAAATCGAACAATACCAACTAAAATCTTGTCTTTCTTGGGGAATAATGCTATGAAATATATGTTTGTTTTTAGCATTATCAGTTAGCTATACAGGGTTGAGGTTAATTCCAAAATATATATATAGTTTGAGTTGTGATCAATACTGAGACCGGTACACGGGTCACGATACGTATTAATTAATTTGAATGTTATATATTAAACTATATATGAACTATTGGACTATTGGACTATTGGACTACTAACTTTGGACAATTAAAATGAATTAAAATATTGATTATAATATATGAAACTAAATAATTCTTTAAGTTTGCCACTTGATTTCATCTTAAACCTCATTTGAATCCTGACGATTCCAATCCATGTTCAAATCTTTCATGATTCTTGAAAACACCTCGATCGAAAGGATGGACCATCCGCACTTCATCTACGGAAGAAAAGATTTATGCATATAGTTATGCATCTGAAAAACTCTCGGAACCTGAGTAAACGTTTAACACATAGCTGTGCTAATTCCTTTGGCGTTATTATTACCCAAAAAAACTATGCAATTCCTTTCCAAATTAGCAAATTTTGTCATAGCTCCAGCAAGTTGATTTTGACTTTTCGTTCAAAACAACCTTATTATAACCTCGGAATATATACGTGCTCATTTATTGTTACCAGAGAATCTTTTATATTCCACCATATTACCATCAGCGTTTAATCATCCAAAAACACAATTCTCCTGAAACCACCTCGGTTTGATAACCAATAACCCAGATCCGTTAACTTTGAAAATGCTGACGAAGCAGCATGATGTAGATGGTCTTAATGGCCAAAAGTTGAAGATAAAGAAGGAAGTGTTGGGAACGCTCGATAGAAAATTTGGTATTGAAAAACGGTTTGAGCAAACCATGAAGGAGACCAAGGATAAATACAAGGACCAAACCCTATATTCAAAGAATCCAGGTAATTCTGGATCCGATGAAACCTTCAACAAATATCTTGCTCCTTACTCATGTTAATATCTTGCGAAAAATCTTTCTTCATCAACCTTCGATCTTAGAAATTCCAAGATATCGTCATAAATATCTTCGATATTTCTGAAGATATATTTATAAATATTCTTGTTCGAAATTATCTATCTCTTCGTGCTATCTGTGTTACATCCTAAAAGAAACTGTTTTAGCTCCTATATTCTTTAAAATTCATGTTAAATTATGAATGATTTCCTAGAGAAGTGTTGAGAATTGAAGCATGAGTTAGTATAATATAATGACGTCAGGCCAACGTGGTTATATTACATTAAGTCATGCTAAATTTCTAATGGAATGTGATGATGGTTCACAGATCTTATGAAATGTCCCGTTCTTATTTATTAAAAACGTTCCATTTTAATTGATTTCGTTGTGAGGTTTTGACCTCTATATGAGACGTTTTTCAAAGACTGCATTCATTTTTAAAACAAACCATAACCTTTATTTCATAAATAAAGGTTTAAAAAGCTTTACGTAGATTATCAAATAATGATAATCTAAAATATCCTGTTTACACACGACCATTACATAATGGTTTACAATACAAATATGTTACATCGAAATCAGTTTCTTGAATGCAGTTTTTACACAGTATCATACAAACATGGACTCCAAATCTTGTCCTTATTTTAGTATGCAACAGCGGAAGCTCTTATTATTCACCTGAGAATAAACATGCTTTAAACGTCAACAAAAATGTTGGTGAGTTATAGGTTTAACCTATATATATCAAATTGTAACAATAGACCACAAGATTTCATATTTCAATATACATCCCATACATAGAGATAAAAATCATTCATATGGTGAACACCTGGTAACCGACATTAACAAGATGCATATATAAGAATATCCCCATCATTTCGGGACACCCTTCGGATATGATATAAATTTCGAAGTACTAAAGCATCCGATACTTTGGATGGGGTTTGTTAGGCCCAATAGATCTATCTTTAGGATTCGCGTCAATTAGGGTATCTGTTCCCTAATTCTTAGATTACCAGACTTAATAAAAAGGGCATATTCGATTTCGATAATTCAACCATAGAATGTAGTTTCACGTACTTGTGCCTATTTTGTAAATCATTTATAAAACCTGCATGTATTCTCATCCCAAAAATATTAGATTTTAAAAGTGGGACTATAACTCACTTTCACAGATTTTTACTTCGTCGAGAAGTAAGACTTGGCCACTGTTGATTCACGAACCTATAACAATATATACATGTATATTAAAGTATGTTCAAAATATATTTACAACACTTTTAATATATTTTGATGTTTTAAGTTTATTAAGTCAGCTGTCCTCGTTAGTAACCTACAACTAGTTGTCCACAGTTAGATGTACAGAAATAAATTGATAAATATTATCTTGAATCAATCCACGACCCAGTGTATACGTATCTCAGTATTGATCACAACTCAAACTATATATATTTTGGAATCAACCTCAACCCTGTATAGCTAACTCCAACATTCACATATAGAGTGTCTATGGTTGTTCAGAAATATATATAGATGTGTCGACATGATAGGTCGAAACATTGTATACGTGTCTATGGTATCTCAAGATTACATAATATACAATACAAGTTGATTAAGTTATGGTTGGAATAGATTTGTTACCAATTTTCACGTAGCTAAAATGAGAAAAATTATCCAATCTTGTTTTACCCATAACTTCTTCATTTTAAATCCGTTTTGAGTGAATCAAATTGCTATGGTTTCATATTGAACTCTATTTTATGAATCTAAATAGAAAAAGTATAGGTTTATAGTCAGAAAAATAAGTTACAAGTCGTTTTTGTAAAGGTAGTCATTTCAGTCGAAAGAACGACGTCTAGATGACCATTTTAGAAAACATACTTCCACTTTGAGTTTAACCATAATTTTTGGATATAGTTTCATGTTCATAATAAAAATCATTTTCTCAGAATAACAACTTTTAAATCAAAGTTTATCATAGTTTTTAATTAAGTAACCCAAAACAGCCCGCGGTGTTACTACGACGGCGTAAATCCGGTTTTACGGTGTTTTTCGTGTTTCCAGGTTTTAAATCATTAAGTTAGCATATCATATAGATATAGAACATGTGTTTAGTTAATTTTAAAAGTCAAGTTAGAAGGATTAACTTTTGTTTGCGAACAAGTTTAGAATTAACTAAACTATGTTCTAGTGATTACGAGTTTAAACCTTCGAATAAGATAGTTTTATATATATGAATTGAATGATGTTATGAACATCATTACTACCTAAAGTTTAGTAGGTAAACCTAATGGAAGTGACAAGAAATGATCTAGCTTCAAAGGATCTTGGATGGCTTGAAAGTTCTTGAAGTAGGATCATGACACAAAAACAAGTTCACGTAAGATTTTTACTCGAATTAAGATAGTTTATAGTTATAGAAATTGAATCAAAGTTTGAATATGAATATTACCTTGAATAAGAAAGATAACCTACTGTATATAACAAAGGTTTCTTGATCTTATATGATTACTTGGAATGGATTAGAAAGCTTGGAAGTAAATTAGTAAACTTGAAAGGATTTTTGAAGTGTTCTTTAAGTGTTCTTCCTATGATGATTATAGCTTGATTCTTGAAGTGATTTTTGATGAAGATGATGATTAACTACTGGAAAAATACGTTCATAATAGTGTGTGTGTGTTCAGAGAGAATTAGAAAGAGAATTGGAAGTGAAATGGAGTGAATGATGAGTGGTAATTGGTGAGTGGTGAGTGGGGTTAAAAGGAGTTCTAGTTAGTTGACTAGCTCATGGTAGAAGTTAAAATTGATTAGTCATACATGACATAATTAAGAGTGGAATCCCATGCTAGTTCCTATTGGTATATACCCATAGTAAGTACATTTTGAAGCTGTGTATAATACGGGTAAGAATACGACTAGAATTCTTGATGAAAGAAAAGAATGGGAAAGTAACTGTAACCATTTTCGTTAAGTATGAGTGTTTTGATATATGTCTTGAAGTCTTCCAAAAGTATTTTAATACATCTAAATACACTACATGTATATACATTTTAACTGAGTCGTTAAGTCATCGTTAGTCGTTACATGTAAGTGTTGTTTTGAAACCTTTAAGTTAACGATCTCAATTAATGTTGTTAACCCATTGTTTATTATATCTAATGAGATGTTAAATTATTATATTATCATGATATTATGATATATTAATATATCTTAATATGATATATATACATTTAAATGTCGTTACAACGATAATCGTTACATATATGTCTCGTTTCGAAATCCTTAAGTTAGTAGTCTTGTTTATATGTATATAACTCATTGTTAATATACTTATGGAGATACTTACTTATCATAATCTCATGTTAACCATGTGTATATCCATATATATATATCGTCATGTCGTTTTTACAAGTTTTAACGTTCGTGAATCGCCGGTCAACTTGGGTGGTCAATTGTCTATATGAAACATATTTCAATTAATCAAGTCTTAACAAGTTTGATTGCTTAACATGTTGGAAACATTTAATCATGTAAATATCAATCTCAATTAATATATATAAACATGGAAAAGTTCGGATCACTACAGTACCTACCCGTTAAATAAATTTCGTCCCGAAATTTTAAGCTGTTGAAGGTGTTGACGAATCTTCTGGAAATAGATGCGGGTATTTCTTCTTCATCTGATCTTCATGCTCCCAGGTGAACTCGGGTCCTCTACGAGCATTCCATCGAACCTTAACAATTGGTATCTTGTTTTGCTGAAGTCTTTTAACCTCACAATCCATTATTTCGACGGGTTCTTCGATGAATTGAAGTTTTTCGTTGATTTGGATTTCATCTAACGGAATAGTGAGATCTTATTTAGCAAAACATTTCTTCAAATTCGAGACGTGAAAATTGTTATGTACAGCCGCGAGTTGTTGAGGTAACTCAAGTCGGTAAGCTACTGGTCCGACACGATCAATAATCTTGAATGGTCCAATATACCTTGGATTTAATTTCCCTCGTTTACCAAATCGAACAACGCCTTTCCAAGGTGCAACTTTAAGCATGACCATCTCTCCAATTTCAAATTCTATATCTTTTCTTTTAATGTCAGCGTAGCTCTTTTGTCGACTTTTGGCGGTTTTCAACCGTTGTTGAATTTGGATGATCTTCTCGGTAGTTTCTTGTATAATCTCCGGACCCGTAATTTGTCTATCCCCCACTTACCTCCAAAAAATCGGAGACCTGCACTTTCTACCATAAAGTGCTTCAAACGGCGCCATCTCAATGCTTGAATGGTAGCTGTTGTTGTAGGAAAATTCTGCTAACGGTAGATGTCGATCCCAACTGTTTCCGAAATCAATAACACATGCTTGTAGCATGTCTTCAAGCGTTTGTATCGTCCTTTCGCTCTGCCCATCAGTTTGTGGATGATAGGCAGTACTCATGTCTAGACGAGTTCCTAATGCTTGCTGTAATGTCTGTCAGAATCTTGAAATAAATCTACCATCCCTATCAGAGATAATAGAGATTGGTATTCCATGTCTAGAGACAACTTCCTTCAAATACAGTCGTGCTAACTTCTCCATCTTGTCATCTTCTCTTATTGGCAGGAAGTGTGCTGATTTGGTGAGACGATCAACTATTACCCAAATAGTATCAAAACCACTTGCAGTCCTTGGCAATTTAGTGATGAAATCCATGGTAATGTTTTCCCATTTCCATTCCGAGATTTCGGGTTGTTGAAGTAGACCTGATGGTTTATGATGCTCAGCTTTAACCTTAGAACACGTCAAACATTCTCCTACATATTTAGCAACATCGGCTTTCATACCCGACCACCAAAAATGTTTCTTGAGATCCTTGTACATCTTCCCCGTTCCAGGATGTATTGAGTATCTGGTTTTATGAGCTTCTCTAAGTACCATTTCTCTCATATCTCCAAATTTTGATACCCAAATCCTTTCAGCCCTATACCGGGTTCCGTCTTCCCGAATATTAAGATGCTTCTTCGATCCCTTGGGTATTTCATCCTTTAAATTTTCCTCTTTTAAAACTCCTTGTTGCGCCTCCTTTATTTGAGTAGTAAGGTTATTATGAATCATTATATTCATAGATTTTACTCGAATGGGTTCTCTGTCCTTCCTGCTCAAGGCATCGGCTACCACATTTGCCTTTCCCGGGTGGTAACGAATCTCAAAGTCGTAATCATTCAATAATTCAATCCACCTACGCTGCCTCATATTCAGTTGTTTCTGATTAAATATGTGTTGAAGACTTTTGTGGTCGGTATATATAATACTTTTGACCCCATATAAGTAGTGCCTCCAAGTCTTTAATGCAAAAACAACCGCGCCTTATTCCAAATCATGCGTCGTATAATTTTGTTCGTGAATCTTCAATTGTCTAGACGCATAAGCAATCACCTTCGTTCGTTGCATTAATACACAACCAAGACCTTGCTTTGATGCGTCACAATAAATCACAAAATCATCATTCCCTTTAGGCAATGACAATATAGGTGCCGTAGTTAGCTTTTTCTTCAATAACTGAAACGCTTTCTCTTGTTCATCATTCCATTCAAATTTCTTCCCTTTATGCATTAATGCAGTCAAGGGTTTTGCTATTCTGGAAAAGTCTTGGATGAACCTTCTGTAGTAACCAGCTAGTCCTAAAAACTGGCGTATGTGTTTCGGAGTTTTCGGGGTTTCCCACTTTTCAACAGTTTCTATCTTTGCCGGATCCACCTTAATACCTTCTTTGTTCACTATGTGACCGAGGAATTGAACTTCTTCCAACCAAAATGCACACTTTGAAAACTTAGCGTGCAATTCTTCCTTCCTCAATACTTCTAACACCTTTCTCAAATGTTCACCGTGTTCTTGGTCATTCTTTGAGTAAATAAGTATGTCATCAATGAAAACAATGACAAACTTGTCAAGGTATGGTCCACACACTCGGTTCATAAGGTCCATGAACACAGCTGGTGCATTAGTTAAACCAAATGGCATGACCATAAACTCGTAATGACCGTAACGTGTTCTGAAAGCAGTCTTTGGAATATCATCTTCTTTCACCCGCATTTGATAATACCCGGAACGTAAGTCAATCTTTGAATAAACAGACGAGCCTTGTAGTTGATCAAATAAGTCGTCGATTGTCGGTAGTGGGTAGCGGTTCTTGATGGTATGTTTGTTCAACTCTCGGTAGTCGATACACAACCTGAATGTACCATCTTTCTTCTTGACAAACAAAACAGGAGCTCCCCACGGTGATGTGCTTGGTTGAATGAAACCACGCTCTAAAAGTTCTTGTAATTGGCTTTGCAGTTCTTTCATCTCGCTGGGTGCGAGTCTGTAAGGAGCACGAGCTATTGGTGCAGCTCCTGGTACAAGATCTATTTGAAATTCAACGGATCGATGTGGGGGTAATCCCGGTAATTCTTTCGGAAATACATCGGGAAATTCTTTTGCAATGGGAACATCATTGATGCTCTTTTCTTCAGTTTGTACTTTCTCGACGTGTGCTAGAACAGCATAGCAACCTTTTCTTATTAGTTTTTGTGCCTTCAAATTACTAATAAGATGTAGCTTCGTGTTGCCCTTTTCTCCGTACACCATTAAGGGTTTTCCTTTTTCTCGTATAATGCGAATTGCATTTTTGTAACAAACGATCTCTGCTTTCACTTCTTTCAAACAATCCATACCGATTATCACATCAAAACTCCCTAACTCTACTGGTATCAAATCAATCTTAAATGTTTCGCTAACCAGTTTAATTTCTCGATTCCGACATATATTATCTGCTGAAATTAATTTACCATTTGCTAATTCGAGTAAAAATTTACTATCCAAAGGCGTCAATGGACAACTTAATTTAGCACAAAAATCTCTACTCATATAGCTTCTATCCGCACCCGAATCAAATAAAACGTAAGCAGATTTATTGTCAATAAGAAACGTACCCGTAACAAGCTCCGGGTCTTCTTGTGCCTCTGCCGCATTAATATTGAAAACTCTTCCGCGGCCTTGTCCATTCGTGTTCTCCTGGTTCGCGCAATTTCTAATAATGTGGCCCGGTTTTCCACATTTATAACAAACTACATTGGCATAACTTGCTCTGACACTACTTGCTCTGCCATTACTCGTTCCGACACCATTTGTTCCTTTCGTTCTATTAACCCCCGGTCCGTAGACCTCACACTTCGCCGCGCTATGACCATTTCTTTTACACTTGTTGCAAAATTTGGTGCAGAACCCCGAGTGATACTTTTCACACCTTTGGCATAGCTGCTTCTGATTGTTGTTGTTGTTGCGGTTATTATTGTTGTTGGGATGATTGTTGTTGTTGCTGTTGTTGTTGTTGTTGTTGTTGTTGTTGTTGGGCCGTTTGTTGTAGTTGCGATTGATGTTGCGATTGTTGGGATAATTGTTGCGATTATTGTTGTAATTGCTGTTGTTGTTGTATTGGTGATTCTTATCACCGTTTTCCTCCCACTTTCTTTTGACTTGCTTCACATTGGCCTCTTCAGCAGTCTATTCTTTAATTCTTTCTTCAATCTGGTTCACTAGTTTGTGAGCCATTCTACATACCTGTTGTATGGAGGCGGGCTCGTGTGAACTTATATCTTCTTGGATTCTTTCCGGTAATCCTTTCACAAACGCGTCGATCTTCTCTTCCTCATCTTCGAATGCTCCCGGACACAATAGGCACAATTCTGTGAATCGTCTTTCGTACGTGGTAATATCAAATCCTTGGGTTCGTAACCCTCTAAGTTCTGTCTTGAGCTTATTGACCTCGGTTCTGGGACGGTACTTCTCGTTCATCAAGTGCTTGAATGCTGACCACGGTAGTGCGTATGTATCGTCTTGTCCCACTTGCTCTAGATAGGTATTCCACCATGTTAACGCAGAACCTGTGAAGGTATGCGTAGCGTACTTTACTTTGTCCTCTTCAGTACACTTACTTATGGCAAACACCGATTCGACCTTCTTGGTCCACCGTTACAATCCGATCGGTCCTTCGGTTCCATCAAATTCCAAAGGTTTGCAGGCAGTGAATTCTTTGTAGGTGCATCCTACACGATTTCCTGTACTGCTAGATCCAAGGTTATTGTTGGTATGTAGCGCAGCCTGTACTGCGGCTATGTTTGAAGCTAGAAAAGTACGGAATTCCTCTTCATTCATATTCACGGTGTGTCGAGTAGTCGGTGCCATTTCCTTCAAAATAGTCAAATGGAACAAGTTAATCATACAGAATATTAAGAGTAGTTAATAGTATTTAGTGAAATGTCCCGTTCTTATTGATTAAAAACGTTCCATATTAATTGATTTCGTTGCGAGGTTTTGACCTCTATATGAGACGTTTTTCAAAGACTGCATTCATTTTTAAAACAAACCTTAACCTTTATTTCATAGATAAAGGTTTTAAAAAACTTTACGTAGATTATCAAATAATGATAATCTAAAATATCCTGTTTACACACGACCATTACATAATGGTTTACAATACAAATATGTTACAACAAAATAAGTTTCTTGAATGCAGTTTTTACACAATATCATACAAGCATGGACTCCAAATCTCATCCTTATTTAACTATGCGACAGCGGAAGCTCTTAATAATCACCTGAGAATAAACATGCTTAAAACGTCAACAAAAATGTTGGTGAGTTATAGGTTTAACCTATATATATCAAATCATAATAATAGACCACAAGATTTCATATTTCAATACACATCCCATACATAGAGATAAAAATCATTCATATGGTGAACACCTGGTAACCGACAATAACAAGATGCATATATAAGAATATCCCCATCATTCCGGGACACCCTTCGGATATGATATAAATTTCGAAGTACTAAAGCATCCGGTACTTTGGATGGGGTTTGTTAGGCCCAATAGATCTATCTTTAGGATTCGCGTCAATTAGGGTGTCTGTTCCCTAATTCTTAGATTACCAGACTTAATAAAAAGGGGCATATTCGATTTCGATAATTCAACCATAGAATGTAGTTTCACGTACTTGTGTCTATTTTGTAAATCATTTATAAAACCTGCATGTATTCTCATCCCAAAAATATTAGATTTTAAAAGTGGGACTATAACTCACTTTCACAGATTTTTACTTCGTCGGGAAGTAAGACTTGGCCACTGGTTGATTCACGAACCTATAACAATATATACATATATATTAAAGTATGTTCAAAATATATTTACAACACTTTTAATATATTTTGATGTTTTAAGTTTATTAAGTCAGCTGTCCTCGTTAGTAACCTATAACTAGTTGTCCACAGTTAGATGTACAGAAATAAATCGATAAATATTATCTTGAATCAATCCACGACCCAGTGTATACGTATCTCAGTATTGATCACAACTCAAACTATATATATTTTGGAATCAACCTCAACCCTGTATAGCTAACTCCAACATTCACATATAGAGTGTCTATGGTTGTTCCGAAATATATATAGATGTGTCAACATGATAGGTCGAAACATTGTATACGTGTCTATGGTATCTCAAGATTACATAATATACAATACAAGTTGATTAAGTTATGGTTGGAATAAATTTGTTACCAATTTTCACGTAGCTAAAATGAGAAAAATTATCCAATCTTGTTTTACCCATAACTTCTTCATTTTAAATCCATTTTGAGTGAATCAAATTGCTATGGTTTCATATTGAACTCTATTTTATAAATCTAAACAGAAAAAGTATAGGTTTATAGTCAGAAAAATAAGTTACAAGTCGTTTTTGTAAAGGTAGTCATTTCAGTCGAAAGAACGACGTCTAGATGACCATTTTAGAAAACATACTTCCACTTTGAGTTTAACCATAATTTTTGGATATAGTTTCATGTTCATAATAAAAATCATTTTCTCAGAATAACAACTTTTAAATCAAAGTTTATCATAGTTTTTAATTAACTAACCCAAAACAGCCCGCGGTGTTACTACGACGGCGTAAATCCGGTTTTACGGTGTTTTTCGTGTTTCCAGGTTTTAAATCATTAAGTTAGCATATCATATAGATATAGAACATGTGTTTAGTTGATTTTAAAAGTCAAGTTAGAAGGATTAACTTTTGTTTGCGAACAAGTTTAGAATTAACTAAACTATGTTCTAGTGATTACAAGTTTAAACCTTCGAATAAGATAGCTTTATATGTATGAATCGAATGATGTTATGAACATCATTACTACCTTAAGTTCCTTGGATAAACCTACTGGAAAAGAGAAAAATGGATTTAGCTTCAACGGATCCTTGGATGGCTCGAAGTTCTTGAAGCAGAATCATGACACGAAAACAAGTTCAAGTAAGATCATCACTTGAAATAAGATTGTTATAGTTTTAGAAATTGAACCAAAGTTTGAATATGATTATTACCTTGTATTAGAATGATAACCTACCGTAAGAAACAAAGATTTCTTGAGGTTGGATGATCACCTTACAAGATTGGAAGTGAGCTAGCAAACTTGAAAGTATTCTTGATTTTATGAAACTAGAACTTTTGGAATTTATGAAGAACACTTAGAACTTGAAGATAGAACTTGAGAGAGATCAATTATATGAAGAAAATTGAAGAATGAAAGTGTTTGTAGGTGTTTTTGGTCGTTGGTGTATGGATTAGATATAAAGGATATGTAATTTTGTTTTCATGTAAATAAGTCATGAATGATTACTCATATTTTTGTAATTTTATGAGATATTTCATGCTAGTTGCCAAATGATGGTTCCCACATGTGTTAGGTGACTCACATGGGCTGCTAAGAGCTGATCATTGGAGTGTATATACCAATAGTACATACATCTAAAAGCTGTGTATTGTACGAGTACGAATACGGGTGCATACGAGTAGAATTGTTGATGAAACTGAACGAGGATGTAATTGTAAGCATTTTTATTAAGTAGAAGTATTTTGATAAGTGTATTGAAGTCTTTCAAAAGTGTATAAATACATATTAAAACACTACATGTATATACATTTTAACTGAGTCGTTAAGTCATCGTTAGTCGTTACATGTAAGTGTTGTTTTGAAACCTTTAGGTTAACGATCTTGTTAAATGTTGTTAACCCAATGTTTATAATATCAAATGAGATTTTAAATTATTATATTATCATGATATTATCATGTATGAATATCTCTTAATATGATATATATACATTAAATATCTTTACAACGATAATCGTTACATATATGTCTCGTTTAAAAATCATTAAGTTAGTAGTCTTGTTTTTACATATGTAGTTCATTATTAATATACTTAATGATATGTTTACTTATCATAGTATCATGTTAACTATATATATATCCATATATATATCATCATATAGTTTTTACAAGTTTTAACGTTCGTGAATCACCGGTCAACTTGGGTGGTCAATTGTCTATATGAAACATATTTCAATTAATCAAGTCTTAACAAGTTTGATTGCTTAACATGTTGGAAACATTTAATCATGTAAATATCAATCTCAATTAATATATATAAACATGGAAAAGTTCGGGTCACTACAGTACCTACCCGTTAAATAAATTTCGTCCCGAAATTTTAAGCTGTTGAAGGTGTTGACGAATCTTCTGGAAATAGATGCGGGTATTTCTTCTTCATCTGATCTTCACGCTCCCAGGTGAACTCGGGTCCTCTACAAGCATTCCATCGAACCTTAACAATTGGTATCTTGTTTTGCTTAAGTCTTTTAACCTCACGATCCATTATTTCGACGGGTTCTTCGATGAATTGAAGTTTTTCGTTGATTTGGATTTCATCTAACGGAATAGTGAGATCTTCTTTAGCAAAACATTTCTTCAAATTCGAGACGTGGAAAGTGTTATGTACAGCCGCGAGTTGTTGAGGTAACTCAAGTCGGTAAGCTACTGGTCCGACACGATCAATAATCTTGAATGGTCCAATATACCTTGGATTTAATTTCCCTCGTTTACCAAATCGAACAACGCCTTTCCAAGGTGCAACTTTAAGCATGACCATCTCTCCAATTTCAAATTCTATATCTTTTCTTTTAATGTCAGCGTAGCTCTTTTGTCGACTTTGGGCAGTTTTCAACCGTTGTTGAATTTGGATGATCTTCTCGGTAGTTTCTTGTATAATCTCCGGACCCGTAATCTGTCTATCCCCCACTTCACTCCAACAAATCGGAGACATGCACTTTCTACCATAAAGTGCTTCAAACGGCGCCATCTCAATGCTTGAATGGTAGCTGTTGTTGTAGGAAAATTCTGCTAACGGTAGATGTCGATCCCAACTGTTTCCGAAATCAATAACACATGCTCGTAGCATGTCTTCAAGCGTTTGTATCGTCCTTTCGCTCTGCCCATCAGTTTGTGGATGATAGGCAGTACTCATGTCTAGACGAGTTCCTAATGCTTGCTGTAATGTCTGCCAGAATCTTGAAATAAATCTGCCATCCCTATCAGAGATAATAGAGATTGGTATTCCATGTCTGGAGACGACTTCCTTCAAATACAGTCGTGCTAACTTCTCCATCTTGTCATCTTCTCTTATTGGTAGGAAGTGTGCTGATTTGGTGAGACGATCAACTATTACCCAAATAGTATCAAAACCACTTGCAGTCCTTGGCAATTTAGTGATGAAACCCATGGTAATGTTTTCCCATTTCCATTCCGGGATTTCGGGTTGTTGAAGTAGACCTGATGGTTTCTGATGCTCAGCTTTGACCTTAGAACACGTCAAACATTCTCCTACGTATTTAGCAACATCGGCTTTCATACCCGGCCACCAAAAATGTTTCTTGAGATCCTTGTACATCTTCCCCGTTCCAGGATGTATTGAGTATCTGGTTTTATGAGCTTCTCTAAGTACCATTTCTCTCATATCTCCAAATTTTGGTACCCAAATCCTTTCAGCCCTATACCGGGTTCCGTCTTCCCGAATATTAAGATGCTTCTCCGATCCTTTGGGTATTTCATCCTTTAAATTTCCCTCTTTTAAAACTCCTTGTTGCGCCTCCTTTATTTGAGTAGTAAGGTTATTATGAATCATTATATTCATAGATTTTACTCGAATGGGTTCTCTGTCCTTCCTGCTCAAGGCATCGGCTACCACATTTGCCTTCCCCGGGTGGTAACGAATCTCAAAGTCGTAATCATTCAACAATTCAATCCACCTACGCTGCCTCATATTCAGTTGTTTCTGATTAAATATGTGTTGAAGACTTTTGTGGTCGGTATATATAATACTTTTGACCCCATATAAGTAGTGCCTCCAAGTCTTTAATGCAAAAACAACCGCGCCTAATTCCAAATCATGCGTCGTATAATTTTGCTCGTGAATCTTCAATTGTCTAGAGGCATAAGCAATCACCTTCGTTCGTTGCATTAATACACAACCGAGACCTTGCTTTGATGCGTCACAATAAATCACAAAATCATCATTCCCTTCAGGCAATGACAATATAGGTGCCATAGTTAGCTTTTTCTTCAATAACTGAAACGCTTTCTCTTGTTCATCCTTCCATTCAAATTTCTTCCCTTTATGCGTTAATGCAGTCAAGGGTTTTGTTATTCTGGAAAAGTCTTGGATGAACCTTCTGTAGTAACCAGCTAGTCCTAAAAACTGGCGTATGTGTTTCGGAGTTTTTGGGGTTTCCCACTTTTCAACAGTTTCTATCTTTGCCGGATCCACCTTAATACCTTCTTTGTTCACTATGTGACCGAGGAATTGAACTTCTTCCAACCAAAATGCACACTTTGAAAACTTAGCGTACAATTCTTCCTTCCTCAATACTTCTAACACCTTTCTCAAATGTTCACCGTGTTCTTGGTCATTCTTTGAGTAAATAAGTATGTCATCAATGAAAACAATGACAAACTTGTCAAGGTATGGTCCACACACTCGGTTCATAAGGTCCATGAACACAGCTGGTGCATTAGTTAAACCAAACGGCATGACCATAAACTCATAATGACCGTAACGTGTTCTGAAAGCAGTCTTTGGAATATCATCTTCTTTCACCCGCATTTGATGATACCCGGAACGTAAGTCAATCTTTGAATAAACAGACGAGCCTTGTAGTTGATCAAATAATTCGTCGATTCTCGGTAGTGGGTAGCGGTTCTTGATGGTAAGTTTGTTCAACTCTCGGTAGTCGATACACAACCTGAATGTACCATATTTCTTCTTGACAAACAAAACAGGAGCTCCCCACGGTGATGTGCTTGGTCGAATGAAACCACGCTCTAAAAGTTCTTGTAATTGGCTTTGCAGTTCTTTCATCTCGCTGGGTGCGAGTCTGTAAGGAGCACGAGCTATTGGTGCAGCTCCTGGTACAAGATCTATTTGAAATTCAACGGATCGATGTGGGGGTAATCCCGGTAATTCTTTCGGAAATACATCGGGAAATTCTTTTGCAATGGGAACATCATTGATGCTCTTTTCTTCAGTTTGTACTTTCTCGACGTGTGCTAGAACAGCATAGCAACCTTTTCTTATTAGTTTTTGTGCCTTCAAATTACTAATAAGATGTAGCTTCGTGTTGCCCTTTTCTCCGTACACCATTAAGGGTTTTCCTTTTTCTCGTATAATGCGAATTGCATTTTTGTAACAAACGATCTCCGCTTTCACTTCTTTCAACCAGTCCATACCGATTATCACATCAAAACTCCCTAACTCTACTGGTATCAAATCAATCTTAAATGTTTCGCTAACCAGTTTAATTTCTCGATTCTGACATATATTATCTGCTGAAATTAATTTACCATTTGCTAATTCGAGTAAAAATTTACTATCCAAAGGCGTCAATGGACAACTTAATTTAGCACAAAAATCTCTACTCATATAGCTTCTATCCGCACCCGAATCAAATAAAACGTAAGCAGATTTATTGTCAATAAGAAACGTACCCGTAACAAGCTCCGGGTCTTCCTGTGCCTCTGCCGCATTAATATTGAAAACTCTTCCGCGGCCTTGTCCATTCGTGTTCTCCTGGTTCGGGCAATTTCTAATAATGTGGCCCGGTTTTCCACATTTATAACAAACTACATTGGCATAACTTGCTCCGACTCTACTTGCTCCGCCATTACTCGTTCCGACACCATTTGTTCCTTTCGTTCTATTAACCCCTGGTCCGTAGACCTCACACTTCGCCGCGCTATGACCATTTCTTTTACACTTGTTGCAAAATTTGGTGCAGAACCCCGAGTGTTTCTTTTCACACCTTTGGCATAGCTGCTTCTGATTGTTGTTGTTGTTGCGGTTATTATTGTTGTTGGGATGATTGTTGTAGTTGCTGTTATTGTTGTTGTTGTTGTTGGGCCGTTTGTTGTAGTTGCGATTGATGTTGCGATTGTTGGGATAATTGTTGCGATTATTGTTGTAATTGCTGTTGTTGTTGTATTGGTGATTCTTATCACCGTTTTCCTCCCACTTTCTTTTGGCTTGCTTCACATTGGCCTCTTCAGCAGTCTGTTCTTTAATTCTTTCTTCAATCTGGTTCACTAGTTTGTGAGCCATTCTACATGCCTGTTGTATGGAGGCGGGCTCGTGTGAACTTATATCTTCTTGGATTCTTTCCGGTAATCCTTTCACAAATGCGTCGATCTTCTCTTCCTCATCTTCGAATGCTCCCGGACACAATAGGCACAATTCTGTGAATCGTCTTTCGTACGTGGTAATATCAAATCCTTGGGTTCGTAACCCTCTAAGTTCTGTCTTGAGCTTATTGACCTCGGTTCTGGGACGATACTTCTCGTTCATCAAGTGCTTGAATACTGACCACGGTAGTGCGTACGCATCGTCTTGTCCCACTTGCTCTAGATAGGTATTCCACCATGTTAACGCAGAACCTGTGAAGGTATGCGTAGCGTACTTCACTTTGTCCTCTTCAGTATACTTACTTATGGCAAACACCGATTCGACCTTCTCGGTCCACCGTTTCAATCCGATCGGTCCTTCGGTTCCATCAAATTCCAAAGGTTTGCAGGCAGTGAATTCTTTGTAGGTGCATCCTACACGATTTCCTGTACTGCTAGATCCAAGGTTATTGTTGGTATGTAGCGCAACCTGTACTGCGGCTATGTTTGAAGCTAGAAAAGTACGGAATTCCTCTTCATTCATATTCACGGTGTGTCGAGTAGTCGGTGCCATTTCCTTCAAAATAGTTAAATGGAACAAGTTAATCATACAGAATATTAAGAGTAGTTAATAGTATTTCGTAGCATAATATGAACTCATTTATAAAAGCTTTTTCTTCATATTAGCGTTTTATAAGTTTAAATTCGGGTAGTACCTACCCGTTAAGTTCATACTTAGTAGCTAATATACAATTCAACTACTACAATTCTATATGAAAAACTGATTATAATAATATTTCGCGTTCAAACTTTTATACAATATTTTACAAACTTACAATACCGCTTATTTTACATAAAGCATGAAATATAGCACACAATAACTTTGATACAAGATAGTTGTGAAGATAATTCTAGCTAGTACACAAGTCGTTCAGCAAAGGCAATAAAGACACGTAATTCATACGTCCAGAAACAAGTCATGCATTCTGGTTTTACTAGGACTACTTCCCATCCTTGGTCTTATGCAACATAACCGTTATGGCCGTTGATAAGACAGCGTGTTGTAACGTCGTCAAAGGGACGAGGGTTACGTAATGTCCAACAGTCCCGTAATAATCTAAAAACCTCATTTCTTACCCCAATTACCGACTCCGTCACTTGTGGAAACGTTTTGTTTAATAGTTGTAGCCCGATGTTCTTGTTCTCACTTTGGTGAGAAGCGAACATTACTAATCCGTAAGCATAACATGCTTCTTTATGTTGCATGTTAGCCGCTTTTTCTAAATCACGAAGTCCAATATTCGGATATATTGAGTCAAAATAATTTCTTAACCCGTTGCGTAAAATAGCATTTGGGTTCCCCGCAATATATGCGTCAAAGTAAACACATCGTAACTTATGGGTTTCCCAATGTGATATCCCCCATCTTTCAAACGAAAGTCTCTTATAAACCAAGACATTCTTGGAACGTTCTTCGAATGTCTTACAAACTGATCTCGCCTTAATTAGTTGTGCCGAGGAATTTTGGCCGACTCTAGATAAGATTTCATCAATCATGTCTCCGGGTAGGTCTCTTAAAATATTGGGTTGTCTATCCATTTTGTGTTTTTAAACTGTAAAATAGACAAGAGTTAGATTCATAAAAAAAAATACTTATTAATACAAGCAATTTTTACATATATCATAAAGCATAAGCACACTATATTACATATATTACACCACACGAATATAACTATCTTATTCCGACTCGCTCGTTTCTTCTTGTTCGGTTTTGGTTCGTTTTGCCAAGTTTCTAGGGATATATGATGTTCCCCTAATACGAGCCGTCCTTATCCACATTGGTTTAGAAAAACCTGGTGGTTTAGAGGTTCCCGGGTCATTGTTACAACTTAAGGACTTCGGGGGTTGACAATACATATAAAGTTCATCGGGGTTGGAATTAGATTTCTCTATTTTTATGCCCTTTCCCTTATTATTTTCTTTTGCCTTTTTAAATTCAGTTGGGGTAATTTCTATAACATCATCGGAATTCTCGTCGGAATCCGATTCATCGGAGAATTAGTAATCCTCCCAATATTTTGCTTCCTTGGCGGAAACACCATTGACCATAATTAACCTTGGTCGGTTGGTTGAGGATTCTCTTTTACTTAACCGTTTTATTATTTCCCCCACCGGTTCTATTTCTTCTTCCGGTTCCGATTCTTCTTCCGGTTCCGATTCTTCTTCCGGTTCCGACTCTTCATCCGGTTCCTCTTCGGGAACTTGTGAATCAGTCCACGAATCATTCCAATTTACATTTGACTCTTCATTATTATTAGGTGAGTCAATGGGACTTGTTCTAGAGGTAGACATCTATCACATAATATCAAACGCGTTAAGAGATTAATATATCACATAATATTCACATGTTAAAAATATATAGTTTCCAACAAAATTTGTTAAGCAATCATTTTTCAAGTAAACACGGTCGAAGTCCAGACTCACTAATGCATCCTAACAAACTCGATAAGACACACTAATGCAAAATTCTGGTTCTCTAAGACCAACGCTCGGATACCAACTGAAATGTCCCGTTCTTATTGATTAAAAACGTTCCATATTAATTGATTTCGTTGCGAGGTTTTGACCTCTATATGAGACGTTTTTCAAAGACTGCATTCATTTTTAAAACAAACCTTAACCTTTATTTCATAGATAAAGGTTTTAAAAAACTTTACGTAGATTATCAAATAATGATAATCTAAAATATCCTGTTTACACACGACCATTACATAATGGTTTACAATACAAATATGTTACAACAAAATAAGTTTCTTGAATGCAGTTTTTACACAATATCATACAAGCATGGACTCCAAATCTCGTCCAGCGGAAGCTCTTAATAATCACCTGAGAATAAACATGCTTAAAACGTCAACAAAAATGTTGGTGAGTTATAGGTTTAACCTATATATATCAAATCATAATAATAGACCACAAGATTTCATATTTCAATACACATCCCATACATAGAGATAAAAATCATTCATATGGTGAACACCTGGTAACCGACAATAACAAGATGCATATATAAGAATATCCCCATCATTCCGGGACACCCTTCGGATATGATATAAATTTCGAAGTACTAAAGCATCCGGTACTTTGGATGGGGTTTGTTAGGCCCAATAGATCTATCTTTAGGATTCGCGTCAATTAGGGTGTCTGTTCCCTAATTCTTAGATTACCAGACTTAATAAAAAGGGGCATATTCGATTTCGATAATTCAACCATAGAATGTAGTTTCACGTACTTGTGTCTATTTTGTAAATCATTTATAAAACCTGCATGTATTCTCATCCCAAAAATATTAGATTTTAAAAGTGGGACTATAACTCACTTTCACAGATTTTTACTTCGTCGGGAAGTAAGACTTGGCCACTGGTTGATTCACGAACCTATAACAATATATACATATATATTAAAGTATGTTCAAAATATATTTACAACACTTTTAATATATTTTGATGTTTTAAGTTTATTAAGTCAGCTGTCCTCGTTAGTAACCTATAACTAGTTGTCCACAGTTAGATGTACAGAAATAAATCGATAAATATTATCTTGAATCAATCCACGACCCAGTGTATACGTATCTCAGTATTGATCACAACTCAAACTATATATATTTTGGAATCAACCTCAACCCTGTATAGCTAACTCCAACATTCACATATAGAGTGTCTATGGTTGTTCCGAAATATATATAGATGTGTCAACATGATAGGTCGAAACATTGTATACGTGTCTATGGTATCTCAAGATTACATAATATACAATACAAGTTGATTAAGTTATGGTTGGAATAAATTTGTTACCAATTTTCACGTAGCTAAAATGAGAAAAATTATCCAATCTTGTTTTACCCATAACTTCTTCATTTTAAATCCATTTTGAGTGAATCAAATTGCTATGGTTTCATATTGAACTCTATTTTATAAATCTAAACAGAAAAAGTATAGGTTTATAGTCAGAAAAATAAGTTACAAGTCGTTTTTGTAAAGGTAGTCATTTCAGTCGAAAGAACGACGTCTAGATGACCATTTTAGAAAACATACTTCCACTTTGAGTTTAACCATAATTTTTGGATATAGTTTCATGTTCATAATAAAAATCATTTTCTCAGAATAACAACTTTTAAATCAAAGTTTATCATAGTTTTTAATTAACTAACCCAAAACAGCCCGCGGTGTTACTACGACGGCGTAAATCCGGTTTTACGGTGTTTTTCGTGTTTCCAGGTTTTAAATCATTAAGTTAGCATATCATATAGATATAGAACATGTGTTTAGTTGATTTTAAAAGTCAAGTTAGAAGGATTAACTTTTGTTTGCGAACAAGTTTAGAATTAACTAAACTATGTTCTAGTGATTACAAGTTTAAACCTTCGAATAAGATAGCTTTATATGTATGAATCGAATGATGTTATGAACATCATTACTACCTTAAGTTCCTTGGATAAACCTACTGGAAAAGAGAAAAATGGATTTAGCTTCAACGGATCCTTGGATGGCTCGAAGTTCTTGAAGCAGAATCATGACACGAAAACAAGTTCAAGTAAGATCATCACTTGAAATAAGATTGTTATAGTTTTAGAAATTGAACCAAAGTTTGAATATGATTATTACCTTGTATTAGAATGATAACCTACTGTAAGAAACAAAGATTTCTTGAGGTTGGATGATCACCTTACAAGATTGGAAGTGAGCTAGCAAACTTGAAAGTATTCTTGATTTTATGAAACTAGAACTTTTGGAATTTATGAAGAACACTTAGAACTTGAAGATAGAACTTGAGAGAGATCAATTATATGAAGAAAATTGAAGAATGAAAGTGTTTGTAGGTGTTTTTGTTCGTTGGTGTATGGATTAGATATAAAGGATATGTAATTTTGTTTTCATGTAAATAAGTCATGAATGATTACTCATATTTTTGTAATTTTATGAGATATTTCATGCTAGTTGCCAAATGATGGTTCCCACATGTGTTAGGTGACTCACATGGGCTGCTAAGAGCTGATCATTGGAGTGTATATACCAATAGTACATACATCTAAAAGCTGTGTATTGTACGAGTACGAATACGGGTGCATACGAGTAGAATTGTTGATGAAACTGAACGAGGATGTAATTGTAAGCATTTTTATTAAGTAGAAGTATTTTGATAAGTGTATTGAAGTCTTTCAAAAGTGTATAAATACATATTAAAACACTACATGTATATACATTTTAACTGAGTCGTTAAGTCATCGTTAGTCGTTACATGTAAGTGTTGTTTTGAAACCTTTAGGTTAACGATCTTGTTAAATGTTGTTAACCCAATGTTTATAATATCAAATGAGATTTTAAATTATTATATTATCATGATATTATCATGTATGAATATCTCTTAATATGATATATATACATTAAATATCTTTACAACGATAATCGTTACATATATGTCTCGTTTAAAAATCATTAAGTTAGTAGTCTTGTTTTTACATATGTAGTTCATTATTAATATACTTAATGATATGTTTACTTATCATAGTATCATGTTAACTATATATATATCCATATATATATCATCATATAGTTTTTACAAGTTTTAACGTTCGTGAATCACCGGTCATCTTGGGTGGTCAATTGTCTATATGAAACATATTTCAATTAATCAAGTCTTAACAAGTTTGATTGCTTAACATGTTGGAAACATTTAATCATGTAAATATCAATCTCAATTAATATATATAAACATGGAAAAGTTCGGGTCACTACATTTAGTAGCATAATATGAACTCATTTATAAAAGCTTTTTCTTCATATTAGCTTTTTATAAGTTTAAATTCGGGTAGTACCTACCCGTTAAGTTCATACTTAGTAGCTAATATACAATTCAACTACTACAATTCTATATGAAAAACTGATTATAATAATATTTCGCGTTCAAACTTTTATACAATATTTTACAAACTTACAATACCGCTTATTTTACATAAAGCATGAAATATAGCACACAATAACTTTGATACAAGATAGTTGTGAAGATAATTCTAGCTAGTACACAAGTCGTTCAGCAAAGGCAATAAAGACACGTAATTCATACGTCCAGAAACAAGTCATGCATTCTGGTTTTACTAGGACTACTTCCCATCCTTGGTCTTGTGGAACATAACCGTTATGGCCGTTGATAAGACAGCGTGTTGTAACGTCATCAAAGGGACGAGGGTTACATAATGTCCAACAGTCCCGTAACAATCTAAAAACCTCATTTCTTACCCCAATTACCGACTCCGTCACTTGTGGGAACGTTTTGTTTAATAGTTGTAGGCCGATGTTCTTGTTCTCACTTTGGTGAGAAGTAAAAACATTACTAATCCGTAAGCATAACATGCTTCTTTATGTTGCATGTTAGCTGCTTTTTCTAAATCACGAAGTCCAATATTCGGATATATGGAGTCAAAATAATTTCTTAACCCATTGCGTAAAATAGCATTTGGGTTCTCCGCAATATATGCGTCAAAGTAAACACATCGTAACTTATGGATTTCCCAATGTGATATCCCCCATCTTTCGAACGAAAGCCTTTTATAAACCAAGGCATTCTTGGAACGTTCTTCGAATGTCTTACAAACTGATCTCGCCTTAAATAGTTGTGCCGAAGAATTCTGACCGACTCTAGACAAGATTTCATCAATCATGTCTCCGGGTAGGTCTCTTAAAATATTGGGTTGTCTATCCATTTTGTGTTTTTATACTGTAAAATAGACAAGAGTTAGATTCATAAAAAAAAATACTTATTAATACAAGCAATTTTTACATATATCATAAAGCATAAGCACACTATATTACATATATTACACCACACGAATACAACTATCTTATTCCGACTCGCTTGTTTCTTCTTCTTCGGTTTTGGTTCGTTTTGCCAAGTTTCTAGGGATATATGATGTTCCCCTAATACGAGCCGTCGTTTTCCACATTGGTTTAGAAAAACCTGGTGGTTTAGAGGTTCCCGGGTCATTGTTACAACTTAAGGACTTCGGGGGTTGACGATACATATAAAGTTCATCGGGGTTGGAATTAGATTTCTCTATTTTTATGCCCTTTCCCTTATTATTTTCTTTTGCCTTTTTAAATTCTGTTGGGGTAATTTCTATAACATCATCGGAATTCTCGTCAGAATCCGATTCATCGGAGAATTGGTAATCCTCCCAATATTTTGCTTCCTTAGCGGAAACACCATTGACCATGATTAACCTTGGTCGGTTGGTTGAGGATTTTCTTTTACTCAACCGTTTTATTATTTCCCCCACCGGTTCTATTTCTTCATCCGGTTCCGATTCTTCTTCCGGTTCCGATTCTTCTTCTGGTTCCGACTCTTCTTCCGGTTCCTCTTCGGGAACTTGTGAATCAGTCCACGAATCATTCCAATTTACATTTGACTCTTCATTATTATTAGGTGAGTCAATGGGACTTGTTCTAGAGGTAGACATCTATCACATAATATCAAACGCGTTAAGAGATTAATATATCACATAATATTCACATGTTAAAAATATATAGTTTCCAACAAAATTTGTTAAGCAATCATTTTTCAAGTAAACACGGTCGAAGTCCAGACTCACTAATGCATCCTAACAAACTCGATAAGACACACTAATGCAAAATTCTGGTTCTCTAAGACCAACGCTCTGATACCAACTGAAATGTCCCGTTCTTATTGATTAAAAACGTTCCATATTAATTGATTTCGTTGCGAGGTTTTGACCTCTATATGAGACGTTTTTCAAAGACTGCATTCATTTTTAAAACAAACCATAACCTTTATTTCATAAATAAAGGTTTAAAAAGCTTTACGTAGATTATCAAATAATGATAATCTAAAATATCATGTTTACACACGACCATTACATAATGGTTTACAATACAAATATGTTACATCGAAATCAGTTTCTTGAATGCAGTTTTTACACAGTATCATACAAACATGGACTCCAAATCTTGTCCTTATTTTAGTATGCAACAGCGGAAGCTCTTAGTATTCACCTGAGAATAAACATGCTTTAAACGTCAACAAAAATGTTGGTGAGTTATAGGTTTAACCTATATATATCAAATTGTAACAATAGACCACAAGATTTCATATTTCAATATACATCCCATACATAGAGATAAAAATCATTCATATGGTGAACACCTGGTAACCGACATTAACAAGATGCATATATAAGAATATCCCCATCATTCCGGGACACCCTTCGGATATGATATAAATTTCGAAGTACTAAAGCATCCGATACTTTGGATGGGGTTTGTTAGGCCCAATAGATCTATCTTTAGGATTCGCGTCAATTAGGGTATCTGTTCCCTAATTCTTAGATTACCAGACTTAATAAAAAGGGGCATATTCGATTTCGATAATTCAACCATAGAATGTAGTTTCACGTACTTGTGTCTATTTTGTAAATCATTTATAAAACCTGCATGTATTCTCATCCCAAAAATATTAGATTTTAAAAGTGGGACTATAACTCACTTTCACAGATTTTTACTTCGTCGAGAAGTAAGACTTGGCCACTGTTGATTCACGAACCTATAACAGTATATACATGTATATTAAAGTATGTTCAAAATATATTTACAACACTTTTAATATATTTTGATGTTTTAAGTTTATTAAGTCAGCTGTCCTCGTTAGTAACCTACAACTAGTTGTCCACAGTTAGATGTACAGAAATAAATCGATAAATATTATCTTGAATCAATCCACGACCCAGTGTATACGTATCTCAGTATTGATCACAACTCAAACTATATATATTTTGGAATCAACCTCAACCCTGTATAGCTAACTCCAACATTCACATATAGAGTGTCTATGGTTGTTCCGAAATATATATAGATGTGTCGACATGATAGGTCGAAACATTGTATACGTGTCTATGGTATCTCAAGATTACATAATATACAATACAAGTTGATTAAGTTATGGTTGGAATAGATTTGTTACCAATTTTCACGTAGCTAAAATGAGAAAAATTATCCAATCTTGTTTTACCCATAACTTCTTCATTTTAAATCCGTTTTGAGTGAATCAAATTGCTATGGTTTCATATTGAACTCTATTTTATGAATCTAAACATAAAAAGTATAGGTTTATAGTCAGAAAAATAAGTTACAAGTCATTTTTGTAAAGGTAGTCATTTCAGTCGAAAGAACGACGTCTAGATGACCATTTTAGAAAACATACTTCCACTTTGAGTTTAACGATAATTTTTGGATATAGTTTCATGTTCATAATAAAAATCATTTTCTCAGAATAACAACTTTTAAATCAAAGTTTATCATAGTTTTTAATTAACTAACCCAAAACAGCCCGCGGTGTTACTACGACGGCGTAAATCCGGTTTTACGGTGTTTTTCGTGTTTTCAGGTTTTAAATTATTAAGTTAGCATATCATATAGATATAGAACATGTGTTTAGTTAATTTTAAAAGTCAATTTAGAAGGATTAACTTTTGTTTGCGAACAATTTTAGAATTAACTAAACTATGTTCTAGTGATTACGAGTTTAAACCTTCGAATAAGATAGTTTTATATATATGAATCGAATGATGTTATGAACATCATTACTACCTAAAGTTTAGTAGGTAAACCTACTGGAAGTGACAAGAAATGATCTAGCTTCAAAGGATCTTGGATGGCTTGAAAGTTCTTGAAGTAGGATCATGACACAAAAACAAGTTCAAGTAAGATTTTTACTCGAATTAAGATAGTTTATAGTTATAGAAATTGAATCAAAGTTTGAATATGAATATTACCTTGAATAAGAAAGATAACCTATTGTATATAACAAAGGTTTCTTGATCTTAGATGATTACTTGGAATGGATTAGAAAGCTTGGAAGTAAATTAGTAAACTTGAAGGGATTTTTGAAGTGTTCTTTAAGTGTTCTTCCTATGATGATTATAGCTTGATTCTTGAAGTGATTTTTGATGAAGATGATGATTAACTACTGGAAAAATACGTTCATAATAGTGTGTATGTGTTGAGAGAGAATTAGAAAGAAAATTGGAAGTGAAATGGAGTGAATGATGAGTGGTAATTGGTGAGTGGTGAGTGGGGTTAAAAGGAGTTCTAGTTAGTTGACTAGCTCATGGTAGAAGTTAAAATTGATTAGTCATACATGACATAATCAAGAGTGGAATCCCATGCTAGTTCCTATTGGTATATACCCATAGTAAGTACGTTTTGAAGCTGTGTATAATACGGGTAAGAATACGACTATAATTCTTGATGAAAGAAAAGAATGGGAAAGTAACTGTAACCATTTTCGTTAAGTATGAGTGTTTTGATATATGTCTTGAAGTCTTCCAAAAGTATTTTAATACATCTAAATACACTACATGTATATACATTTTAACTGAGTCGTTAAGTCATCGTTAGTCGTTACATGTAAGTGTTGTTTTGAAACCTTTAAGTTAACGATCTCAATTAATGTTGTTAACCCATTGTTTATTATATCTAATGAGATGTTAAATTATTATATTATCATGATATTATGATATATTAATATATCTTAATATGATATATATACATTTAAACGTTGTTACAACGATAATCGTTACATATATGTCTCGTTTCGAAATCCTTAAGTTAGTAGTCTTGTTTATATGTATATAACTCATTGTTAATATACTTATGGAGATACTGATTATCATAATCTCATGTTAACCATATGTATATCCATATATATATATCGTCATGTCGTTTTTACAAGTTTTAACGTTCGTGAATCGCCGGTCAACTTGGGTGGTCAATTGTCTATATGAAACGTATTTCAATTAATCAAGTCTTAACAAGTTTGATTGCTTAACATGTTGGAAACATTTAATCATGTAAATATCAATCTCAATTAATATATATAAACATGGAAAAGTTCGGGTCACTACATCTTACCCTCAGCATGAGTCATGTTACATAATTCTTTCATTCTACATAACCTCCGGACATATCAAGAAGAATATATTCTTGATAGTTCTATCTTCAGTAATTTTGATAAATTTGAAAATCAAATCGTGCTATCACGTTACTTTCTGCTTAGAACATTTTAATCATTCGAAACTCTATATCTACGAATTCTGGACCATTAATCGCTTGACTTGGAGTCGGGAAGAGAAAACCAGACCATTATGACCTCTCTGTGTAATCGAGTTAGCCAAAAATCTATGGATTATACGAAGCTCGACTTTGTTAATATGTAAGTAGGTATGTGTTCCTCCCTGTCCAAAAACATTATAATCGACATACGCCTCCAGACGGCGTTTGCGTCAAAATTTCTATCTACCCTTTCACCACGATAAATCAAATTCATACAACCGGGTAGTATTAATTCAGCGGGCGTATATATCTGTAATGCCCTAGCCATGTCCAGCATGGACATCCTGTACATCCTACCGCTAAGTATAAATCTAAGAAAACTTCTATCATCTAATCTATCTACATCTACATTTAATGCTATAGTACTCATCAGCTCAACACACCATTCCTTATATACAGGTCTACGAATGGTGAATAAGCGTTCCCAATCAGTAAAAGAAGAACTGCCATACCTTTGGATCAAATGCTCCCTAACACGGTCAGCAAGTTGGACCCTTTCCAAAGGATCCCAATCAATTACCCTAGGCACCTCTACATCTTTCGTTATTAATTTGAATTTATTACTTTGAAATGCCGGGTAATCTCTCCATCGTCTATCGAATCTCAGATTAGGATGCAATGTATGTTCAGGAATCGTTGGGTATTCTACAGGCGGATACATCGGAAATACTAAGAATTCAGTAACAAACTATAGCGGATCATAATAAGGTATATGTTGATCAGGCTGATGTTGTTGTTCCTGTTGTGGTACTTGTTCAGGTTCATATTGCATTTCTGGTTCTGGTTCTGGAGCAGGTCGTCTAGATGATGATGATGATGAACCTCCAGTATCAGCTCTCTGCAAAACACATTAAACACAAAATTTGTGCATCCAAATATGCATTAGTGTTAGCAAAATAACAACTTAAAACAATCACAATAACATGTTAAATCAAAATTAAACTTATACACATTTTCACAATTTTTTACAATTCTATACTTTTTCAAATAAGCACATATGAAAATGTATACAAAGTTCATAAGCATTTAACTCAAATAACATGTCAAAATAGTCATTACTAGCAATTAAACAAGTCTCAAATGGCAATTATATCAAATTAATCAAGTTCATGAATTTTGCACTTAATAAGTCCACTTTAATCTCCAAAAATCATGTTTAGGATCAATGTTTGGATCATTTAGCTACCTAAACATGTTACACTACTCAATTTAGCAATAATTCATGACAAAAATCGGCCATAACCTGTTTATATCAAAAAGCCCCAAATTACTCAAGAACACAAACCCTAGATTTCTAATTTTTTTTTTAAGTTTTTGGCTTCAAATCATGTTAAATAGCATCAATCTAGGTTATACATGCATAAAATACTAACAATTTAACACTAATTACACTAGAAATTAACAAAATCAAATTAGGTAAAATATTGCTCAAGAACACTAAAAATTAAATTTAAAGAGGTTTAGGGGTGTAATTGTTACCTTTCTTGATAAACTTCTGAACAATTTCATGATTAGAGCGAGAAATTTGACGAATTATGGTGAAAAAATGGTGAAATTTGGTGAAGATTTGAGAGAGTTTCGTGTATATGTGTGTGTGTTTGTGGAGAAGACAGAACTCGCTGCCTTTTGTTTGTGGCCTGGAATCCAGCCTCATGCGATCGCATGAGGTTGGAGTGCAAACCCCATGCGATCGCATGGGGGTCCGGGTACAGTGATTTTGGATTTATTTATTTTTTTATAAAACCTTATAACTTATAAAACATATAATTAATAAAATTTTAAAAATTTATTTCTTTTTAGGATGAGGGCATTTCGGATCGATGTCCTAGTCCGTCCTTCTACAAAATTTTAAAATTTGTCAATTTTTAAGCGCGGTTTTAAAAGTAAAGATTTTTTTGGTTTTTTAAATGTTTTTGGCATACTTTAGTTCAATAAGATTAAAAATAATGATAATAAAAGTTCTCGTCCCTCCCTTGGGTAGAGCAATTTCGGTTCAACGACCTAGTCCTCAACTCATGACGAATTTTTAAAAATCATATTTTTAACTTAAAGAAATAAAGTATATTTTTGTTTTTAAATTCACACCAAACTTAATTTAAAATGCATAAAATTAAAAATTCATATTAAAAATTCACACCAAACTTTTTATATTTTTGTTTTTATACATACAAACTTATATTAAAAATATTAATTTTTCAAATATTTACAAACTTAAATATATTAATTTTAAAAAGTTCACAATATTAATTAAATATTAATTTTAAAAACAAACTAAAAATAAGAAATTAAAAATCTTTTTAGTCTTTTATCCCACTTTAATTAATCAAATATTATCAAAAACATACGCCCCTCTTTTTGGTAAAGTAATTTCGGTTCAACAACCTAGTTTAACTCATGACGAATTTTTGAAATATTTTGGGTTGATTGATTAAAGATATTTATACCTTAAGAATAAACGGTAAATTTCGCAGTGATGTAATAAATTTTTGTATGATATCAATAATTTCGGTCACGCATACCTAATTTTATCGAATACCTATTTAATACTTTATAGCGAACAAATTAGCGTTTATTATCAAAAGGTTAAAAATAAAAATAAAAATAAAAACTGTGCATACTTACCTGTGAGATAGTATTCTTAGTGATATGCTTTAGCCCACTCATAAGATAGTCGGACTAATTGATTTTGCATAGCTACATAGGCGTAACCCCGAGCATTCAACGTTTTTTCTTCTAAACATATGATCGGTCCATCTCTGCATAAAGTAACGAATTCGGTATTGGAATATGTCTGATTCGTCGAGCATTTTCCTTCGTGTGACCATTTTCCGCATTTGTGACATCTTTCAAGGTGTCGTGCTCTTCTTTTCGCTGCGGATTTTGATTTTCCTTTACCAAACTGTAACTTATTATTTTCGTTCCTGGATTCTTTTCTTACTCCGTCCAATTTACCTCTGATTAATGATACTATTTCACTTGGAAGGGTGTCATTATTACGTTTAGTGATCAAAGCGTGTAGCATTAGACCATGGTTTAGTTCACAGGAAGTCTTCATCTCGTAAAACCTAAAAAAATAAAAATTCAGAATGGGGGGAGAAGACTAGTTCTTTAGGGTCTGCTAGGGAAAGACCATTCGGAATCCATTCTCGAGAACTACACGAAAACAGAAAATCTAACTCTAACATAAATACATATTACCCTAAAAAGATTCGATTCTCCCCACACTTAGTTAGCTGTGGTGTTGAAATTGTGATTAACTTCATTGTCAACTTCCATCGGACTATCTATGTAATGTTTAACTCTGTGACCATTAACTTTAAATTCAATCCCATTTGAATTTATTAACTCTATTGTTCCGTATGGGAAAACTCTTTTGACTATGAATGGTCCAGACCAACTTGATTTCAATTTTCCAGGAAATAGCTTGAATCGTGAATTGAAAAGAAGAACTCTGTCTCCTTCTTTAAATTCTTTTGAACTTCTGGTTCTTTTATCATGCCATTTCTTCGTTCTTTCTTTATAGATTAACGAATTTTCGTATGCTTCTTGTCTTAATTCTTCTAATTCGTTTAGTTGACTTAATCGTAGACGTCTGGCTTCATGTAAATCAAGATTACATGTCTTCAAAGCCCAAAATGCTTTGTGTTCAATTTCTACTGGAAGATGACATGCTTTTCATTAAACGAGTTTGAAAGGTGTGGTTCTAATTGGAGTTTTGTAGGCTGTTCTAAAAGCCCAGAGTGCATCCTCCAATTTCATGGACCATTCCTTCAGATTTGATCCTACAGTTTTCTCTAGAATATGTTTTAAAGCTCGGTTGGTATTTTCAACTTGTCCACTTGTTTGTGGATGATAAGCAGTGGAGATTTTATGAGTTACTCAATATCTTTTAAGAACTTTCTCAAGTTGATTATTACAGAAATGAGTACCCCGATCACTTATTAAAGCTTTCGGTGTTCCGAACCTTGCAAAAAGACGTTTTAAAAAGGTGACTACAACTCGTGCATCGTTAGTTGGAAGAGCTTGTGCTTCCGCCCATTTAGATACATAATCAATGGCAATGAGAATATATAAATTATTATGAGATTTTGGAAATGGACCCATAAAGTCAATACCCCAAATGTCAAATACTTCACATACTTGAATGACATTTTGTGGCATTTTATCACGTTGACTTATTTTTCCGACCCTTTGACAAGCATCACAGGATTTGCAAAGAAGGTGTGCATCTTTGAAAATTGTAGGCCAATAGAATCCAGCATCATAAACTTTTCTTGCTGTTAGTTGAGGCCCATAATGCCCTCCTGTTGGTCCTGTGTGACAATGGTTTAAGATTTTACTAGCTTCATCTCTGAATACACATCGGCGTATTATTCCATCGGGACAACTTTTAAACAAATGTGGATCTTCCCAGAAATAGTGTTTTATATCACTAAAGAATTTCTTTCGTTTTTGGTACGACAATCCTTTTTCAAGGAATCCACATACTAAGTAGTTTGCATAGTCTACAAACCATGGAATTTTATTATAATCTATCTTCAATAGATATTCATCAGGAAAGTTGTCTTGTATGGCCGATTCATTCAGAACTTCCAATTCGGGATTTTCAAGACGAGAAAGATGATCAGCGACGAGATTTTCTGCTCCCTTTTTATCTCGAATTTCAATATCGAACTCTTGTAAGAGTAAGATCCAACGGATTAATCTTGGTTTAGCATCTTGTTTCGAAAATAGGTATCTAAGAGCAGAATGGTCTGTATAGACCACCGTTTTAGCTAGAACGGGATATGAATGAAATTTGTCAAAAGCAAAGACAATAGCAAGGAGTTCTTTTTCAGTAGTTGTATAGTTCGTTTGTGCTCCTTGTAATGTATTACTAGCATAATAAATAGGTTGAAATCGTTTTTCAATCCTTTGTCCTAAAACGGCTCCCATTGCAAAATCACTTGCATCGCACATAAGTTCAAACGGTAGATTCTAATTTGGAGTTATCATGATCGGCTCATTAGTGAGTTTTTATTTAAGAATATTAAAAGATTTGATACATTCATCTGAAAAGATAAATGGAGCATCCTTTTCTAGGAGTTTATTCATAGGAGTGGCAATTTTAGAAAAATCTTTTATGAAACGTCGGTAAAAACCGGCATGCCCTAGAAAACTCCTAACTCCTCTAACATTAGTGGGATGTGGAAGTTTAGCAATTACATCTACTTTAGCTCTGTCCACTTCAATTCCTTCCTTTGAAATTTTATGTTCAAGAACAATGCCTTCTTTAACCATGAAATGGCATTTCTCCCAATTAAGTACTAGATTTGATTGTTCGCATCTAATAAGCATTCGTTCAAGATTAACTAGACATGTTTCAAAAGTATCACCGAAGGCTGAAAAGTCATCCATGAAAACTTCCATGCATTCTTCTATCATGTCATGAAAAATCGCCATCATGCACCTTTAAAAGGTTGCAGGGGCGTTGCAAAGTCCAAATGACATGCGTTTATAAGCAAAAGTACCATAAGGGCACGTGAACGTGGTTTTCTCTTGGTCCTCAGGTGCTATTGGAATTTGAAAGTATCCAGAAAAACCGTCAAGAAAGCAATAGTAACTATTTCCGGTTAATCTTTCCAACATTTGATCAATAAAAGGTAAGGGAAAGTGATCTTTTCTGGTGGCGTCATTTAATTTTCTATAATCAATACAAACACGCCATCCTGTTACAGTCCTAGTAGGAATAAGCTCATTTTTCTCATTTGTGATGACAGTCATGCCACCCTTCTTAGGTACGCATTGAACTGGACTTACTCATGGACTATCAGAAATTGGATAAATTAAACCTGCATCAAGCAGTTTAATAATTTCTTTCTTAACAACATCTTGCATATTAGGATTTAGTCTTCGTTGACGTTGCACATACGTTTTATGACCTTCTTCCATAAGGATTTTATGTGTGCAATACGAAGGACTTATTCCCTTAATATCACGAATCTTCCATGCAATAGCTGGTTTATGAGCTTTTAGCACATAAATGAGTTGAGATTTTTCATTTTCAGTAAGAGAAGACGATATTATTACAGGTAGTTCAGATTCACCATGTAAATAAGCATATTCCAAATAGTTTGGAAGTGGCTTTAACTCTAATGTCGGTGGTTCTTCTATCGATGATTTGTATCGATATCTATCTTCTTCTTTTAGCATTTGAATTTCTTCTGTTGTTGGTTCATATCCATTAGCCATAAGTGTAGCTAACATTTCAGTTTCATCAATTGGTTCAGTTCCTTCTCCTGAAGAACATTCTCCTGTTCCTTGTAATTCTAGAAATTCTTCTAACAATTCTGCATGTGATTCTATAGTCTGAATATAATAACATGTATCATCTGCATATTGCGGTTGTTGCATTGCTCTATCAACAGAAAAGGTAACACTCTCGTCCTCTATGCTTAGGGTCAATTTCTTACCAAACACGTCTATTATTGCTTTAGCTGTGTTTAAGAATGGTCTTCCTAATATGAGAGGAACTCGAGAATCTTCTTCCATGTCCAGAATAACAAAATCTACTGGAAATACTAAAGTACCAACTTTAACTAGCATGTTCTCCATTATCCCTCTAGAATATTTTATTGATCTATCGGCTAGTTGTATGCTTATTCTTATTGGTTTCAATTCTCCAAGGTCTAGTTTAGCGTATAATGAATACGACATTAAATTTATACTAGCACCTAAGTCTGCCAATGCTTCTATTGAACTAAGACTACCCAGAAAACATGGAATTGTGAAACTTCCTGGATCAGATAGTTTTTCTGGTATCTTATTCAACAGCACTGCTGAACAATTTGCATTCATAGTAACAGCCGAGAGTTCTTCCATTTTCTTTCTATTTGTGATCAGATCTTTCAAGAATTTGGCATATCTAGGCATTCCTGAAATCACATCAATAAAAGGAAGATTTACATTTATCTGTTTAAACATATCCAAGAATTTGGATTGCTCGGCTTCAAGTCTCTCTTTTCTTATTTTACTTGGGTAAGGAAGTGGTGGTTGGTATGGTTTAACATAAGGTTTAGCCTTAACTGTGTTATCTTCATTAACCTTTTCAACTACCGGTTCTTTTTCCTTATCTTGTTCAGATTGTGGTTCTTGTGGAGTAGGAATAGCTTCATCAGAAATTACAGGCATTTCAGGTAGTTTAAGTGTAATACCATTTCTTGTGGTAATGGCTTTAGCTGTTTCATTCCGGGGGTTAGCATTTGTATCACTTGGTAGACTTCCCGGTTTTCTTTCACCTATCAACCTTGCTAGGTTACTTACTTCTTGTTCCAAATTTTGAATAGAAGCTTGTTGATTTCTAAATGCTTGAACATTTTGTTCATTAGTTTGTTTCTGAGATGTGAAAAACTGTGTTTGAGAATCAACTAGCTTTGACATCATGTCTTCTAAATTTGGCTTTTTATCATCGGTTTGTGGTGGTTTATTTTGAAAATTAGGTCTTTGCTGGTTGTAAGTATTGTTGGATACTTGTTGATTGTTAGGACCTTGTTGGTTGTTGTACGGAACATTACGGTTATAATTCTGGTTTTGATTGTAGATCGGTCTTGGCGGTTGATAATTATTCTGATAATTATTTCCAGGCCTTTGGTTTATGTATGAAACATTCTCTCTTTGTTCCATTGTTAGTTCAATACTGAGACAATCTTTTGTTAAATGTGGTCCTCCACACTGCTCACAACTAATTCGTATTGAGTGGATATCTTTAGTCATCTTTTCCATTCGTCTCTCGACAGCATCTATCTTTGCAGAAATGGAATCTAAGTCATGGCTAGAATCGGCTCTAGCTGCTTTAGATGATCTAACGATATCTTTTTCTTGGTGCCACTCATGTGAGTGGGAAGCAGTGTTATCAATAATTTGTAAGCATCAGTTGCTGTTTTCTTTATAATGGAACCACCAGCTGCTATATCGATGTCTTTTCGTGTAGTGATGTCGCATCCTTGGTAGACTATTTGTACTATTTGACAAGTGTCTAAACCATGTTGCGGACATCCTCTCAATAATTTTCCAAATCTTGTCCACGCTTCATATAGAGTTTCATTTGGCTTCTGTGCGAACGTAACAATTTCTCCTTGAGGTCTTACGGCTTTAGATGCTGGAAAGAATTGTTTAAGAAATTTTTCAACTAAAACATCCCATGTATCAATCGCCCCTTCAGGTAACGATTCTAACCAATCTTTGGCTTCTCCCTTTAAAGTCCAGGGAAATAACATGAGATATATCTGTTCATCCTCCACTTCTCTTATTTTAAATAGTGTGCAAATCCTATTAAAGGTACGAAGATGTTCGTTTGGATCTTCCTTCGGTGCACCACTAAATTGGCATTGATTAGTCACCATGTGTAGAATTTGTCCTTTGATTTCATAATCTGGCGCATAAATGTCAGGTTGAGTAATTGCGTGACCTTGGCCAGTGCGTTTAGCTCTCATTCGATCTTCCATACTTAGAGGTTCCAGATTCTCCATGATTGAATTTGTTGAATCTGAATCACTATAGGATTCTGATTTAATGGTTGGTTCCTCAACAATCTCTGTTTGAATGATTGGTGGTTCCGGAGGAATGATTAATGGTTCAGGATCTATGAATTGTCCCTGAATATTCTCCGGATTCTCAATTGTGAGGTCGGGTTCAATAAATGGATTATCGGAAATTTGAATTGGAGTACTTGGTCGACTGGATGACGATTCTAAAGAAAAATCAACGGCGACAATATTTGCTAGATGTCTTGATCGAGTTACAGGTGGTGAATGTACAAAAGGTGGTGAACGTTTTGCTCAGTGCATTCACTGAATATCCTATTATTTTTTTTATTTTTTTTTAAAGAAAGAAAAATTATATAAGTTATCAAATTAATAGACTTTTCTGATTTTGCCAACGTTTCGAATAGCCAAAAGATGCAGCAGAGGGGCAGGATTCATTTGGTCTCAATATAATTGAGTACTGTTTGGCTCCAATAACTCGGTCCACGTACAAATCTAACTATTACTACGAACCAGAAAATTTTGATGTCTATCAATTTAACCGCTTAAAATAATTTTTTGTTGAAATTTAAATAAATTTTAGATAAGAAATAGAAAAAAAATCTAAGTCCTAAAAACTAGAATGTCGAGAAATAAGAAAGAAAAAGAGCGCGTCGAAAAACGTCTAAAAATAAAAGGTCGAAAAATAATAGGCGTCGAAAAATAAAAATAAGAAAGTAGCGCGTCGAAACTTAAAAAGGAACTAAAAACTAAGAATTAAAAGTTGCGTCTAAAAATATTAAAGCTTAAAAGAAAAACTATATCCCAAATGGCAATAACTTAAAAAGGTACTAATATATAAAAAACGGTGTCGCAAAATTCTAAAGCACTTAAATCTTAGTCTAAAGAAAAAGCACTTAAGGGATTTTACGGCAAAGCCTTAAAAATCTAGAAATAAAAATAACTATGGAAAAAACTATATCTTAAAACTAAATACGAGCGAAAAATACAAATATTACGCTAAAATAAATTAAAAGTTTCAAAATATAAAAATAATCTTAAAGTTGTAAAAAGTACAATTTTTATAAAAATATTATTTTTATATTATTTATTTTATAAAAGTATTAATTTTATAATTTAATAAAACTAATTAAACTAAAAATAAAAATTAATAATAAAAACTAAACTAATAATTAAAAACTAAAAACCTAATTAGGGTTTATATTAATAATTAATATTAATTAAAACCCTAATTCGATACAGCTAAGGTATTAGGCCTGTCCAGTCAACTCATGCGATCGCATGAGTTTTCTGTTCTGGAGCCATGCGATCGCATGGGTCTTGGATCCGGGCCAAATGCTAGGCTGCTACAGTGATCGGGCCGAGAGTTTTTTTTTATTTTATATTTTTCTGTTTTAAATATATAGAATATTTATATAAAACTTATATTTTTACAAAATAAAAATAAAAATAAAAAATAAAGAAACTTTATAAAACTTATATATTTAACAAACTCTTAAAAATATTTATATTTTTGTTTTTCTTCTTATATTTTTGGTTTTTAAAATTTAAAACGTATATTTTTTTACAAATGCGTATTATGACAAAACTGTAATTTATTTGCACTAAAATGTTATGTGCAGTTAGCACAAGTTTGTTTATGTATAGCCAGCAGATATTGCTGTGTCGAGTGTTTAGTTTGCTACCCAGTCTACCAGCACAAGGTAGACAGTGTTCTTCAATCAGCACAGGATGTGTACTCAGCAATTCAAGAATATGGAGTGACTCAGCAATGAAGAACCAGCACAGCAGGAATGCAGCTTACTACACAAGACAGCTATGCTCCATTATAAGCATAGTAGTTTTCCCGAGTGGTCTACATCAATGGTACTATTCAACAAAAGTCAAAGACAAAGTTGAACAGAAAAGGACACGCGTCGGCGGCTGACAAGTGACCTTACAAGACCACGTGGAAATGCAGAAGTTTAACGCATGTGCAGACATGGGTTATACTTTGTCAACACCTAGGGAACACAACATTCTATTTGTTTAATCAAATAGTGGTGCCAAACCGAATTGGGGTGTTCCTGCAAATAGCTACCAAAGAGGAAAGAGGAGAGCATGCTCTCTGATGTAGTTGTCCCCACAAGTACAGACATCCTATGTACCAGTGGACAATAGAACCATTACACGGTTAATAGGACTACTATAAATTGTTGTATCCACTATTGTAACAACTAGTGGTGTAGGTTTATTTTTCTAGAGTCAAAAATGTGTAATAGCTTTTAGTTTACCTCTTAGCTATAATCTAATCTAGGTAATCTGTATCAACCAACTATCATTCCGCCAAGGATAGTTGTGATTCTTTGTGATTCAATCAATAAAGAATAATCGTTGAAAATTACCTGTGACTCTATTTAATCTTCATGTTTGAATACTAATCGTGTTTAACTGTTAAGTTAATTAAAAGAAATTATATTCACCACCCCCCCCCCTACAATACTCATATTGTTATTAAGGGACCAACACTATATAATTATGCTGGTTAGTTTAGATATTCATCCTAATGAATGTGACTACATAATTGAGCTGATGACTGATATTATAATAATGAGGAATGGTTTTATATTTAATTACAAGGTTGATTAGTTTAGATATTCTTTATAATGCATTTGACTATAAAATTCAAGTAATGAATGATATGTTTTTAACACATTGTTTATGATGAATGACATGTTTATAATACATTATTTATGAGAAATGATATGTACATTGATATGAATGTAACTTACTGATGAACATGAAATAATAGTAATAAAAAAGAATGTGTTATTCAGTTTTTGAATGTTATGTTAACATGGGAACGATTGTCGAGTCTGGAACTTAGGTATTGTGTTTGAGCAGTTTAACTTCTGATTATGAACAACACAAAACGTGTTGTCGATAACTGTAACCGAACTTAGGTATTGCCGGGACGATACTTCACGGCCAATTGATAAATGCTCGTGGGAGTTTTCGAAGCTTTTTGATGCGTTCTTTTCAATTTGTCATCCTAAATACGTTAAAATGCAACTATACATGATCAAAAAGAACGAGTACTTCTACATGATGAGGGTAAGCGGAATGGCGAAAAGAAAATAACTGATATAGGAGATTTTGAGATAACCAATCTTTGTTATTTGAAAAGTTCTCTTGACATGTTGACTTAAGTTGGTTACAAGCTACATTGGTATTGTTAATAAAACTCTCATGTTTGTTTCAATTATTTGATTTATTGTAAGTATGTTCTAAGTATGTTACTGTTATTCTAATTCTACTGTTGTAGTTAATGAAATTGTACAGGCCCAAATAAACACAAGTAGTTGAATACTAATCTCATATAGTCAAAGTCAAAGTCACGTGTAGCAGCCAAGATTGGATTACTCTTGAAATCTGGTCAAGAGGGTGGGACATCTATATCTCGGGGATGATTCTTCCAGATCACTTCTCCAAGAGTTTTCTTTTCTTATCTTATACGCCGCTAGCATTAATTAGCTTTTTCAATTAAATTAAAACAAAATAATCCATTTTCCATTTGCTTTTCGATAAAAAAAAGCAAATGGTGATCTGTTTTTAACACAAACCAGTTTTGAGCCTTATCTAATTATATTGGTTTTATCATACAGGTAGAAAAAACTTATTTGGTAAGCTTGGTCGATAACAATTACATCAACAACAACTTATTCTCTGTGTCCAAGGGCTTCTAAAATGTGTTCATTGGGATTCCTACTGCACGTTTGTGTCTGTTTAATTTAGGATATCTGCAAGTATCATAGCCCAATGTACCATTTGTGTCATTGCTTGTAATGTAGCAAACAATGTAATCTCTACTTGTGTTATTGGGTTTTTGGAATATCTACTTATCTTATTGGGTTTTTATAATCTCTACTTGTATGATAAGGGTAGTATGGTAGCCAATTGTTGTAAACGTGTCCATCAGTGTATCAAATGTGAAACTTGGCAGGTTTATTTGTCCTTTTGTTGTGCCGAAAACTCGAGTTGTGTAGGGTTTTGGTATGGTTTGTTAAACTCGAGTTGTGACCATTATCATTTATTTGATGATTGATATCAAATGTCAATTATTCAAATTAAAGTAGATACTATTGTGTATGAAAGAAAATGATGAATGATAAAAAATGCCAGATGAATGATCAAAATACCCGTTGAATGATAAAAAAAAAGGCGATGAATGAAAAAAAAATACTCGATGAATGATAAAAATACCTGATGAATGATAAAAATACCTGATGAATGATAAAAATACCCGATGAATGAGAAAAATAGCCGATGAATGATAAACAAAGAATTATAAAAGAATGTGATGAATGATAAAAAAAAAATACTTGATGAATGATAAAAATACTCAATGAATGATAAAAATAACTGATGAATGATAAATGAAGAATGATAAATGAACGTGATGAATGATAAAAACACCCTATGAATGATAAAAATAGATGATGAATGATAAAAATAGTTGATAAATGATAAACGAAGAATAATAAAAGAACGTGACGAATGATAAAAAAAAACCCGATGAATGATAAAAATACCTAATGAATGATAAAAATACCTAATGAATGAAAAAATAGCTGATGAATGATAAACGAAGAATGATAAAAGAATGTGATGAATGATAAAAAAATATCCGATAAATGATAAAAATAACTAATGAATGATAAAAATAACCGATGAATGATAAATGAAGAATGATAATAGAACGTGATGAATGATAAAAATACACGATGAATGATAAAAATAGAGGAAGAATGATAAAAATAGTTACTAAAAGATAAACGAAGAATAATAAAAGAACGCAATGAATGTAAAAAAAACAACCGATGAATGATAAAAATATTAGATGAACGATAAAAATATCCAATGAATGTAAAAATACCTGGTGAATGATAACTGAAGAATGATAAAAAAAAACGTGATGAATGATATAAAAAATACCTGATGAATAATAAAAATACCCGATGAATGATAAAAATACCCAATGAATGTAAATAAACCTGATACTTTTGAGATACTTTGCATTAAGATAATCAGTAAGTTTTGTGATGACCCGGGAATTTCTGACCAAATTTAAACTTAATCTTATTATGATTTCGACACGATAAGCAAAGTCTGTAATGTTGAGTCTCGAAAACTTTGGAACCATTTACATGAATGCATTTTCCCTTTTGACTATTCCCGACGATTCACGAACGATTAACTTGTAAATAAATATGTAATATATATATATATATATATATATATATATATATATATATATATATATATATATATATATATATATATATATATATATATATATATATATATATATAAGTTTATACAATAAATTGAAATAGGAAAATACCATTCAATCAATTGAGTTAATTATGTAAAATATTACACAAGATAAAAAGTTATTATTTAAGATGAAGCTATATGTAAATATATATAATTTCTATGTATAAATATTAGTATATTGTAAAATATATAAAATGTATAAATAATAATTACTCAATAAAAGTTATTATATAAAATAAGTAATAATACATATATGATATAAAGGTAAATATAGTTGTATAATAATATTGTCATTACTTTTGATGTCAATACTAGCATTATTAATATTATTTTAAATATATATAAGCTATAGATGTGAATTTGATATATATAAATTGTTATAGTATTGTATTACTAATATTATTATTGTTATTAGTATTATTATAATTAACATCATTGTTAACATCTTTATTATTAAAAATTTATTATCATTATTCTAAATATTAATATTATTATTAACAGTGTTATTTTTTTCTTATTATTAACATTGTAATATTATTATTATTAATGTATTTATAGTTATAAAATTAGTAATAAAATTACTGAATATATATAAATCAATTAAAAATCTAGTTGTTATCTATCCCTATCGGTTAGAGATTTGATTCTCCTTCTTCTGTATACAAATCCAACTTCTGTCGACCTTTATCACTAATGAACAATTCGATTACTGCTCCTATTATTCGATTAACAACATTATATGATCATATTTTCACTGACAGCTCAAAAAATAAAAACATAAAACAAAAGGAAAAAAAAACCATTCGACCCTGTTATTGACTCAAAATTCCAAAATCGTAAATTCAAACGAAATTTCAATTTCTATAAATGTCATCGTGTTAGGAATCAACTGTTCGATCTATCTGTAAGTTTCCATATTCCAATTCCTTCTATAAATTTTGAATTTACGAGTCAAAGATTAATTTCTAAAAAGTCAAACTTTTCGTTCATTGAGAAATTCGTTGTTGTTTTGGAGGTTCTGATTAAATTAATGATCCGGAAACTTTCTAATAAGGATTTAGAGTATAATTCATGTTATAAGTTTGGGCTAAAAACATCTGGAATTCAAAAATCAAAATTTAAGTTATATATATATATATATATATATATATATATATATATATATATATATATATATATATATATATATATATATATATATATATATTTTTTTTTTTTTCCTCTCGGTATAACACAGACTACGGTCTGTTTATTTTATTTTATTTTATTTTTATTTTTTTTGTTTTCAATTTAAATCAAATAATTAAACGTTTCTGTATAGTCACAGGTCCTAAGTTATTTTTTTTATTTCACTGTAAGCATGAGGATTATTTCCTTTGGTCGACAGATTGTAGGAGAAGAAGGAAGGCATAATTATACGGGTTAATAGTTTCGGATGTATTATAAATCAGAAAAAGCGAGTTAGATCAGTGGGTTTAGGAGTTGTGTTGATTAACGAGGGGTCTGCGGTTCAAATCTAGGCTGCTGCAGCCTTTATTTTTTTTTAATCCATAAACAACTTACGATTGGGCTTCTGCTTTCCTGATTGGGCTTCTGTTTATAATTGGGCCGTGCTCCTATTCTTGGGTCGAGACCCATTTAATACTCCCTGGTGAAGACGAGTTATATAAATAGATAAGGGGTTCGTATTATAATAGATAAACAGAAATAGAAGAATGGTTATGAGAGGTGTGGGTTTAGCGGGAGGTCGCAGGTTCGGGTCCCGTACACGGCAAATTTTCTTTTTAAGGCGTCTTTTTGAGGTAGCCATTTTATTTTTAGTATTAATATTTCCTAATTATTATTAATATTATTATTATTATTATTATTGTTATTAATATTATTATTAATATTGTTATTGTTATTATTATTATTGTTATTATTGGTAATATAAGTATTATTATTAGAATTATTATAATATTAAGTATTATAACCATTATTATTATATTTAGTCATATAAGTATATTAATATATTTATTATTATTAATATTGTTATTGTTATTGTTATTACCCTTACCTGACAGCTTCCGTAGATTCCTCCGTAACTTATGGGATTTTAGTATTATATATGCATATGTAAATTATGTATTGCAGGGTACTAATCTACATCATATAATCTATTTTTTTATCTAAAATACTTCATCTGATCGTACGAGATGAATCCCTCAACCAGTTCGAGTCCCTCAAATTTCGATAGCTATTCCGATAGTTATTCCGACAGCTATTCCGATATGGATTTCCACTCGAGCTCCAAAAGCAGTGTAACCGGAATGACTCAACCAATTAGCCATCATCTATTCTGGATGAATTGGAGATGAGTTCGTAGTCGACTTAATCAATGGAGACGCGAAGAAGGCGATCCTTTCTACCAACCAAATTACCCTCTTGACGATGAACCTGAAGCACTTACCGGCGAACCTGTTCAAGACACCATTTTCTCTCTCATTTCCAGAGTATCTCGTCACAATTATATTCTATCCACAATTCTAAACCTTACTCATCCACTCGTTCAGATCGACAATCATCCCGGAGAAATACAAGAAGTCAACGAACTTCGCGCTCGAGTAATCAATTTGGAGAATATGGTGCAAAAATTACCAGCTTCAGCAACATCACCGGCATCAACAGTACCATCAGTAACAGCACCAGTACCGTCAACAAACCATGCCTCAACAGCTCAATCTGTACCTCGAGCATAATCATCGATCTACATGACGTTCTACAGCATTTATCTTCGTTCGACATGACGATTATGTAATCTCTAATGTTTTAGAGATTATATATTCTTGTTTTAACGGTAAATCAAATGAGTTTAATATCATATTGACTCATTAAATCCATGATTACATCCAAAGAAAATATATATGTATATATATTTTGTTAAAGATTGTAATTAAAAATTCTTTCGTATAAACTGTTAACGGTGAAAATATTTTAACGGGTAGGTAATACCCGAGGAATATATAGATTTCACATTAATAAGTTACACTGTACAATCTTCAAATTTGATTCAACAGTCATTCACTATCCTACTTACATCCACAGATATATGAATCCGTTCACCGCAGAATAACCATTTTCATTCAATTTCATATTTGGGTTTTGACCTATCAGAATCCAATAAGTGGCATAATGAAGAAAACATTTGACAAAATAAAATTTGTTAGAAACAAACAAATTAACTATGAGAAATTTTGTTAAGAAACCACGCTAACAAAATCCTAGCTAACTGTTCCTAGCTAACTGATTACATTTTATTTATCGCAGTTTATTTATCGCAATTTAATTATCGCAATTTTGTTTTTCGTCATTTAATTTATGTTATTTACTTTACGCACTTTATTTATCGTCATTTAATTCCTGTTATTTATTTTAGGCACTTTAAGTATCGGGACACGTATACAAGGTTTTGACATATCATATCGACGCATCTATATATATTATTTGGAATAACCATAGATACTCTATATGCAGTAATGCTGGAGTTAGTTATACAAGGTTGAGGTTGATTCTACAATAATATATATAGTTTGAGTTGTGATCGAGTCTGAGACATGTACACGGGTCACGATACGTATTAATTAATTCGAATATTATACATTAAACTATATATGAATTATTGGACTGTCAATTGTGGACTACCGACTGTGGACTAATAACATTAGACAATTAAAATGAATTAAAATATTGATTATAACATATAAAACTAAATATTTCTTCAAGTTTGCCACTTGATTTCATCTTAAACCTCATTTATATCTTGACGATTACAATCTGCATTCAAACCATTCATAATTCTTGAAAACACCTTAATCGAGAGGATGAACCAACCGCACTTCATCTACGTAAGAAGAGATTGATGCATATAGTTATGCACTTGAAAACTCTTGGAACATGAGCAAACGTTAACACGTATCTGTGCTAATCCCTTTAGTATTATTATTACCAAAAATAACTTGGTAATTCCTTTTAAAGTAGCAAATTTTGTCACAGCTCCAGCAAGACAACTTCGACTTTCATTCGGAGTAACCTTATTATAACCTTGATATATATGTGTGCTCTTTTATTATTACCGAGGAACCTTTTATATTCCACCATATTACCAGCAGACGTAGCAGCAACCTCGTTGCTTCCTGGCTTAAATCTCTCTGATAAATCATTATATTTATTCATTGAAACCCTATCATATACTCATCCACATCTTGTAACGAGAACTGCCATACCAATTACCGGGAATCAGCAATCAGTACTTTGAAAACTCACAGCATATCTATATCAACAGTTATATGTATAACATTTATCTCTTAGAATTATGATCTTTCATTCTGAAATTCTGAAAAGCACTTAGTCTACAAATCAATACTCTGAATGTTGAAAAAGCTGAATGAAGCAGCAGAAGCCGTAGACAACCGTAAACAACCTTAATCATCAGAAGTTTGATGACAAAGAATAGTATGTTGGAAAAGCTCAGAAAAATTGGAACTGAAAAAAAAAAGATTGAGCAAACCATGAAGGGGACCAAGGACAAATACAAGGACCATACCATATATTCAAAGAATCCAAGTAATTTTGGATCCGATGAAACCTTCAACGAATATCTTGCTCCATACTCATGTTAAAATCTTGCGAAAAACCTTTCTTCATCAACCATCGAACTTCGAAATACCAAAATATCATCATAAATATCTTCGATATTTCTGAAGATATTTTCATAAATATCTCGTTCGAAATTATTTATCTTTTCGTGCTATCTATATTCCATTATAAAGGAAACTACTTTAGTTTCTAAATTTTTCCTTAAAATTTGAGTTTGAATTATGAATGATTTTGAAGTAGTGTTGGAAATTGATGCATGAGTTAGTATAATATAATGACACTTGATCAATGTGATTATATTACAGTAAGTCATGCTGAGTTTCTAATAGAACGTGATGATTCACAAATTATAACGTCATCATGTGCCATGTTACACGACTCTTGTATTCTATTTAAACTCAAAAATATCAAGAAAATATTTTCTTGATGATTCGGTCTTTTCCGGATATTCTGGTAATTTGACAAATCAAATCGTGCGATTTCGTTCTTTCTTGTTTAGCACATTAAGTTCATTCGAAACTCCATGCTTACGAATTCTGGACCGTTATTCGCTTTACTAGAGGTCGAGAAGAGAATAAAAGGGTAAAGAGCTCCAAAATATAAGAGAAAATATAAAGCTCAATAACAACACAGAGGTTACAAACCATGGATATTAACACGAATATCAATATAAAGACACGGTAGAATTAAGAATAGTATCACCCCAAAGAAATAGCAGAAGTAAACAGATTTTTCTAGTGGAAGATTCAAAAGAAGGATGACCGAAATGATAATTAGGAAAATACCAAGGATTAGAACGGGATTAAGTATTTTCACAATATTTTGGAGGTATGAACTAAGAAAGAAAATATATGAATGGTGAGAATAATGGAACGGAAGAGTTTAATTTATAACGGAAATATCAGACAGAGTAATCGAGGCAGATCACCGTATTTAAATTATAGAGATCTTAATTTCCTTATTCACCGAAGAATCAAATCTTTTAGATTTCAAAGATCTTCTTTAAATCCCTTGAATTCCGAAAATCAACCGTGACTACGTCATCGGTTAAGATAAACATGCATTTAGTCATTTTACTCTTTTGTGATAGCTTCACTCGTACTCTTCACTTAATCAAATTGTTCTATCCATATCACTCAATGATAATAAAACTCTACACATCAACTCATATTCGTCATGAAAACAATTTTATTGTTAGCCATGACCACCTCACTTAAATTTCAGGACGAAATTTCTTTAACGGGTAGGTAATGTGACGACTCGGGAATTTCCGACCAAATTTAAACTTAATCTTATTATGATTTTGACACGATAAGCAAACTCTGTAACGTTGAGTCTCGAAAACTTTGGAACCGTTTACATGAATGCATTTGCCCTTTTGACTATTCCCGACGATTCACGAACGATTAACTTGTAAATAAATATGTAATATATATATATATATATATATATATATATATATATATATATATATATATATATATATATATATATATATATATATATATATGTATATATATATATATATATGTATATATATATATATATATGTATATATATATATATATATATATATATATATATATATATATATATATATATATATATAAAAGTTTATATAATAAATTGAAATAGTAAAATATCATTCAATCAATTGAGTTAATTATGTAAAATATTACACAGGATAAAAAGTTATTATTTAAGATGAAGCTATATGTAAATATATATAATTTCAATGTATAAATATTAGTATATTGTAAAATATATAAAATGTATAAATAATAATTACTCAATAAAATTTATTATATAAAATAAGTAATAATACATATATGATATAAAGGTAAATATAGTTGTATAATAATATCGTCATTACTTTCGATATCAATACTAGCATTATTAATATTATTTTAAATATATATAAGCTATAGATGTGAATTTGATATATATAAATTGTTATAGTATTGTATTACTAATATTATTATTGTTATTAGTATTATTATAATTAACATCATTGTTAACATCTTTATTATTAAAAATTTATTATCATTATTCTAAATATTAATATTATTATTAACAGTGTTATTTTTTTTCTTATTATTAACATTGTAATATTATTATTATTAATGTATTTATAGTAATAAAATTAGTAATAAAATTACTGAATATATATAAATCAATTAAAAATCTAGTTTTTATCTATCCTTATCGGTTAGGGATTTGATTCTCCTTCTTCTGTATACGAATCCAACTTCTATCGACCTTTATCACTAATGAACAATTCGATTACTGCTCCTATTATTCGATTAACAACATTATATGATCATATTTTCACTGAGAGCTCAAAAAATAAAAATAGAAAACAAAAGGAAAAAAAACCATTCGACCCTGTTATTGACTCAAAATTCCAAAATCATAAATTCAAACGAAATTTCAAATTCTATAAATGTCATCGTGTTAGGAATCAACTGTTCGATCTATCTGTAAGTTTCCATATTCCAATTCCTTCTATAAATTTCGAATTTACGAGTCAAAGATTAATTTCTAAAAAGTCAAACTTTTCGTTCATTGAGAAATTCGTTGTTGTTTTGGAGGTTCTGATTAAATTAATGATCCAGAAACTTTTTAATAAGGATTTAGAGTATAATTCATGTTATAAGTTTGGGCTAAAAACATCTGGAATTCAAAAATCAAAATTTAAGTTATATAATTTTTTTCCCTCTCGGTATAACACAGACTACGGTCTGTTTATTTTATTTTATTTTTTTGTCAATTTAAATCAAATAATTAAACGTTTCTGTATAGACACAGGTCCTGAGTTATTTTTTTTATTTCACTGTAAGCATGAGGATTATTTCCTCTGGTCGACAGATTGTAGGAGAAGAAGGAAGGCATAATTATACGGGTTTAATAGTTTCGGATGTATTATAAATCAGAAAAAGAGAGTTAGATCAGTGGGTTTAGGAGTTGTGTTGATTAACGAGGGGTCTGCGGTTCGAATCTAGGCTGCTGCAGCCTTTATTTTTTTTTATCCATAAATAACTTACGATTGGGCTTCTGCTTTCCTGATTGGGCTTCTGTTTATAATTGGGTCGTGCACCTATTCTTGAGTCGAGACCCATTTAATACTCCCTGGTGAAGACGAGTTATATAAATAGATAAGGGGTTCGTATTATAATAGATAAACAGAAATAGAAGAATGGTTATGAGAGGTGTGGGTTTAGCGGGAGGTCGCAGGTTCGAGTCCCGTACACGGCAAATTTTCTTTTTAAGGCGTCTTTTTGAGGTAGCCATTTTATTTTTAGTATTAATATTTCCTTATTATTATTAATATTATTATTATTATTGTTATTAATATTATTATTAATATTGTTATTGTTATTATTATTATTGTTATTATTGGTAATATAAGTATTATTATTAGAATTATTATAATATTAAGTATTATAACCATTATTATTATATTTAGTCATATAAGTATCATTAATATATTTATTATTATTAATTTTATCATTTAAGTATTATTATTATTATTATTATTACAGTTATTATTACAATCAGCATTATTATTATTAATATTATTATCCTTAAGTATTAAATTTTTATTATTATTAGTAGTAAATCATTATTATTATCAAAAAGCTATCCTTTCAAATAGATAAATGTTTTGTACATAAATATACTTATCACCTATACTATAATTATAATAAATTTCATATAACTAAATATATCAAACCTATTAAGATTATTTATATAAATACTTACCAATGACAGACTATCAATTTTAATTGTAACACTAAACAATTATGTATATAAATATGAACATATTAATATAACTATATAAATATTAATCAATCTGAATATATACACAAACTAACTATACATAAAATATAAATTAAAATATAATAAAAATATTTATTTGATTACTATTATATATATTAATGAATATACAAATGATATAGGTTCGTGAATCCGAGGCCAACCCTGCATTGTTCAATTTAGTCATATGTATTTTTACTACAAAATACAGTATGGTGAGTTCATTTGATTCCCTTTTACTCATTATATTTTTGGGACTGAGAATACATGCGTTATTTTTATAACTGCTTTATTAAATGCTTTTGAAATATATTTTGAACTGCGAATACATGAAATGTTTTTTATAAATGTTTGACGAGATACACGCAAGTAAAACATTCCTCGAATGAATTATGTGGACGTGATAATTGCCACCATTGAATTATGTGGACGTGATAATTGCCACAATTGATATGAAAATTTTTCCCCTGATTATTATTGCTTGGTAACCTAAGAATTAGGGAGCATCACTAATTTTGAGAATTAGTGCACGCCTAATTGACGCGAATCCTAAAGGTAGCTACCGGTTTAACACCCCCACCCAGAATGTTCACTAGACGGAAGGGCTAGTGGGCGTGGTGTTTAGTACTTCGAAGTTTATATGATTATTATACAGACGAGATGTTCTGTTTTGGGGATATTATTATGCGCATTATATGTTAAGGTCGGTCACCAAACCAAGTTATGAAAGCAAAGTGAATGTTGTATATCAAGAGAATGATTTTATACACAGGTTACGTGTATGTTATTTTTGATATGTGTATGATTACTAAGATTTATGAAAGATGATTTCGTACACGAGAAATGTGTACTGTATTTAAAAGATATCGCATGTACATTACAGGTGGGTATAGGATTCGGGCTCATTTGTACCATGCAACTTTTAAATCTTGTGGTCTATCAAAATGATGAATTTTATTGTTTTATGATAAACCTATGAACTCACCAACCTTTTGGTTGACACTTAAAAGCATGTTTATTCTCAGGTATGAAAGAAATCTTTCGATGTGCATTTTCTCATATTAGAGATATTACTTGGAGTCATTCATGACATATTTCAAAAGACGTTGCATTCGAGTCGTCCAGTTCATCAAGATTATTATTAAGTCAATTATAGTTGGAGGTATTATGAAATAGTATGCTTGCTATCAACTTTCGATGTAAAGAAAGTTTGTCTTTTAAAAATGAATGAAATGTTTGTAAAATGTATCATATAGAGGTCAATTACCTCGCGATGTAATCAACTATTGTGAATCATTTATATTGTATATGAACGGGGCATTTCAAGTTTAGCAAATGACATCTACTGCATCAGAAGCAAAACCTAAAGAATTACTCATTAATTGTTTTATCCACATAAGATCATAAGTAGTAATACACATACAAAGGATTAAAGAGTCCCAAATGGCTGCAACTGCAATGATCATGGACATAAAACCGTGCGTTGTAGCAACCACAAATCGTGAAACGACAAGGGCAGATTTTGGACGTCGTGGCAGATCGATGACATGTACGTGCCGTTTTGTACCACTATAGTAGTACCCTTTTGCTGCTAATGAATTAATAATCTCTAGTATCGTTAAGTTGTACTACTTCTTTTCCTGCTCCTGTGGTGTAATTATGAAGCGGATTCTCAGCGTTGCATGTTTGTCTTGCTGACTTGCAATACGTCATTTTGGTACCTGGCGTATCCAAAAACTATAACAACCGACAAACATAGTCAATGAATGTTTGATATAAGATTATCATTCATCTAAATTATTTTTCATCAAATAGTATCATTTTTTTTTTAAAACGGTTATCATTCATAAGAAAACAATAACCATTCATCATAAAATGATTATCTTGCATTAAAATATTTTGTATCATCAAACATTTTAATAGAGTTACAAAAGTAGTGGAATTTCAAATAGTTGATATAATATGATTAGTTTTATAAAAAAAGGATAGGGCATTTCGAGAATCGAACTCGGGACCTCCCGCACCGAAAGCGAGAATCATACCACTAGACCAAATGCCCAATTATCAAACAATTATCATTCATCTAAGACATAATTTCATTCCTCGTCCCTGAACTTTACATCGACTTTGACTCCCGGTCCTTTTTCTTTTTTTTGTGCAGTCCGAGTCCCTAAACTATGAAAAGAGTACATCCCCCGTCCCCCCGTCTACTTTCTGTCAAAACCCACCGTTACCCCTTATCACGTGCTTGTCATGTGAGGGTATTTTTGTCATTGTTTTTTCTTCTTCTCTCATAAAAACCCCAAAATCTTCACAGCTCACTCTTTATTCCTCGTCCCCAAATTTATTAGGGTTCGTGAACTTAACTTTTTCATTAGACTGCATGTGAAGCTCATAATCGATGGATTACACAATTCGCCCTAAAGATCCTGATTAAGATCTTAGATTTATTTATGGTGAGTGTCTGTGTATCTTAATTGCATTTTTTGTTCCGTAATTTCACACTCGATATCCTTCTAAACCCTCATTTTTGTCTATTTTATTTTGTCTTTTATTTTTAACAGGATGTGATGATTTACTATTTACACTAAAGATTCATCATGGTGGAGAGTTTACTGATGCTCCAGGAAGGGAATATGTGAATGGGAAAGTAAGTTACATTGATTTTATTGACATGGATATGTTTTCAATACATGAGCTTGACCATCTCATTCAGGACCTGGGATATGATGGTTTTAAGGTGATAGTATATCACTTTCTTAGACCTGAAGGTGACCTTGATTTTGGTTTAGAACCATTAGGTTCAGATGATGATGTTAGAAATATGCTTAAATATGTCAAAAAAAGTAGGAAGAAGAATAGGATTGTGGAAATGTCTGTTTACACAAAACATGAACTCAACCCAAAGGTGATTGTGCCTGAGTTTGTTAGTCCAGCTGATAGAAGTAAATTTGTTTTACAGGAGATAGTTGAGGAAGAGCAAATAACAGTTAAGAATAAACCAAAAGGTAAAAAAAGTAAAGTTGCTAAGAAACTAGTTGTAGAAGGAGCTGAAGTTTTAAAAGGTAAACTAATTGTTGAAGATGATGAACCATTGGTGCAATCTAGTGAAGCTCCAGTAGTTAGGGATTGTGGTAATAATGTTGAAGATGATGAACCATTGGTGTCTAGTGAAGTTCCAGTAATTAGGGAATGTGATATTAATGTTGAAGTTGATGAACCATTGGTCCCTGCATGTGAAGTTCCAGTAGTTAGGGAAGAAGCTAATAATTTTGAAGATGATGAACCATTTGTCCTATCCAGTGAAGTTCCAGTAGTTAGGGAAGAAGGTGTTGATGATGATGAACCTGAGGCATTAAATGAAAGTGATAATGATTATGAAGATGATGCTGAGTTTATTGTAGATGAAGAGAATGATATATTTGATGAGGTTGTTGACATGAGAGAATTTGTAAACAATATTGATATTGATGTTGAATACATGGGAAATTCAACCAAACAACCTGCTGAAGCACAAAAGGATGACTATGTTGATAATGAAGATTTTCGTATTGATCAATTTGATAGTGATATTGGTGATGAGGATGACCCTGCTTTTATGGTCATAATGTAAGGGGTTGCCCTAATGGAGGTGAAGGATTGAAAAGAAAGCAACCAAGTGGTAAAGGTGCCAACAAGCAATCAAGTGGTAAAGGTAGCAAGAAGAAAGCAAAAACTGGAAATGGTGGTCCTTGAATGTGTTTGTGTTTATTGTCTTTTGGTTTGTGTTAATTGTCTTTAGAACAATGTTATTTGGTATTTGGTGTTAGTTTAATGAACAATCTAGTGTACTGTCTTTTGGTTATTTGGTACTTGTGTAATGAACAATGATTTCCTTTATTTAGTACTTGTCTTTTGGTAATTTAGTACTTGTTATTTGGTACTTGTTATTTGGTACTTGTCATTAGCTAAATTAGAAAGAATCAAAACATTGATGTTTATTGATGTTAAAACACAACATTGGCACATACATTACTTCAGCATACATTACCAACATTTTACAATCAAGAAACAACACCATTGACACCTTAAAATACAATAAAGTACAATATAATTCCAACCCAATGAAGAAAAATAATCCACTTTAGTCTTCTTGTTTTTTGCTTTTTCAGTTGAAGCAAATCTTGTTGTGGCTCATCCCTGATAGCGTCAACCCACGTAGGTGGATCAATCCAACAAAAGAAACCACAATCCGAAAACTGAAAATATAACAGATTACAAACCATTTAATCAAACCTTATTTCTGGATTCGACATCAGAAATAAAATTAAAATAAAATTCGTCAAAAAGAAGAACCTGATTTGGACATCTGAAGAAACGCCTATCTGGATTCTTTCGCGTTGTTGACGTTCGTTGAGCTGCAAGTATACCACAATTACAATAAACCATCGTTATTTGATGTGTTTGTTGACGACCGCGTGCTCGATTTTTAGAAAGATGGAACCCTAATTTGGGGACGATGGTTAAAAAGGGTGAGCTGTGAAGATTTGGGGGTTTTTATGAGAGAAGAAGAAAAAACAATGACAAAAATACCCTCACATGACAAGCACGTGATAAGGGGTAACGGTAGGTTTTGACAGAAAGTAGACGGGGGGACGGGGATGTACTCTTTTCATAGTTTAGGGACTCGTACTGCACAAAAAAAAAAAAAGGACCGGGAGTCAAAGTCGATGTAGAGTTCAGGGACGAGGAATGAAATTTTGTTTTCATCTAATTGTTGTCATTCATATAAAAAACACTTATCTTTTATCAGGTTATCATTCATCATAATGCTATCATCCATCAAAACACTTCTCATTTATCAAAAAACAGTATCATTCATCACTCACAATTAATGACAAACCTACTCTATTTAACTCTTACTTCTACAATCCACCATCCACTCCATAGTGTTAAAATGTTTCACAATCATATTTTATGAAGAAGCACATCATATATAATATATATGGATAAAAACAGAGCTATGTTAGCAGACCTGTTCATTATGCGTGCCCGCGTACGCAAGGCTAAGACCAGTTATGGTACCAATTCTAATATAATATAAACAACATAATGCATTTATTATTTTCTGTATAGTATAAACAGCTAAAAAGTTGACTGAGGCACAAATATTGACACATACCTCAATATATGAACCATGAGGCCATCTCCTACCAGCAAATGATATAAAGAAGTAACCCTGATAAAGACGACTTGAAAATCAAACAAATGAGTTGTCACCTCCTTTGTGCAAATACATATTTGATTCCTAATTTACACATTTCTTCAAAACTTTTAAGTATTAATCATAACAGTTTCTGAAACATTTCATTAGTTTAGATAGTTGTAATAAGCTTTGCAAGAACTCAACCGAATAAGCTTTGTAAGAACTCAACCGAAAGAGACAGATATGAATTACCCTCCGTAATAGCAGACTCCATGAAGTTGACGTCATAATGTCTAAAATCATGCTGGAACGATTGAGCTGTCAAAACAAATAAATCCATTAGCACTATTATAATTGTACAACTTATAAAGTACCAAGCATGTCATTTGTATTTACAGAACTCGAAGCAATGTAGTACCTTATCATAACCTGTGCATATCACATTCTTTGTAGATACATTCTCACATAAAATTATTTCAATTGTCCTTCTAACAATCTGTACATATCCATCAATACAGTCTTATTAAATACATGAAAACAGCTTTATAACAAAATAAAAATTCAATTTAATATAAACAGATTATGCACAGTATGTAAAGCCCTAATTTCAATTACATAATTCATGTCACATTATTATTTTCTTCAAATTTCATCTGTATCCACCTATTCACCTTCATAATAACGCACAAAAAGCATAATTTTTAACCATATAAGTCATAATTGACCACTTAATATAATAATAACATATAAAATATAAATGGATGAGACATATACGTAGGTATATCAAATGAATCGAGTGTGAAAAAGAGAGAAACCTCAAGTTGAGACCGGCGAGATTGAGGATCGAAACATGGAAGAGAAGGTGCATCGTCGGAGATGATGATGAAGCACAAGTTGAGAAGACTCCTGTAATTCGAAGAATCGTCTGCTCGGAGAAGAATTGACATACGGTCACCGTCGCAGCAACAACGAAGATAATTTCGGCTATATTTGCAACGACATTGAACCTTTGTCAGTGATGATGAAAGGATCAAAGATAATACGGTTTCCGCTGGGGTTTGGGCTCAATTTTGGAACAATTTCCATAGCACTTCAGGCACTCTCCGTTAATTTGGTACCGGATGATAAAAGACGCGACTGATAATTGAATTATGAAATTTCCTATATAGCCCTCCGTGTTTTTCAGTATAATATTAGAGTTTCTATTAAAATTATGAAATGTGTGGCCCATATTTACTTATCCAGTTTGTACCTAATTTAATGCTTATCCATGGATTGAACCACTTTTTATATAGCTACCTACTTATTCGGATAGACCGTTACAACCACCAATTGTTGTTCTAATAACATGTCCAGTTTCAGTACCTGCCCCTTGTACCATCTCCGGTTCACTATCCTGAAATATATTTGAATATTATTATATTATAGATCCTGATTAATTAAGGAATTAAAACATTAGGTACAAAAATAGAACTTACCCAACCATTGTCATCATCTCGTTCCAGCTTATCCCTTATTCGTATATCGAGAATTCCTCCCCGAGCCGATCAACTACACTGGATGATTCATTGAACCCACTAGCAGTTCTAGAACTGCCAACTCCCCCATGTCCTAGGCTGGCAGATGCCATATTATATACGAACCAAGATTCTAAAATTAGTTAGTCTCCACCAACACTTCTTTAACCATCAAGATCATTCAACCTACGAACATGTGTTCCTGACAACATTACAAATCACAGATTTTACCCGTTAGAGTCTCACATAACATGATGAGATGTAGAAGAGGTGGCAAAATGAGTGGGTTGGAAGAGTCAGTTAACAAGTCAAAACCGTTGAGATAAGAATGGGCAACATATTCTTATTCAAATTTCAAAGAAGTTCTATAGAATAAGATACTTAAATATGATTAGAAGATTATATCATTTATAGACAGATCTAATTTTTAAATCTATAGAATTTAAAAGGTTTCAACTTGCGGGCATATGTGTATATGTGTGCACAGACAAACCATTCAACCCGATACATCTTTAACCAAGTTGTTTAGTTTGATTTGTTAAATATCAGAAAACAACCAACATCATCACAATTACAATCTTATATGTATTTATGATATACCTGATACATTGGGATGAAAACAATAGAAATTTCTAGCATAAAACTAATGGTCAGAGTGTGAACAAACAAAGCTGCAGATGCAAAGCCTGTAAAGATCATGGCAACTGTCTAAGAGTACTTTTTCAAAATTGTATCTGCGTGTCACTTTCACCACACTTTAGAAAATAACGAGACATACCTAAAACAAATACATTATGACAAACAGTAACACAATGTAGCATCTGGTGAATCTTTTTGTGTGCAGGGGATCTAAAAATTATTAATAGTATGCTTACACAAGCTTATAAACTTACCAGCATATTTGAAGATAAAGGGAGATAAAATTCCTTGTGCTACAATTTATATGATTATAAGCATTGTAGCTGTTGAGTGTCCTTGCAAAATATCAAAGCTCTCATGACCTGAAAAACATAATCATCCCAAAATTCAGGCTACAATGGCTACAATGTAGATGGATAACAGCTAGCACTATCAGTGGCGATTCTAGGATCAAAACCCAATGGGGTCCCAAAAATTTATTCGATAACTTTCTTGCACAAATATTGAATGTGTCGGGTCAAATCGGGTCAGGTCGCACCCAAAATATAAACATAAAATTCAATAATACTCGCAAAATATAAAGTTGTTCATATGGAGTAGCAATTAATGGCATATACAGTAGCAATTTTAAAGTAACAATGGCCTATACAGTAGCAATTTTATAGTAAATATTTTAAATTGCAATTTTACAACATATTATCAATATAATCGCATAATATTAACAGTAGCTGTAAAATTGCAGTTCCCCTGACTTTTTAAAAAATAAGTTAGATAGTTATGAGATTAGAGATTCATATACAATAACTATTACAAATATATGTACCATTACACATACATCTTACTTGCTACCATATAATGAATTTACTATAAGTACTCACAATAAAACATGTATATCTCAACATAAAAAATTACACATTATTTGTCATAATATAAGTTTGATAGTAAATTTAACAATTATATTTATTTTTAGACAAACATTACACATTCTGGTGGTAGAATTTTGCATTATGTCATGTAATATATATTACGTTTTTGTTTTCATTATATATTTGAAAATATTATAAGATTTCTTAGATATCGAATGGATACCCATTAGCTCGTTTAATCCACTGGATATAAAAATAGATGGATGAACTAAAGTTAAATAGATATAGAAATAAATATGAATGAATAAAAACTAAATGAATATGGATATGGCCTCACGCCCTGACCTGATCCATATCCGATCCATTGACGTCCCTAGGATGAAGGAAGAAGATAGAACCGTAAGAAATTTTGATGTAGAAGAAAGTCAAAAAGAATTGGAATTGAACATGGTTTGTTTATTTTTATATCTATTATATTCAATAGCTCATACTATAAAATGATAAGTGGGTTAATTTCAAACATTTTAGTAGTCCAAACTATTAAACTATAACCTCTAAAAATTTATGGGGTCCCATTATTATATTTAGTGGTGTCCTATACAAAAAAAAATAAAAAATTTGTGATAAATTTCGAAAAACTAGTGGTGTCACGGGACCCCGCGGGGTTCAACTTAAAGTCGCCACTGAGCACTATACAAGGATTTTGAGCAGTCAAATTCAGCAACTACTTCCATGAGCTTGATTATATATCGCAAAATTTATCTCTTGTTATATTGTAATGCAAAAAGCGATCCGTTACCAATAGGAGATGAACACGACGCTCTTCATAAGGATATAAATTAATATATGTTGGGTTTAGATGCAATCGGTGATAAACAAAAAGGAACCAATTAATATGGTTTACCATCGCATGCGATGGTGAAGTAAACCTTCATGCATGAACCAATATAATAATTGTATTGGAATGGTAATGCAAGAAAACGATACGTTTGTTTAATTTGCAATAGGAAACAGAAGATAACGAGCAATATGGGAAATGATACTATTTTATTTCTCTCTCTCTATGATCCGCTTGTACGTACAAAGTAAGATAAAGGCTAATTGATTATTTATTTTCTCTCCACAATTAAAATATGAAACGTAATAGGAAAGGCCTACTCAACCTCTTCTTCCATCTCCTCTATTTATACACCAAATAGAGAAAATAAATGAGGCAAATAAATCCTAGTATAGAAAGAAACAATGTATCGGCAACAAATTTGTTTAAGGAAATCTTTTTCAAATCTTTTTCTTGATTTTTCTTGCTTCCCCAATTTTCTCTTCATTCTACAAAAATTCTTTTAGACCATTTTTTGTTTTCTAATATCTCAGTTGCGGTTAGACTAGATGCACCTGTGATGACCCGGGAATTTCCGACCAAATTTAAACCTAATCTAATTATGTTTCCGACACGATAAGCAAAATCTGTAATGTTGAGTCTCGAAAGTTTTGAAACGATGTTCAGATATTCATTTACCCTTTTGACCTTACCCGACGATTCACGAACAATTGTTTGTAAACAATTAAATATATATATATATATATATATATATATATATATATATATATATATACAATTATAAATGTAAGTTTTAGAAATTATAAAATGTTATTAACTCATTAAAAATATAAATGTAAATATATACACATATAAATATATATATGTATAAATTCTATACAGAAGAAATATTAAATATAAATGGTAAATAAATACTAAAGATTTGATATATTATATTATTGGTAAAAATGATATAATTGAATTTGTAACATATTAAGTTTAATTATAATTTTAAGAGTAAATGCTATATTAATATCATTATCATTACTTTCATTATTATTGATAATATTAATATTAATACTAATATATGTATCATCACTATTATTTTATAAATATATATATATATATATATATATATATATATATATATATATATATATATATAAGAAAGTAGATAATCATAAATGGTTATATTATTATTATTATTAATATTGTTATCAGCAAAGTTAACTAATATTATTATTAGTACCATTAATAATAAAACTATTTTTATTTTCATTATTAACATCAATGTTAGATATGTTATTATTATCAATAGATAATATATAAATATAGAAATTGATATATATATATAAATTGATATGTTATTATTAGTATTTTTATTAAATTAATTAATTATTAATTATTAGAAGTATGGATATTATTATTATTAATATCAATTATTAATGATTAATTAAATAGATATAGAATATAATCTGTATGGCAACCACGATCAAGTCTTATCTTTTTTCTCTCCAATATTCGTTTTTTAGCTGCTAGAATCCAAATGGTCGAACCTTTTATCATTATCAAACAAATTCTGTTAGGAGTCATATTCAATTCCTACTTTGAGTTTATATTTTTCTTTAATTTAATTACTCCCTTTATCTGATTTAAACTGTCGATCATGGGTAGTTAAATAACAAGCAAGTAACTTATGTTATCAGGGAAGCATGAGTTGATTTTTCCAATTTTCATTATCAATAACTCATTTACAGATTAATTCAATATAAAAAAAAAAAACTCAGGAACAAAGCTCTTCTCTGTTCTATCACTTTTTCACCATAAATCGAATTCGAGCAAATTTTCAAAATGTAATAAAGCAAAGTTGTTAGAATTCATTTACTCAATCTATCTGTAAAGTTATAGCTTTTAATTTTTCCAATCCCATTCGAATTTTGAGGTCAAACTTTGATTTTAAAAAGTCAATCGTCTTGTTCAAAGTGAAATTTGAAAATTCTAGGATGTTTCCTGATCAATTAATGAATTGGAAAGTTTCTAGGAGTTATTTGAAACATAATTCGTTTTATAGTTTTTGTCTAAAACTGGCTAAAAATCGAAATCAATGCTTAAGTGATGTTCTTGAGTTTATCGTGAATGCAGCAACTGTTGCTGTCTTAATTTTTTTTTTCTGATTATGACGACCCAAACGTTCCACATTTAAATCGTTTCTTTTTTTCAATCTCACACCCAAAAACCCATTCAAAGTGTTGTTGGTATGATTAATCTGGTACTGGTCGATTTCATTATGAGGAAGAAGGGAAATACAGAAAACGAGTTTTATATTTTAAGAATAGAGTAATTTGAGAAAAATGGATAGCAGCTCGTTGGTTAAGGGTGATAGTGGGTATTCGAGGGGTCTCAGGTTCGATCCTCACTTGGTGCAACTATTTTTTCTAAAGACTTCTAAGGTAGTTTTTAAATACTAAAATTATTATTATTATCATTATTATCATTTCCATAATAATTATTATTATTATTATTATTATTATTATTATTATTATTATTATTATTATTATTATTATTATTATTATTATTATTATTATTATTATTTCTATTATATTTACTATTATTATTATTATGAATAATTGTATTATTATCATAAATATGATTATTATTACTATGAACATAATAAAATTTATTGTTATTTCATAAATACTAAAATTAGAATAATTTCATAATTTTTAGAATTAGTATCTATTATTAACTTAAGTATTATTAAAGTTATCATTTGTAATGCAATTGTTAGAATTATTATTAATATTAAACATTAGGTATTAATTATCAAAATTATTATTCTCATTACAATTATTATTAAGTTTATCATTTTTATTAAAAACTACTGTTTATTATTAAAATTATCATTTATAAAATTATTAATATGATTATCGTTAATGTTAATATTAGTAATATCATTACTATAACTACTTCTGCTAAAATTATACTAGTATTATTATAACTACGGCCATGATAAACAAAAGATATATATATATATATATATATATATATATATATATATATATATATATATATATATATATATATATATATATATATATATATATATATATATATATATATATATATATATATATATATACATACATATTAATATATTTACTACATATGACCTAATAAGAATAATATTTTCATATACAAGAATGAATATATGAAATATACATACATTATTAAGATAAAAATGTTATAATTAATAAAGTAAATATATATAGACTTATTCGATTACGATTATGTGTATTAATAAATATACAAATGATATAGGTTCGTGAATCCGAGGCCAACCCTATTTTTGTTCAATGTCGTTCTATGTATTTTTACTACAAAATACATTAGGTGAGTTCATTTGATTCCCTTTTACTCTTTACATTTTTGGGACTGAGAATACATGCGCTGTTTTTACAACTGCTTTATTAAATGCTTTTTAAATATATTTTGAACTGCGAATACATGCAAATGCTTTATTAACTATTTTTACAATATTTATATGCGTGAGTTATAGTCCCACTTTTAAAATCTAATATTTTTGGGATGAGAATACATGCAGGTTTTATAAATGATTTACAAAATAGACACAAGTACGTGAAACTACATTCTATGGTTGAATTATCGAAATCGAATATGCCCCTTTTTATTAAGTCTGGTAATCTAAGAATTAGGGAACAGACACCCTAATTGACGCGAATCCTAAAGATAAATCTATCGGGCCCAACAAGCCCCATCCAAAGTACCGGATGCTTTAGTACTTCGAAATTTATATCATGTCCGAAGGAGGATCCCGGAATGATGGGGATATTCTTATATGTATATTGTGAATGTCGCTTACCAGGTGTTCAATCCATATGAATGATATTTTTGTCTCTATGCATGGGACGTATGTTTATGAGAACTGGAAATATGAAATCTTGTGGTCTATTAAAATTATGAAATGATTATTTATGCTAAACTAATGAACTCACCAACCTTTTGGTTGACACTTGAAAGTATGTTTATTCTCAGGTACGAAAGAAATCTTCTGCTGTGCATTCGATCATTTTAAAGATATTACTTGTAGTCATTCATGACATATTTCAAAAGACGTTGCATTCGAGTCGTTGAGTTTATCAAGATCATTATTAAGTCAATTATAGTTGGATATATTATGAAATGAAATGTATGTCTGTCAACTTTAGATGTAATGAAAGATTGTCTTTTCAAAATGAATGCAATGTTTGTAAAATGTATCATATAGAGGTCAAGTACCTCGCAATGAAATCAACTGTTGTGAATCGTTTATAATTGATATGGACTTCGTCCGGATGGATTAGGATGGGTCCTTTCAGTTGGTATCAGAGCGGTGGTCTTAGCGAACCAGGTCTGCATTAGTGTGTCTAACTGATAAGTCGTTAAGAGGCATTAGTGAGTCTGGACTTCGACCGTGTCTACATGTCAAAAGTTTTGCTTATCATTTTGTCGGAAATCATCTGCTTATCATCCTTAGAAAATTACTTGCTTATCATTCTTAGTCTAGACACCTCTTACTGCAATGGTTGCATGAATAGTGTATAGACATATCTTAATGTATCTGCTACTTCATATCTTAACGTACCTGTTATTGTTATCTTTACCTGACAGCTTCCGTAGATTCCTCCGTAGCTTATGGGATTTTAGTATTATATATGCATATGTAAATTATGTATTACATGGTACTAATCTACATCCTATAATCTAATTCTTATCGAAAATCCTTCATCTGATCGTATGAGATAAATCCTTCAACTAGTTCGAGTCCCTCGAATTCCGATAACTATTCTGATAGTTATTCCGACAGCTATTCTGATATGGAGTTCCACTCCAGCTCCGAAAGCAGCGTCACCTGAATGAATCAATCAATCAGCCATCCACAATTCATCTAATGAGTTCGTAGTCGACCAAATCAATGGAGACGAGAAGAAAGCGATCCTTTCAAATTTCCTTCTTGGTTATAAACCTGAAGCACTCACCGGCGAACCAATCCAAACATCATTTTCACCCTCATTACCCGAATATCTCGTCATGATTATATACTATTTGAAATACAAAACCTTATACATCTGCTCGTTCCGACCGACAATCATCCCGGAGTAATAGAAGAAGTCAACGAGCTTCGCACCCGAGTTGTAGCCGTGAAAAGTATGGTGCAAAATGTACCAGATTCAGCAACAGTACCACCATCAGCATAACCAGTACCAACAACAACAACATCATCACACGTCTCAACCTCGTAATCTATACCTCAAGCATAATCATCGTTCTACGAATCATTCTACGTAAACTATCTTCATCCTTCATGACGATTATGTAATCTCTAATGTTTTAGAGATTATGTACTCTAGTTCTAGCCGTAAATCTAATGAGTTTAAAATCACATTGACTCATTAAATCCATGATTACCTCTAAAGAAAATATATATGTATATATATTGTTTCATAAAGATTGTAATTAAAAATTCTTTCGTATAAACTGTTAATAGTGAAAATATTTTAACGGGTAGGTAATACCCGAGGAATATTTAGATTTCACATTAATAAGTACACTGTATATTCTTCAAATCTGATTCAACAGTCATTTACTATCCTGCTTACATCCACAGATATACGTAACCGTTCACCACAGAATAACCATTTTCATTCAATTTCATATTTGGATGTTGATTTATCAGAATTCAACAAGTGGCATAATGAAGAAAACATTGGACAAAATAAAATTTGTTAGAAACAAACAAATTAACTATGAGAAATTTTGTTAAGAATCCACGCTAACTGTTCCTAGCTAACTGATTACATTTTTTTATTTATCGCAGTTTATTTATCGCAATTTTATTTATCGTCATTTAATTTCTGTTATTTATTTTACGCACTTTAAATATCGGGACACGTATACAAGGTTTTGACATATCATATCGACACATTTATATATATTATTTGGAATAACCATAGACACTCTATATGCAGTAATGAACGAGTTCTCTATACAGGGTTGAGGTTGATTCTACAATAATATATATAATTTGAGTTGTGATCGAGTCTGAGACGTATACGGGTCACGACACGTATTAATTAATTCGAAAATTATATATTGCTAACTGTGGACTATCAATTGAGGACCACCAACATTGGGCAATTAAAATGAATTAAAATATTGATTATAACATATGAAACTAAGCAATTCTTCAAGTTTGCCACTTAATTTCATCTTAAACCTCATTGTATCTTGACGATTACAATCTGAGTTCAAACCTTTCATGATTCTTAAAAACATCTCAATCGAGAGGAATAACCAACCGAACTTCATCTACGGAAGGAAAGATTTATGCATATAGTTATGCACCTGGGAAACTCTCGGCAACTGAGTAAAAGTTTAACACGTAACCGCGTCAGATCCTTTGGCATTTATTAACAAAAATAACTTTGCAATCCCTTTTCAAAGTAGCCAATTTTGTCACAGCTCCAACAAGTCAACTTCGACTTTTCATTCGAAGTAACCTTACTATAATCATGAAATATACGATTACCCTTTTTATACCGGAGAATTCTTTTATAATCCACCATATTACTAGCAGACGTACCAGCAACCTCGTTGCTCCTTGACTTAAATCTCTTCGACAAATCACTATATTTATCTATTGAAGTCTTATCACGTACTCATCCACATCTTGTAACAAGAATTGTCATACCAATTACCGGGAATCAGTAAATCTGTATTGTGAGTCTCACAACATTTCCACATCAACAGTTATATGTATCCATATAACATTTATCTCTTAGAACTATGATCTTTCATTCTAAAATTCTGAAAAGCACTCAGTCTTCAAATCAATACTCTGAATGTTGAAAAAGTTGAATGAAGCAGCAGAAATTGTAGACAACCGTAAACGACCTTAATCGTCGGAAGTTTGATGATAAAGATTAGTATGTTGGAAAAGCTCAGAAAAGTTGGAACTGGAAAATGGATTGAGCTAACCACGAAGGAGACCAAGGACAAATACAAGGACCAAACCCTATATTCAAAGAATCCAGATAATTCTGGATCCGTTGAAATCTTTAGTGAATATCTTGCTCCGAAGTCATGTTAAAATCTTGCGGAAAATCTTTCTCCATCAACCATCGAACTTAAAAAAATTCCAAAATATCATCATCAATATCTTCGATATTTCTGAGGATATTTTCATAAATATTCTCGTCCGAAATTATATACCAACTAGTGCTTCTTGTGTATCATTATATTGGAAACATTCAATAGAAAATTTAGTACCAAAAAGCAGATTATGCTAAACTATGAAGAAAGCCGTGGACAAATCACAAAGAATAAGTTTGACTTCAAAGAATCCAAATGATTCAATGTCTGCTAAAAAGTCTTTAGTGAATATCTTGCTCTTTACTCTAAACCCTTGCAGACAATAGTTTCTATCATCCTTCGATCTTAGATATTCAAAGATATTATCGTATCTTTCATTATAAATATCCTCTATATTTCTGAAGATATTTTCATAACTATTCTTATCTGAAATCATTAATCTCTTCGCAATATCAGTGTTACATCATATAGAAACTGTTAGTTTCTATATTCTATAAACTTTCAAGCTAAAAAATATGAATGTTATTGAAGTAATGTTGGAAACTGATGCATGAGTTAGTATAATATAATGACACTTGATCAACGTGATTAAATTACAGTAAGTCATGCTGAGTCTCTAATGGAACGTGATGATTCACAGATCATATCATCATCACGTGCCATGTTACGTAACTCTTTTATTTAAATTAACTTCTGAACATATCAAGAAAATATATTCTTGATAGTTCTATTCTCAGTGATTCTGATAATTTAACAAATCAAATCGTGCTATTACGTTCTTTCTTGCTTGGAACATCAAGTTCATTCGAAACTCCATATCTATGAATTCTGGACCGTTACTCGTTTTACTAAGCAATCGAGAGGAGAATAAAAAGGCAAGGAGCTCCGAAACATAAGAGAAGATATAAAACTCAATAACAACGTAGAGGTTACAAACCGTGGATATTAGTATTAATAGCAATAATAAAGACACGGTATAATTAAGAATAGTATCACCTCAAGGTAAAAAAAAAAATAGATTTTTCTTGTGGAAGATTGAAAAGAAGGATGATAGAAATGATAATTAGGAAAAATATCAAGGATTAGAACGGGATTACGCATTTTCACAATTTTTTGGATGTATGAACTAGGAAAGAAAGTACAGGAATGGTGAGAATAATGGAACGGAGGAGTTTAATTTATAATGAAAATATCAGACAGAGTAATCGAGGCAGATCATGGTATTTAATGATAGAGATCTTAATTTCCTTACTCGCCGAAGAATCAAATCTTTTGGATTTCGAAGATTTTCTTTAATTCCCTTGAATCCCGGAATTTAATCGAGATAACGTCAAAAGTTAAGATGAATCTTTACTTTCCTATTTCACTCTTTGGTGATAGCTTCATTCGTACTCTTCGAATAATCGAATTTTTATTTTTTATTTTATCCATATTGCTCAATGATGATAAAACTCAAATTATCAACTCATATTCGTCATGACAACATTTTATTTGTTAGCCATGACCACCTCACTCAAATTTCGGGACGAAATTTCTTTAACGGGTAGGTACTGTGATGACCCGGGAATTTTCGACCAAATTTAAACCTAATCTAATTATGTTTCCGACACAATAAGCAAAATCTGTAATGTTGAGTCTCGAAAGTTTTGAAACGATGTTCAGATATTCATTTACCCTTTTGACCTTACCCGACGATTCACGAACAATTGTTTGTAAACAATTATATATATATATATATATATAAATATATATATACAATTATAAATGTAAGTTTTAGAAATTATAAAATGTTATTAACTCATTAAAAATATAAATGTAAATATATACACATATAAATATATATATGTATAAATTCTATACATAAGAAATATTAAATATAAATGGTAAATAAATACTTAAGATTTGATATATTATATTATTGGTAAAAATGATATAATTGAATTTGTAACATATTAAGTTTAATTATAATTTTAAGAGTAAATGCTATATTAATATCATTATCATTACTTTCATTATTATTGATAATATTAATATTAATACTAATATATGTATCATCACTATTATTTTATAAATATATATATATATATATATATATATATATATATATATATATATATATATATATATATATACATATATAAGAAAGTAGATAATCATAAATGGTTATATTATTATTATTAATATTGTTATCAGCAAAGTTAACTAATATTATTATTAGTACCATTAATAATAAAACTATTTTTATTTTCATTATTAACATCAATGTTAGATATGTTATTATTATCAATAGATAATATATAAATATAGAAATTGATATATATATAAATTGATATGTTATTATTAGTATTTTTATTAAATTAATTAATTATTAATTATTAGAAGTATGGATATTATTATTATTAATATCAATTATTAATGATTAATTAAATAGATATAGAATATAATCTGTATGGAAACCACGATCAAGTCTTATCTTTTTCCTCTCCAATATTCGTTTTTTAGCTGCTAGAATCCAAATGGTCGAACCTTTTATCATTATCAAACAAATTCTGATAGGAGTCATATTCAATTCCTACTTTGAGTTTATATTTTTCTTTAATTTAATTACTCCCTTTATCTGATTTAAACTGTCGATCATGGGTAGTTAAATAACAAGAAAGTAACTTATGTTATCAGGGAAGCATGAGTCGATTTTTCCAATTTTCTTTATCAATAACTCATTTACAGATTAATTCAATATAAAAAAAAAACTCAGGAACAAAGCTCTTCTCTGTTCTATCACATTTTCACCATAAATCGAATTCGAGCAAATTTTCAAAATGTAATAAAGCAAAGTTGTTAGAATTCATTTACTCAATCTATCTGTAAAGTTACAGCTTTTAATTTTTCCAATCCCATTCGAATTTTGAGGTCAAACTTTGATTTTAAAAAGTCAATCGTCTTGTTCAAAGTGAAATTTGAAAATTCTAGGATGTTTCCTGATCAATTAATGAATTGGAAAGTTTCTAGGAGTTATTTGAAACATAATTCGTTTTATAGTTTTTGTCTAAAACTGGCTAAAAATCGAAATCAATGCTTAAGTGATGTTCTTGAGTTTATCGTGAATGCAGCAACTGTTGCTGTCTTAATTTTTTTTTTCTGATTATGACGACCCAAACGTTCCACATTTAAATCATTTCTTTTTTTCAATCTCACACCCAAAAACCCATTCAAAGTGTTGTTGGTATGATTAATCTGGTACTGGTCAATTTCATTATGAGGAAGAAGGGAAATACAGAAAACGAGTTTTATATTTTAAGAATAGAGTAATTTGAGAAAAATGGATAGCAGCTCGTTGGTTAAGGGTGATAGTGGGTATTCAAGGGGTCTCGGGTTCGATCCTCACTTGGTGCAACTATTTTTTCTAAAGACTTCTAAGGTAGTTTTTAAATACTAAAATTATTATTATTATCATTATTATCATTTCCATAATTATTATTATTATTATTATTATTATTATTATTATTATTTCTATTATATTTACTATTATTATTATAATGAATAATTGTATTATTATCATAAATATGATTATTATTACTATGAACATAATAAAATTTATTGTTATTTCATAAATACTAAAATTAGAATAATTTCATAATTTTTAGAATTAGTATCTATTATTAACTTAAGTATTATTAAAGTTATCATTTGTAATGCAATTGTTAGAATTATTATTAATATTAAACATTAGGTATTAATTATCAAAATTATTATTCTCATTACAATTATTATTAAGTTTATCATTTTTATTAAAAACTACTGTTTATTATTAAAATTATCATTTATAAAATTATTAATATGATTATCGTTAATGTTAATATTAGTAATATCATTACTATAACTACTTCTGCTAAAATTATACTAGTATTATTATAACTACGGCCATGATAAACAAAAGATATACATATATATATATATATATATATATATATATATATATATATATATATATATATATATATATATATATATATATATATATATTAATATATTTACTACATATGACCTAATAAGAATAATATTTTCATATACAAGAATGAATATATGAAATATACATACATTATTAAGATAAAAATGTTATAATTAATAAAGTAAATATATATAGACTTATTCGATTACGATTATGTGTATTAATAAATATACAAATGATATAGGTTCGTGAATCCGAGGTCAACCCTATTTTTGTTCAATGTCGTTCTATGTATTTTTACTACAAAATACATTAGGTGAGTTCATTTGATTCCCTTTTACTCTTTACATTTTTGGGACTGAGAATACATGCGCTGTTTTTACAACTGCTTTATTAAATGTTTTTTAATTATATTTTGAACTGCGAATACATGCAAATGCTTTATTAACTGTTTTTACAATATTTATATGCGTGAGTTATAGTCCCACTTTTAAAATCTAATATTTTTGGGATGAGAATACATGCAGGTTTTATAAATGATTTACAAAATAGACACAAGTACGTGAAACTACATTCTATGGTTGAATTATCGAAATCGAATATGCCCCTTTTTATTAAGTCTGGTAATCTAAGAATTAGGGAACAGACACCCTAATTGACGCGAATCCTAAAGATAGATCTATCGGGCCCAACAAGCCCCATCCAAAGTACTGGATGCTTTAGTACTTCGAAATTTATATCATGTCCGAAGGAGGATCCCAGAATGATGGGGATATTCTTATATGTATATTGTGAATGTCGGTTACCAGGTGTTCAATCCATATGAATGATATTTTTGTCTCTATGCATGGGACGTATGTTTATGAGAACTGGAAATATGAAATCTTGTGGTCTATTAAAATTATGAAATGATTATTTATGCTAAACTAATGAACTCACCAACCTTTTGGTTGACACTTGAAAGTATATTTATTCTCAGGTACGAAAGAAATCTTCCGCTGTGCATTCGATCATTTTAAAGATATTACTTGTAGTCATTCATGACATATTTCAAAAGACGTTGCATTCGAGTCGTTGAGTTTATCAAGATCATTATTAAGTCAATTATAGTTGGATATATTATGAAATGAAATGTATGTCTGTCAACTTTAGATGTAATGAAAGATTGTCTTTTCAAAATGAATGCAATGTTTGTAAAATGTATCATATAGAGGTCAAGTACCTCGCAATGAAATCAACTGTTGTGAATCGTTTATAATTGATATGGACTTCGTCCAGATGGATTAGGATGGGTCCTTTCAGCACCCTGATCACAAAAGCAATATTTTTCAGACAGAAGTTTGGAGATGGAAAATTGGGTAGAGATATAAATCACGTTATAGGTTAATAAACCTTGAACTTGTACAGATCGAAAAGATTTGCTTAACCCACACGTTTTTTTACACATTTTGTTCATTTATTAATTGAGTTTGATGCATTTCATATTTCATATGACTATAAAAGATTAAAAATGATCCAAACGGATGTGGGATTATTGAGGGACTCGGTAATTTCAGGCTGTATCTAAAGTTGTGTTATGATTTGCAGCAATGTTTCGATTTGGAAAATCATATTCAGGGACCACATGGTAGTAAGATTTTGAAGGCAATTGATCTTATGTTTGGAAAGAGCTATCGCGACAAAAAAAGCAAGCTTAAAGCAGAATACTGGTATGCTAGAGGGGGTGAAGAGAAAGCCGATGAGCTTAAAGATAGTATTCCGGAGGGTTCAAATTTGGAATTAGTTGAATGGAGAAAGTATTTTGAGTATTATATGGACAAAAAGAACATTGAACGGTCAAAGACTAACAAAAGATGTCGTGAGAAACAAACTCTTAAGGCACGTACGGGAAGAAAATCGTTGGCCCAAAATCGTTACGAACATGTAAGTTCATAATATATATATATATATATATATATATATATATATACCATTCTATTTACGCTACTTACTAAGAAAGAGTGAAGCTGCTTTCCTTGCATCAATTTATCCCACTTATTGACATATTAATTAAGTTTATTTATCTACAGCGTAATAAAGAAAACAATGTGTATGAAAATCCGATTGCAACTTATGCACGTGTAAACCGTCGTACTAATGGGGAATGACGTCAACTGCAATTTGGAGTATTTTATGTAAGTAATTATTTGTACTTAATAACATTACACACACACACACGTGTGTTTGTGTAAATATGTCACAAATTAGATATGTAATATCCATTATTGTTTTGTTGTAATTATGCAGGATGAAATGTTACGCCTTCAGAGAAAAGCCCCATTTGATTGAGATATCGGTTATGGTGGAGGTTTTGGGTGCAAGACGTGGTTGGAGGAAAGGTATTGTGATGACATTACCCTCATCGTCTACATCCACGACACCCTCAACCCAAACGGGCAAAAGATATTACACTTCGGATGAGGTTGAGGCTTTACGGGCGGCGTATTGGAAGAAATTCCAGAATCAGATGAAGGATCAAATCAAGCACTACCATGACAAGTACACCTCAACACTCTATGACGCGGTAGGTAAAGGAAAAGAGCCATATGTGTATGTTGATTCTGAGGACGACATAGAGCGTGACTTTGGTGAAGAGGACTATTGGGAAAATGATGACCATGATGGATCGGGTCCATCATCGTGACTTTGGTGTTTGGACTTTGGTTTTTAATTCGTAGGTTTAAAAAATTTGATATTTTGAACATGAATGTAATCCGTAACTTAGATGTTGAATGTTTGTAATTCGTGACTTGGATGTTGAATGTTTGTAATTCGTGTGTTTTTAGTAAATCTTTAGTTTGTAGTTGATTTGGTTGTTGATTAATATCTTAGAAAACATGTTATAACAGGTTTTGTATGCTGGAAGAAAAACGACAATTTTGGGTGCCAAGCAGGAAAACAGCAGCTTCAAAAGCAGATTTACACAATTTTTGGCGACGTGTCGCCGCAAACAGTCGCCACAAAATGCATTTTTAAGATTTGCAAATAAATAAAAAAGAAATAGGTGTCGCCACAAAAAGGCGTCAAAAATGCGAATTTTGCTTTTCTTTAAGAAGATTGTGGGTCCCACCATCGTCGCCGCAAAAAATCGACGCAAAATATCAAAACCGGCGCATCTAATGCGACGACATGTTTGCGACGAATTTGTCGCCGCAATTGGTCAACTGTGGCAACATACTGGTCTATTGTGGCGACTTCTTGTCGCCGTAATTGACCCGACTTGTTGTAGTGATTATATGTAGAAAAGGTTGCTATCCTCACCTGCATGTATACGCTTGTTTCGAATTGACTCTTAAGTGCATTTTCCACTACTATAAATATGACAAAAGAAACCCCCATTAGGAACCTTTTTTTAATGGAGTCAAAGAAAAGATGTTTCAAAAGTAAAAAGAAACCGGTTTGTGTACTTAGAAAGAAAAACCGGTCCCTTTATTTAACCAAAGAAACCTCTTTTTTTTTAAGAAAAAACCGGTTTCAAGCTTTTGGAACCTGTTTTTATTTAAAAAGAGGTTTCTTTTATTCAACTTTTGAAACCTTTTTCTTTACAAAACCGGTTCCAGGCTTTTGGAACCTCTTTTTATTTAAAAAGAGGTATCTTTTATTCAACTTTTGAAACCTTTTTCTTTACAAAACCGGTTCCAGGCCTTTGGAACCCCTTTTTAATTAAAAACCGGTTTCGATTTACAAATGCAACGGCTATTTTTTGGGCAGATGCTGAACCACATACTGATACGATGGTACCCACACTTTTCTTCATTTTTCACTTATCCAAACTTCAACTTCATCATTTCATTTACTCCATTCAAACAACCTCAAAATTCACAAATTCATACTCAACAACCAAATTTCACACTTATTCCTTTATACATCTCAAAATCATATGGTTATATATGATTTTCCAACACATTTATCTCAGGTATTTATCTTTCATTTGCATCTATGTATGTGATTCTGTTGTTGCAAATAATAACATATATTTGAACAAAAAATGATTTTTTAGTTAATTTACTATTTTTATTTAATGTTTATTAGTGTTTTTAGTGTACATTCGTATGTGATTCTATGATATGATGTACTTTGTTTGTTTTTTTGAACATATATATGAAAGTGTTTATAGTTAACTTTTATTTGCTTATTTTATGTATATAGGTGTTTGAAGATTTGTTTCTTATCACTCAATGAAAACTCTGAAGTTTTAGTTACTTGAAATCGTAGACCTATATAAGGTATGTATATCTCTATAATATCATGTAATTTCGAGCAACTAAAATATGATTTAATTTAGCATTAAGATCGTATATATTAGAATTATAATCAAGTTAAATGCCTAAGGTAAATTTTAGCATTAAGATCGTATATATTAGAATTATATTCAATTCAAATGCCTAATGTTAAGTTGTCACTTACAAGTATATCACTATGTAGCTATTTATATGTTTGTAGATGGATCGTAATAAATGGATGTATGGGATACCTCGTCACACGAGTATCTTACGGAGTTGTCTGAATTTATGAAAGTTGCCGACGCGGATCAAGTGAAGAAACAAAAAAAAGTATCGTGTCCGTGTAAAAAATATCAAAATTTCAAGACTTATGAGGATCTTCGTACAATTAGCCAACATCAATATCATGTAATTTCGAGCAACTAAAATATGATTTAATTTAGCATTAAGATCGTATATATTAGAATTATAATCAAGTTAAATGCCTAAGGTAAATTTTAGCATTAAGATCGTATATATTAGAATTATATTCAATTCAAATGCCTAATGTTAAGTTGTCACTTACAAGTATATCACTATGTAGCTATTTATATGTTTGTAGATGGATCGTAATAAATGGATGTATGGGATACCTCGTCACACGAGTATCTTACGGAGTTGTCTGAATTTATGAAAGTTGCCGACGCGGATCAAGTGAAGAAACAAAAAAAAGTATCGTGTCCGTGTAAAAAATATCAAAATTTCAAGACTTATGAGGATCTTCGTACAATTAGCCAACATCTAATTGTAAATGGGTTTGTAGATGAGTATATTTGTTGGTCATGGCACGGTGAACTACTAGTGGATAACCACAATGTTAGATATGAAGGTAATGTTGATGGTACAAATGCAAATATGGATTCACGTGATGATGGTTATCATGATAATTTAGAAGATATGTTACATGATTTGGAGCATAATATTGACAAAAATGATTTTGATAAACTTCAACAAAGTTTTACTGATTCAGAAAAACCATTATATGCCGGATGTACGAAGTTTACTAAATTATCAGCTGTCTTGAGACTGGTTAATTTAAAAGCAAACAACAATTGGAGTGATAAAAGTTTTACAAGCCTTTTGGAGTTGTTACATGACATGCTACCTGAAGATAACGAATTGCCCGTCTCATATTATCAAGCCAAAAAAGTCATGTGCCCAAAGGGGTTAGAAGTCTAAAGAATACACGCATGTTCAAATGATTGTATATCATATAGAAATGAGTATAAAGACTTACATGAGTGTCCTGTATGTGGTGTGTCAAGGTATAAGCAAAAAAAACAAACAGAGTTGGATAGTGATGTGACCAAGAATGGCCCCCCGGCTAAACTGTTGTGGTATTTTCCCATCATACCAAGACTGAAACGATTATTTGGAAGCGCTAAAGATGCAAAATTATTACGTTGGCATGCAGAAGAGCGTAAGAAATATGGAAAACTAAGACACGTAGCCGATTCTTCTCAATGGAGGAATATTGACAATGTATATACAGAATTTGGACAGGAGGTTAGAAATATACGTTTAGGACTTAGTTCAGACGGAATTAATCCTTTCATAAACATGAGTAGTAGCCACAGTACTTGGCCGGTTCTTCTATGTGTATACAATCTTCCACCATGGTTATGCATGAAACGCAAATACATCATGATGTCTTTATTGATACAGGGTCCAAAACAACCCGGGAATGACATCGACGTTTATTTCGCCCCGTTAATTGACGACCTGCAAACATTATGGAATCCCGATGTTGCCGTATATGATGCATATAAGAAGGAGACTTTCAACTTGCGTTCCATGATTTTTTGTTCCATCAGCAATTTTCCAGCGTATGGGAATTTATCAGGATACAGTACCAAAGGGGCAAAGGCGTGCCCTCTTTGTGAAGATGACACATCTTCAAGATGGTTAAAAAAGTAGGAAAATGGTGTTTATGGGACATCGAAAATCACTTGAAAGACATCATCCATATCGTAGAAAGAAAGACGTGTTTGATGGTACCATTGAGAATGGAAGAGCACGATCACCATTGGATGGAGAAACGACATTTTCCCGGGTTGAAAATGTAAATGTTGTGTTTGGGAAAACAAACAAAAGTCGCGAAAAGGGGATATGGAAAAAGCGATCTATATTTTGGCGTCTACCGTACTGGAAATATTTACAAGTCCGGCACTGTATTGATGTTATGCATATTGAAAAGAATGTTTGTGATAGTTTGATAGGATTGTTGTTGAACATACAAGGGAAGACAAAGGATGGAGTTAATGTTCGATATGACATGGCCGAAATGAATATTCGAAAAGAGGTTCATCCGGTTGAGATTGAAGGTAAACGACCTTATCTGCCTGTAGCTTGCTATACCTTATCAAAGGCCGAGAAAACAAAATTTTGTCAAAGCGTATATGGTGTTAAGGTTCCATCTGGCTACTCTGCTAACATCGAGAATTTGGTGTCAATCAAAGACAATAAACTTATTGGTATGAAGTCACACGATTGTCATGTTTTAATGACCCAAATAATTGCTATTGCAATTCGTGGAATACTTCTAGACCGAATCCGACATGCAATTACAAAGCTCTGCTTGTTTTTAACATGATTCATTCGAAAGTGATTGATCCCGGTGTTTTGAATACATGGCAAAGTGATATTATCCTTACTCTTTGTCAGCTTGAGATGTACTTTCCACCTTCATTTTTTGATGTAATGGTCCACCTGGTATCTCATATTGTGTACGAAATAAAGGCTTGCGGTCCTGTTTTCTTACGATACATGTATCCATTTGAGAGAGATACATGGGTTTTTTAAAGGGTTATGTAAGGAATAAGCTTCGACCTGAAGGGAGTATAGTCGAAGGGTATGTATCCGAGGATGTGATTGATTTTTATAATGATTATTTGGAGGGTGTCAAGAATATTGGTTTACCTCAACCTCGACATCAGGGACGACTTTAAGGGGTTGGGACCATTGGAAAGAAAGTAGTTATTGCTGGAATAAATGATATCCGCCAAGCACATTTTACAGTCCTCCAACACATGGTGTCAATTGCTCCGTACATACAAGAGCACATGACATTATTAAAAGTGAAGAACTGTGACAAGGATGATATGTGGTTGACAACCGAACATAACAAAAGTTTCTCATCATGGTTGAAGGAAAGAGTAAAGAAAGTTGATGTTGTGGACCAATCGGTAAAAATGTTGTGTACTAATCTGGCCTCAAGCTCTCTAAATTATATGTTAATTTTTTTTTCTTTATTGTTAAAATTATTATTAGGGTTTGTTAAAATTATTATTAGGGTTTGTTAGTGTTTGGGTTTCTTGAAAATTTGTGTCAGTATTGTGAATTGTTAAAATTAGTGTTAGGGTTCGTTAAAAGCAGTGTTAGTGTTAGGGTTCGTTAAAAGCAGTGTTAGTGTTAGGGTTTGTTAAATTCAGTGTTAGGGTTTAGCACAATGACTTATTTTTTGTTAATATAACATGTGTTTCTTACACACAATGTGAAAATCTGCTGTTATAGATTAACAAAATTGACCAGACCTTTAACCATGCATCTTTTTATAACAAAACTTACCAACCATATTGTTCAAAGTGGAACAAGACCAAACCATGCATCTTTTTTTAACATTTTGATCAGTATGTATTGATGCTATAATTTGTTAATACAATTTATGTATGTTTCAGGATTTTAACAACAATAGTGACTTTGAAGATGAAGAAGACAACGAGTTTGATGATCTGGATCTTGAATTAAATCAAGATGAACAACCAAAAGCTACAAGTAGAGGCATGACCACTTTAAGCAAGTGGACTGGAGTTAGAGAAATTGGTTTTAACGATCTTGGTCAGCCTATTGGAACCAATCAAAGTCATTTCTCAAACTATAATGGTGCGGTATCAAAAAGATCAATTTCAATCAAGTATATTACTTGGAAGAAGGTACCAACTGATGACAAAGACCAACTCTGGAGAGCAATAAAGGTATATTGGCGTATTAAACTGTTACTATATTGTTTGTTTTTTAGTCTTTGTATTTACTAACATCCATTATTTGAATATAACAGAATTATTGGAGGATTAAAGAGGATACTAACAAAAAAGAAGTTATCAAGCTATGCAATACTTCTTGGAAAAGATTCAAAGGTAAACTCCGCAAAAATTACATGTTAAAAGGAAGGGAACCGTTTGAAAAGTAGAAGAAGATACGTGGGCTGATTTTGTCGTAAGGGAAAACACGGTAGAAAAATAGGTATTGTTCTTGAATTTATATCAAAGTTTGATGCTATATTATGAAATATGATGATTATAATTTGTTTAATACTCATATGTTAACCAATTGCGAGAAAAAGCTAGACAAAATGCAATGAAGAAAAAGGATGCTCCACATTTAGGACCTAAAGGATATCGAGCCATGGAAGAAACATGGGATGAAGAGGCACAAGATGAAAACAAAGCAACCATTGTGCATAAAATCAGTAACAGGCGTGCAAGGAATTACCTTTTGTCAAGAATGCCACTAGGTCCAGATGGGGTGAGGGTTATACCACCCGAGCTAGAAAATGTGGTACAACAATTGGTAAGATGTCTTTAATTAAATATATTTCTTATAAAGAGTTGATATCAGTTAACATTTTCAACGTTTATTATCCTATGCATTACATAAAATTATAGCTAAATTTTTTATTTATGAGCTGATTATGATTATGTTGAATTGTTAACCTCAATTCGCAACTGGACCTGGACAAGAAACTGACTGATGGAACTTGGGAACCTGAACCAGGATGTGATCTTTTAACAACGGTGGTAGGAGACGAGCACCAAGGTCGTACTAGGGTTGTCGGATACACTACGGGGTGGAGGAAAGGATTAGATAGTTATGTGGAGAAAAAGAGGAAGCGGCTATCGGAAGAAAAGTGGCAAGCAAAAGTAGAAAAAATGGAAGAAGCGTGGCAATCAAAAGTGGACAGTATGGAAAAAATTATAAAACAAATGCAGGAACAAATTTCAGAGCTTCTTCGTGAGAGGAATAGTAGTTGTGGCTCGGGGTCACCAACAGTTGACTGGTTGGACGAAATAGAGGTACAATATTCAACATATTTCTACAATAAATTAAAAAAAAATCATCATACATCAATGAATTAACATTATTGATTTCCTGAAACAGCTAAGTATATATGTGTATTATATATTTTGTAGGGTCCAACTCAATGTTATATATTGCGCCCCAACGGATTGCATAAAGTTCGTGTTGTTATAGGTTAGGTTCAACAGAGCACGACCTTGCAACAGATAGGTGGGAAAAACAACTTGATGAAGGTTATCTAAGTGTTTTGGTAGACACCGTGAATCGCAATTATGTTAATTTTCCTCTTCCGGTGCCACCAGCGACCAATATGTCTATGACTCTAGGTCAAGCCAAGAGTAATTTCATTCTGTGGCCAAAGCAATATCTTGAGCTTTATAAGGTGCATTATTTCGCTAGTCTCCTTCAATTCTTCTAATTAAATCTCCAGATAATACTAAATTGAATTTTAGTCGTTATTTATAAGTTATTATACTTTATTTGGATTATACTGTGTGATTTCTTTTTAAAACTAAATTGCCATGTTCATGGTCGAATACCGATGATAGATTGGACTTGATCTATTGTTTGTTCAGTGTCTACTATATAAAATTTGAGTTTTTTGTTATTTTTCCTCAAAAAATTTTTACATCAGGTCTTGAATCTTGAATTGTTACATGAAATCTGACATTAAATGAATTGATTTTAGTTTATTACTCACTGAGATAGTGTTTTACCTTGCAATAGCTGTAACAGTATACCAAATAGTTTGCTGGATATATGTTTTCTCATTTAGTATGACTACTATAAATATTTACATACTTTATTTAATCTGGCTGTGTGTGTCAGTAAGTACTCGTTATAATGTATCAGTTCAAGTGATATTTTTTGTATGTATGACTCAAGTGATATTCTTTTTAATCTGCCTATGTGTGTACTTGTTATGATGGTGTACTATCTTCATTCATCAATAATTGTTATTCTTCACATTTAGTAACCTGCTGTTGAATATGTCAATAGCCTTCTTTGGAAAAAGCAACAACGTCTATCTCGGGAAATGAAGGAACTTATTCGAGAAAAACACCAGTGTTGGCGAACCAAACTGCAGCTAAAACAACACGGGCGTTGGTGTCGAACCAAACTGCATCTAAAATGAACACGGGTCTTGGTTCCGAACCTTCAAAAAAGAAACAGCTGACTGATGCTAAGAAGTTTCACAATATGTACCATCACAAAGTTGCACAATATGCTAAGAAGTTTCCTTTGGTGCAACAACTCTTCGAACATTGGATGAAACGCGAGAACCCAAATGCAGGGGAAACATTTAAAGTTGACAGCTCGATATTTGGTGAAGACCAGCATCCTTATTTAACAATTACGCCCGATGATATTATGTGATTAATGACGAATGGCTAGTTGGACATATCAATTATCACATGGTTTTCAATGTAAGTGTATTAGGTTTTATACTTATTCGTTGGGTATCAATGTTAGTTTAGATTAATAAAATGTTTATCTTTATTTATCCAGGGTGTGTCATAAAATTCAAAGCGAGATGAGTAAACCAAAGATGTGCACATTTTTAAACCCAAATATAATCTCACAAGACATGTGTGCTAAAGCTTTCGAGAAGGCAACTGATTATATCAAAAAGGCAACAACTCCCGTTCACAATAAGTATTACTACATCTTACCTTATTTTCAAGGGTATGTACTGTATTCTACTATGTTTATGCTTTTATGTTATAGTACTTTTGTGAATATGCATATATTTGATAAAAAAAATTTCAATTTATCAGATTTCATTGGACGTTGTTTATCATTTACCCTCGCGATAAGCGAGGTTACATTTTGGATTCCTTGAAAGGAGGAAAGAGTCCACAGAGTTACCTATTGACAGAGATTGTAGATAAGTAAGTTTTTTAATCTGAAAATTCATAATCTATAATTTAATTGTGATACATAAAACTTTAACAAATATTGGTTGTCTTTTAGGGCCGTTGGACGTCTCGAATGGGTTCAAGCTTTGGTAATTAACTTTTACCTTTACCTTTACACACATATATTAAAATAGTAGTCTCGCTTTATGTAAGATTGTTCATTATGTTGACAGGTTGGGTTTGTGTTTTTAACAACCTTACTGTTAAAATTGTAGAAAATGGTTCGTTTTAGTCGTATAAGGTGGCCTGCTGTTTTGTGGGTGGGAACCAACCCCTTTGTGTTGCTCCTCTGTGTAAACATTTAAGAATTGAGTGAAACTTTGTGTGTAAACCTGTAACAGAATAAAAAGCATGATGAATCAGATCTGGGACGGGTTGATTTGGGACTTTGGGTAACGGGTCGGGTCGTGGTTACTACAGCTTACTATATTATGTTGATGTTGTTATGCAGCTTTTTCTAATAATTGATTTCTTTTAATCAAAATGTAGTGTCAACAACAAAAGGGAGACTGGGAATGTGGATACTATGTTATGAAATGGATGCATCAGTTCGTCTTATTTGATCAACACAAGCCACACCAATAAGTAAGTTATTAGAATCTATATATGTATGTATGTATGTATGTATGTATGTATGTATGTAGGAAACTGAGCCTGGAATATGGCATAATTTTTGTTGTTACTGTTTCAATGCACCCAAGTGAATAACATAATTGTCCTGATCGTTAATTGACATCAGTAACTAACTTACATCAACTAACTGTTGTGCTGACCTACTGCTGCATGTTTATGTATTTACATTTCTGTGTGCATTTTGTGTGTTGGTCACTAAATCTATATTTTCCGACTAACATGTTCTAATGTGTTTTTTTTATAGATGTCTTGGATGACTACACAATCGTTTAGCGCGACCGAGTTGGAAGTATTGTTAGTGTTTGGATCTCCAAATACTTGTCAAAGCCTTGATTCGTTAACTTTTTAGTGGTACTTAGTTATTTTACTTGTGATTGTTGAATATTTAGCTTGATGTTTCAATGTGTACGTTATTTTGGTTGCACAAAAACTAAAACATGTATTGCTTGCAAGTTATTTTGGCTTTAGATCATGTAATATCTTTTGAAGAATTTTGTATGTTTATGAAGGAAGTTGGAAAACTACTTTGTTAGTGTTTTGTTTTAAATTTTGAATAGCAGGCTGTATGTATTGTATCGTATCAGGTTTAATTACTATTATCAGGTTTTTTAGCATTAGAATCCTGCAACACCGTATCTAATAAAAAAATAAAATAATTTGCTTTAAAACCGGTTTCTTAGTAAAAAGAGGTTCCAATTACATATATTCAGAACCAGTTTTGTTTTAAAAAAGAGGTTCATTTGGTTAGCAAAGAAACCTCTTTAACGTAAAAAGAGGTTTCTTTGGTTAGGGAACGAAGCCGGTTTTGTATAAAAAAGAGGTTTATTTGCTGGAACAAAGGAACCGGTTTCTAAACCGGTTCCACCCTTTTGGAACGCCCACTTAAAGAAACCTGTTTCATAACCGGTTCCAAAGGGGTAAAAAAGAGGTTTCTTTGCATTTTTTTTGTAGTAGTGTTCATTGAAAAATGATGCCATCGATGGAACGATTACTTGTAAAAATAACTCCTCATTAATTGATGATACATACTTTAGTGAGAGCTAAAATGAGTGACAAACTATATAATGAAAAAAGCATTATATATTTTAGTATGCTTGGATGTTGTGTAAAAATTATACCAGCGTCAGTCCACAAAGAATGTTAGACCAACTTACATAGATAAATGTATCGATATATGCAGCCATTGAAAGTCCGATTGCAGTAGAGCCCTTAAGTAAAGAATGCATTTAATCTATTACTATCTTATAAAGGAGAATTATGATGATGTCATTAAAATTCCTAATCCTATATTAAAAAAATCAAAAAAAAAAAAATACAAAAAATTCTAAGGCCATTAAGTGATGTCATTATTTAGATTAATTAAGAACTAAATCTTTCACTGAGCTTTTTCTTTTACATCCTCTTCACTGAGCTTTTCAATGAGTCAACTTCCTTTTTTGACAACTCATAGTCATGACATGTCATTAAGTGCACTCCTAAATCTTTCACTAAGCTTTTTCTTTTACATCCTCTTCACTGAGCTTTACAATGAGTCAACTTCCTTTTTTGAAAACTCTGATAGTCATGACATGTCATTAAGTGCACTCATAAATCTTTCACTGAGCTTTTTCTTTTACATACTCTTCTACATCTCCATCCTTTGTGATTCTCTCAAGTATCTTCATCGGGTAATTTCGATCTTGGGGTTTCTTTTTTTCTTCTAATGGATGAGCTGTTTTTAAAATCCGGGATTTCGTTTTAATGTCTGTTGTATATCTTTTCACTTACCGAAGAATAAGGTTCAACTGCTTCAATTTTGTTTAGATTTGACAAAGATATTAATCTATTATTGGTGCTTTTTATAGATTTGGTATTAACATCATCATTCAAAGGTATGTAAAGGTACTTAGACCACTCCCAACCATGACGCCGTCATGGGCACTTCCTCAGCGCCACATCAGCTTTCTCTCTCCTCCTTTCTCACCACTTCCTCACATAACACTCCCATAACACACCATTGCCAACCATGACGCCGTCATCAAATTTTAATTATTATTATTATTATTATTATTATTATTATTATTATTATTATTATTATTATTATTATTACTATTATTCAGTATTATTATTAGTATTATTTAAGTACGAAATAAATAACTATTTTTGAACATCACTTTTATTATCGAAACACAATTACGGTTACATTTTTTTTGAATGAAAAAAAAAAAACAAGGCTAAATTCAACATTACAAATATGAAACTAACAAACTACTCATCATCGTCATCACACTCTTCGTCCTCGCCTTCGTTTTCTTCGTCACCTTCGTCTTCGGTCTCTTCTTCGTCTTCGTCTTCGTAATCGTCATCTTCATCATCGTCATTAGCATTTGTACCAGAAGTTCCTACTTGTGGATTGTTTCGAACACGAAAATTCGCAGGAAGACTCCAAATGTGTTCGATTAGCTTTTGTCGGAGAAGATGATGAACGGTCGAATCGCGCAATTCTTTATTAGCGCGAATGTGCGCTTCAACCCTTTCTTGAAAAGACCTTCTTGGACGACGAACGGGCCTATAATTTTCTTCAAGAGCACACATTGCCCTTCCGTTGTCCTCGGTGATCATGTTGTGTAATATAACACAACTGTGCATGATTCTTCGGATTCTTTCAACATAGAATTGTCGGCAAGGATTTTTAATTATTGCCCAACGACCTTGAAGCACACCGAATGCCCGTTCAATATCTTTTCGAGCAGATTCATGATATTTCTTAAACTTTGCAGTTTCAGGGGTTGGTGGACTTTTGAATGACTTAACTATAGTCGACCATTCAGGATATATCCCATCGGCTAAGTAATAACCCTTATTGAAGGTACAATTACTGATTGAATAATTACACGGTGGTGACGTGTCTTGAAGCAGATCGTTAAACAAATCGGATTGATTAAGCACATTGATGTCGTTGTTCGAACCAGCGGGACCAAAGTAAGCGTGCCAGATCCATAAGTCATACGAAGCAACCGCTTCTAACATAATCGTCGGGTAACCATGATCGCCCCTCGTATAATGACCTTTGTATCTATATGGACAATTTTTCCATGCCCAATGCATGCAATCGAGACTACCCAACATGCCCGGAAAACCGTGTCTTTCAGCATGCTTGCTTGCAAGACGTTGTACGTCTTGAGGAGTCGGTTTTCTCAAATATTCAAAGGCGTACAAATGGAATACAGCTTTACAAAAATTATTCAGACAATCGTAAGACGTTTGCTGACCCATATGTAAGTACTCGTCAAACGCGTCAGGTGCAGTACCGTACGCTAATTGTCGGATTGCGGATGTACACTTTTGAAAAATATTAAAACCAAGCAACCCGGTAGCATCCCGCCTTTGATGAAAATATGAAAAATAATCAGGAATAGGTTCTTGAGAATAATTAATTATACCTTGACATATGCGTATGAACAACGGTCGACTCATCCTATAACGCTTTCGAAAATAATCCCCGGGAAAAGTAGGATTATCGGAAAAATAATCATTCCATAAACGCATACCGGTTCCCTACCGATCTCGTTGTAAAAATCTTCTTGGCGCTCTTGGGATCGGTTCCACCATTTCTTCCTCTTCTTTCGCGTCTTCCATATCAAGATAATCGAGAGCCAATTTATTAAAATCCACACTCCCAGCAGCGTCAACCGCCATTTGAGTAAGACTATGAATTTTTGGAGGCATTTTAAAAGTATGTAGTTTAATTGTGTGAGTATTTTAGAGTATGAAATGAGAGTAAATTGTGTGTGTTTGTTATAAGGTTGAATGGTAGTTATATAGTGGGAGTATGTTTAAAAAAAAAAAAAAAAAAAAAATTCAAACGGCAATATAGCCGTTTAAATGGCAAAAACAAACCAAATAAATTGCATGGCGGTGTCATTCCATGTGCTATCCCAGGAAGTGGTTCAGGGCGATTGAGGTGAGGGCGGATGAGGGAGGGGCCATGGCGGACCATTGCCAATGGCGCCCTTGAGGGCGGTGGTGGATGGCGGCTCCATGGCTCACCGTTGGGAGTGGTCTTATAAGATTGAATTTAGTTATTTGAATTATCTGTTATGATTATTTGATTTATGCATATTAGTTGTTCGATGAAATGCTTGACTGAAAACTGAATTATGTTAGATTGTGCTTTGTTCAACATCAATTGTGTATGAGCTTCGTGAACATCAATTGTTATACATTCCTCCTTTATTTATTATTGTTATTGTTATATTGTTATTATAATATTTAGTTTTTTGATAATCACCCATGTGTCAAAACCCAATTCAACATTTCTATTAAACTCTCCGATCTGGTAATGCCAACGAATACTGTTCGTCTGAGTTTAGCAAGTTTTTATCGGAACATGGAACAGGGGCGGAGCCAGGATTTTTTATCAATGGGGTCACAAAATAATATTCATATTTCATATATATAACTAGTAACAAAATTTTAATTGACGAAAACATCTATCAAGCGTAGGGTTCAGTAGGAAAAACAAAAGTAAACTTTAATAACTGGTAGACATAACGATATGCAAAATGTTTTGAGTTTCAACCTTTAATAGCAAGGTCATCAAAAGTTTAGCAAATCTTTTATCTCAGTACATAGAACAAAATAAACGTTGAAATAAAATTTTTATTAACAGATACCTCGAGTTAACTTAAAAAATAACTAGTTTGATTAGTTCATCAATGTAAATGAAATGAGCATCTTATTAGCAACGTTTATTGTTTTATTTACTGTCAACTAAAAATAATTAAATTAGTTGCTTCTTTCATTTTGATACTTTTTAAAACTAAATATTATAATAACAATATAACAATAACAATAATAAATAAAGGAGGAATAATCCCTTATCAAAATGGGCATTTTAGTGATAATCCCTTATCCAATTAAAAAGTAAACTTTAGTCATGGTTCAATGACACGTGACACATTTGAGTCCAACTATTTGTCAAACTCATGTAATGGGTTGCTAACTGATTAAAACTGGGCTTAAAGGATAACAATTATTGGGCTGCTGTAATTTTAATGGGGTCACTGATTAAAGTCTAAACTTCACATAACTGTATAGACTATTAGACTAGTGGTTTTCTGAACTATTGAGTGGGGTCACGGCCCCCCGGTAGAAGCAACATAGCTCCGCCCCTGACATGGAATCATACATGAGTCTTCAACAGTGGCGGTACCAGGATTCCAAGTCACCGGGGGCAAAAAAATTTTTACAACCATGGCAATTTTTTGGGCAAAATATGGAGATTTTGGGGCAAAAAATGAAGGTTTTTAAGCAAATTATGGAGGTTTTGAGGAAAAATTTTAACATTTGTGGACAAAATTTGAAGGTTTTGAGGTAAAATTTGGAGATTTTTGGGCAAAATTTAAAGGTTTTGGGGCAAAAAAATAATCCACTGGGGCAAAGTCGAAAAATGCAAAAATTTTACACTGAAAATTGCAAATCCACTGGGGGCGGCTGCCCCCACCTATCCCCATTAAAAACCGCCCCTAGTCTTCAAGTGTTTATACACCCCAACAAAATGGTGTTACGGAACGAAAAAATCAACACTTGTTGGATGTTGCTCGCACTATGATGATTCATTATAATGTTTCACAAAGGTTCTGGGCTGATGCGGTCCTGGCAGCAAATTATCTAATCAACCGCATACCATCCTTTGTTCTTAAAGGCAAAATACCATTTTCAATATTGTTCCCTAAGGGTACTGCTTTTACTTTAGCTCTCAAGATATGTGGTTGTTTATCTTATGTTCATGATCATTGGCCTAGGCATAATAAACTTGAACCACATGCTATCAAATGCATCTTTCTCGGGTACTCACGAGTTCAAAAAGGTTATCATTGCTATAGTCCAGTTCTCCGTCGCTATTTTACTATTGACGATGCCACTTTCAATGACTCAACTTCCTTTTTTGACAACCCTGATAGTCATGACATGTCATTAGATCCTGTTCATGCCGAGCTCTCACAATTTCCAGATCCTCCAGTCTATACAAACTTGGAAAGAACCTAAACATCCCGCCTTTAACTACAAAACCTGATACTCCGGATGCACCTGATACAACACATGATACTCGATTCCCAAATGTGTACACAAGAAAACATAAGCCACCAACAACACACGAGAACTTAGCTTTTCCTTTTAACTCGGGAAACTCTTATGTACCTAACTCTTGCCCCGAACTGCAATCCGTACCAACACTTGACCTAAAATCAACATCTGATACATCACCAGTTCATATTGAACCCTATGACTCTCCTGGTGCTCCTCTTCCAGATACTCCAATTGCCTTTTGAAAAGGCACTAGGAATTCTACGAGATATTCGATTGAAAATCATTTAACATACTCTCATCTCTCATCTCTCACCTAAATCATATGTTTATATAATAAACGTTGATAATCACACGGTTCCTAAAAATATAGTAGAGGCACTTAATCACCCTAAATGGTTTAAAGAAATGCAAGACGAGATAAATGCTCTAAACATGAATCATACTTGGGACTTGGTGCCACTTCTTCCCGAAAACGTAAAGTTGGTTGTAAGTGGGTGTTTACTGTGAAACTTAATCCTGATGGTTCAGTACATTGGTTGAAAGCCCGATTGGTTGCTAAGGGTTATTCTCGGCCATATGGGATTGACTATGATGAGACCTTTTCCCCAGTTGCTAAGATGCAATTTGTTCATTTTGTATCGTATTTGTATCGCTATAGCTGCCATTAATCATCGACATCTTCATCAGTCAGATATAAAGAATGCATTTCTCAATGGCATACTTGAGGAGGAGGTATACATGGAGTAGCCACCTGGGTTTATAGTTAAGGAGGAGGCATCCAAAAAATTGTCTCAAACAGTCTCATAGGGCATGGTTTGGCCGATTGTCTAATGTACTTCAAGAGTTCGGCATGACTCGTAGCTCACAAGATTATTCTATATTTTTTAGACATTACCAAGGGAGACGACTTATTCTTGTAGTCTACGTGGATGATATCATCATCATTGGGGATGACAACAACTATATTTCTGAATTAAAGCACTTCTTACACTCTCAGTTTCAAGTCACAGATTTAGGACATCTTCGTTATTTTCTTGGAATTGAAGTCTCTCGATCTCCATAAGGAATTCTTCTATCTCAACGGAAGTATGTCCTAGATTTGTTAAGTGAGTGTGGATTATTAGGGTGCAAACCAGTGGAAAGTCCAATGTTGACGACAGGAAAACTTCTTCCGAAGGATGGAAACCCTTTAAAGGATCTAGAGTGATACATAAGATTATTTGGGAAGTTAAATTATCTAACAGTTACTCGACCAAATATATCCTATCCAGTAAGCATTTTAAGCCAGTTCATGTCTTACCCGTATACATGCCATTGGGTTGCAGCTCTCCGCGTTCTGAGGTATCTCAAAGCTACACGAGGTTTGGGAATACTTTACTCAGATCAAGGTCATTATCGAGTAGGCGCATTTACTGAAGAAGGAGATGGTAAAATACCCGATTTCGGTTTCTGTGATGCTAATTGGGCTGGTTGTCCTATCTCTAGAAGATCTACAACAGGGTATTCCATCTTTGTCGGTGGTAATCTTGTTTCTTGAAAAAGCAAGAAACAACCACTACAAATTAAATTACATCTAGTGGCACACAAAAAGTGCCACAAAAACATCAATAAGTGCCACTATAGGACTGACCAGAAATCGCTGGCACATAAATAAAGTGCCACTAGAAACGCTACCACTAAAGCCTTTTAGTGGCACTTTTTGATTGTGTCACTGCAGTTTACTAAGGCTATAGTGGCACATTTTTAAAGCCACAATGTAAGCAAATATACTTGTGGCACTTAGTTTATGCCATTAACCATTTAAAGCAATTACAACAATTATGCAATTAAGGGCAAATAACTTCAAATTATTTACAGTAAAACACTTTCATTAACCATTAAGAAAAACAAATTACATGAAAAAACATAAAAATGTAATACACTTTGATTAAAGTTTAAATTGTCTTTCAACCATTTTTCTAAACATTTAGTACAAACATTTACAAGCATAAGTGAACTAATTCTAGATATCAAACTAGACTCTACATACTTAACAAAAGATGACTAAATTGTTTGAAACATCATTGAAAGAACAAGATAGTGCTTCATCAATCTCGTAGTATATCTTCTTGTAGCAACCTGTCCAAGAAAATTACAATCATCATCCTACAAGTGGATACAAGAAGTTTATATATTGTTTTATTATACGAGTATAACTATGTTTATTTCTTCCATACAGTTATCTTTAATTAAGTTAAGGTGCTCCGTTATTTGCCGTACTAGTCGATCTCCTCAATCTCCTTTTAGTGATGAAATCTCATAAGAAAAAAGTATAAAATAAGGAAATAATTTTTTGTGAAATGAAAGAGGGAATCGAGGAGAGAAGTAGAAAAAAAAAAAAAAACTTGTGAAATTTTTTTGTGAAATAAAAAGAGAAAGGCACCGCCACTTTCTAAGATTTTTATTTTTGGGCTCTAGTGACATATTTATATTATGTGCCATTGAAACTATATATATGTAGTGGCATATAACAATTTGCCATTAATAATTTGTCTATAATGGCACAAAACACTTTTGTCATTAAAAATGTATGCCACTAAATGTCGCAGTTTGTTTGTAGTGAACATACGGTATCTAGATCAAGTGTTGAATCAGAATACACAGGGCAATGTCAGATGACTCGGAGTCATTACGGACAACTTGAGGAGGCTTTATTTTGATAGTCAGCAGTGGCGGAGCCAGAAATTTTTTTCACATGGGGGTGAATTTTTTTTTGGCAAAATATGAAGGTTTTAGGGCAAAATATAGAGTTGTTTGAGCAAAATTTGGAGGTTTTAGGACAAAATACGAAGGTTTTGAGGAAAAATATAGAGATTTTTGGGCAAAATATGAAGGGTTTTGGGCAAAAAAATCCACCGGAGAAAAATCGAAAAAATTTTCACTAAAAATTACAAAACCACTGGGCGCGGGCGCCCCAGCCTGCCCTTCATAAGTTCGCCCCTGTCAGTCAGCCATACACTGCACATAGCCAATAATCAAGTTTTTTACGACAGGACCAAACACATTGAAGATGATTGTCAATTAGTTAGAGATCATGTTGTTAGAACTCAATCGAACCCTCCGTCTATTCAGCCAATACACATCAAGACGGAACACCAACTTACAGACATTCTCACGAAACCCCTACGTAAAACGCAAATAGATTTTTATCTGTAACAAGTTGGGCATGATTAACATCATTGCTCCAACTTGAGGAGGAGTGTTAAAGATAGAAATAGATAACTTAGTTAAAGTATCTTTGAAAGTGGTTTGACCACATACCTAGAATAGATTTCTCCTTTGTATATATACATACATGTTTCAATAAATGAAGTAATCAAAGTTTACAGAAATCAGTCCCCTTTTCATCTCAATTAACAATTTCAATGTTCATGACCCCAATAAAGTTGCCTCTGCTGCAAGCATTTTGTTGCTGCATTTTTTTTTTTTCAAGTTTTAATTATTGATAAACTGATTATATGATATATTATATGTGAATTTTTGTTTTACAGTGGAGATGGTAATTTGACTTGCAAGAGTACTGCTGTTGTTCCTGTTCATGGAACTCCATAAAGGTTGGGATTTGCTTTGACTCCTACATATATCAAGGACTGTGTCTACAGTTCACTTGAATGAATTTCTACTCACTATTAATTATTGTAATATGATGAAATTGATAGATGTACAGTTCACATGTTGACTTGTTTATTGCAGGAAGCTTTCAACTGCAGTTCTTATGGAAAGAATCCCTAGTAGGTGGCTATGTCCTGTTTGTTTATAGTAGCGATTCTTTTAAAAGTTATTCATAAAGTGATAAACCACCCATCTTATCCTTTTCATTTGTGCAGTACGTATTAGTCATTATAACTATCCTGTTAGTTCATTTTCACTAAAAGATGATTTTGTTTACCAGGTAATAATTTTAACATCTTAATTAGGAAGTTAGCATTTCTGATAGCGATTTATGTATAAAAAATGACTCAAAAGATACACAAAACTCGGATGTAGATAAAAAGTATGATCACTAGAAAGTCGAAAATGTTGATAATGTTTATATATTATGATGATGAGGTTGACAATGTTATCATATTTTCATGTGTTAGGTCAAGGAAAGAGAAAGATACTGCCTTTGTGTCTGATTTTCAGACGATGAGTGTTGGGTATAACTAGAGCAAGAGCTTCTGTTCTGGTATGATTTTGGCATTTGTGCATATAGTGGTGGCAACTTTGGCACTTTCATATACAATTCGGCATTAATCTTTAAGAGTCAAATAGGTGAGAAGCTGATGGTGTTAACTAAAAGGAAGTTACATACGGGTCAAATGAGTCAAAGTTTATGCAAGATGTATCCTGATGCACCAAATATCCTAAATCGTTGATTCGTTGTATTAATGATATATTTAGATTTAGATTACTGTGATAATATATTAATAGAGTCTATAATTATTTTTAACAGACTAAAGTAACTGTTGTTTGTGCAGGATTCTTGGAGCTGTTGTGATCGTTGCAGGTGGTGATATGGGGCAAGAGCAAACTGGTTAATCAACAACAAAATAGTATATTGCTATGCATAACAAAACCATATCCCCCAACAAATATTTTGTTTCTAAGCTTCACACCATTTCTGCCGCAATGCGCGGTCACCTTTTCCCTCCTTAGAGGTCATTTGGGATGGGTGAGATCTATCGCATTTTGATCCTAGTAATGAGTGTTTCTGTACCGGCTCTGCTGATCGAATGATTAAGGTAATGATCTTATTCTAAAATTATTATCATATATGGAACTGATAGGCCAGATCATGTTGAGATTGAGAGAAATGATAAGATAGAATGAGATTCGGTATGTAAGAAGGAGACTCGGTACTAGAGAGAATTGGTAAAATTACATTCCACAGCTTCTAGAACTCGGTTACAATACAATGGCTATCTAATTAGGACTACTTAGGTTCCTTATATAGCCCTCTTCTAAGGAACCTTCATTTTAGCTTAATTCACATTAACACTATACAACTTCGGGGTCCTAACAATCTCCCCCTTAGTGTTAAATGTGAACTTTACAATATAATCCTATCCAAAACATCTAAAGGAACTTCGTTCCTCTGATGTGAACTTTAGATTTGAATCCCTTGAGATTCTCATATCTTCGTATATTCACTCTTGTTTTGAGACGACTTTTCAATCTTGTGAGAATGTACTTGACAATCTCATTATCTTCAGTTGAATAGCAGTTATTGATCAGTCTCCATCTCATGTATTTGAAAGCATACATCAACGTTCCGTCTGAGTATCTTCTGAAATCTGAGACTCTGATGAAGATCTTTGTATAGTGAGAATTGACAAATACAAACTCATATGGACAGTCGCTCACTTCAAGTAAGGACATATAAAGCTCTTCAATCACTTGATTTGGCGGTTTGATTCCGAGCTTTTTGTGTCCAGATTCCAAACCCATTTGAAAATCATGAACATACATCCATCTCATCGAATCAAGAATAAACCTGTAGACTGCCTTCATTGCAGTAGCATGATAAATTGTTGCAGATTCATTCAAGTTAATCAAATAATTGTAAATGAAAATAATGTCGTCCATCTTCAGTTTATCAAAATCCGCTTCTGAAAACTGATAATCCTCATCATCCATTCTTGTAACTTGAAACAATGGCATCTTCACTTCATCCTTATTAATCATCAAAATATTATTTATGCTTTTGATCTCTGAATTCCGCTGAATTTGAAGTTTCTCTTCATTCTTTAATTTGAATTTATTGCGAACACTCAGATAAGCTTTGAGATATTCTGGCTTCTTATGATATTTCCATGCACCCAGAACACTCATTGATGCAGAAAGGACAAGATCAGAATCACCATAGATTCTATACGCTTGTTGTTCAATGAATGGTGAACGAAGAATCGTTTTCTCTTCATCCTCCCTAAGTTGGTAATCAGCATCACGCTCAAGAACAATCTTTCAGTTTGAAATGGAACATTCAAATCAGGAGGAGTCGTAGTATCTTCTTTGCCATTAGAGAAAATCTCCTTTTCGAAGTGAATTCCAAATTCATCAGTTGGAGAAATCAAGTTAACAAATTGATGATCATTAAATTCATTGGCGACACTTGATGACCCCTTCAAAATATCTTCAATGTTGTCAAAGTTTTGATTGTTCTCTTGAGATGACTTATTCTCTGATTGATCAGTTGAATCCATAATCATTAACATCCCTGAGTCACCCTCACTCTGACTTTCTGATTCATCTAGAAAACTTTCACACTGCTGGATTTCCTCAATTTCATCACTACCGGAATCAGATATATCAACAACATCTTTATCCTTCTGTTGACTAGATGTACCAGCTTCATAACCACTGGACCGATGACCACTTTGTTTATTCTCCCCCTCATGAAGATTATCGAGATCGAAATCATCATGATCAGGCATGTGAACTGGTCCAGGTGACTTGCATGGAGAGAAAGGATACACTATCCTTGCTTGCTCAAGATAAATCATCATAGTTTCGCGAACTTCATCAAGATTAGTCCGTTTAGAAAACTCAGCAAGATAGAGCTACTCCACCTCATTGTCAGAGAGATACTGTAAACCATATCTATTTGAAATCCGAGAAGGTGACCCAGTTGGTGAAACAACGGTGTAACTATGAACAAAAGCAGTATTAGCAGCATCCGTTGAAGGCGATGTCAATGGAAGTGTGTGAGTTGCCGTGAGGGCAGGTAAGGATGATTGTGCGGTAATATTCTTACATGTAGGGCTGTACATACTACTAGTCAGATTCGTGATATCCCCTTCTGATGGAGGTTGGGTAACAACCGGAGTTGTCACCGGCGAAGTTTCTTTCGAAGCATCCGCCTCCATGACTTTGGTCTCATGGGACTCTGACAAAGTAGCAGAACTACCCGTCAGTTTAGCTCTCGCAGAGATATTTCTATCTCCGACTCCTGAAATCATTGATATACCATGAGGTGGCACATCTCTTTCAGTTAAAGACTCTTCCTCCAGACCCTGAGATTCAGAATCCAGAAGAGAAGTGGTTTGATCCAATGGATCACTTTCATGAACCAAGGGATCAGTCTGCTGGAAGTCTGATAAATATTCCGAAGGATTGTCATGTTGACTCGTTTCCATGGGACGCGGCAGATCTCCCTCATCAAGATAAGCCGGACCTCGAGACCCTGTTGTACATTGAGGCACAGGAGGATTTCCAGCCGATACGCAGGGTGCCTTTTCAAGATTTTTCGGCTCCCCTTCGGCCGTTCTGGACTTCAATGATTGAGTTTCCTCAATCGATTGAGTCAACGCAGACTTTACTGCAGAGGAAGAATTTACTTCCTTAGATGTCGAAGCACCTTGCTTTGTAGGATTTATTATTAAGTCCTGTTTAGAGTGGATGGGCTTAGAGGTCTTTTTACCATCCGTGCGTTTAGATCTCTTGCCTACCGAAGCTTGCGCTTCATTTAGTGTAGGGCTTACTGTTATTATTGGATGTGATACGGAGATGGGTGAGGGTGACCTAATTGGTTCTAGGTCTTGGTCCGTATCACCAACGGTAGTAGTAACTGTTTGGCAGACGATAGGTGTCGAAGTCCTAGATCTAGTTACTCGTTGGGTTGGCAGAGTCTGAATCATCTCATCAGGGATATATCGAGTTCTCTTAGGAGAATGTTGGGGAGACGATTCAGATGCTGTTGCTGAAGTGTCGGTGTCACTGCTTACTTCGGGTGTTGTGGAAAGGGTTGGTTCAATCCTAGTTGAACTAGGTTCCCTGATCCTCACGGGTTGAGCTTGGTTTGCTGCCCTAGATCGTTTGAGGTTCACCCTAAGTGGAGGATTAGCTGGTCCGGGTGGTTGAACGACAGGTTCCTCTACAACCTCTGGGGCTGGAACCGCGGCGGGTTCAACTTGTTCTTGTTGTACCGGGTTCGAAAGAGGTATTCCTACAGCCTCAAAATAAGAATGCATACGAGCTTCTTGGGGTTCAGCTAGCCTTACTAGCCAATTTGGAATCGGCGCAGTGAATTGATTATCAGACACCATCGGGGTATTCATCTTCAGCTCCCCAAATCGTTTCATCTGTAATCCATGTGTACCTGGTACAAATATATTTGCATTTCTGCAAGCATTTATAGCATCATGGATAAAGATACAGAAAAACCTTTCGCAAGGGATGTATGAACCCCTTGACTTATCAACTTGAGCTTGAACCAGATCCCATAAAAGCTCAGCATAGTCAGGAGCCTCTACTCTTATGAAAGAGTAGAATACTTTCAGCATTGGCACAGTCAAGCTATCGGATCCACTCCTTGTCATCAGCAAGCATCTGTTGATGATTGAGAAGATCACATACCACCTTGAGTGCAGATATTTCTTCTGAAACTTAGATGGTGGAACATTGGTAGCTCCAACATAACCAAGATCAAAGACAGAAGTCATCATTTGCTGAGTAGCAGGAAAAGCAGGAGCATTCTGTAAAAGAGGAAGTCTGAAGACCCTCCTGAAATCAGCTTTAGTGAAACTCCTCCTCCCTTGAACTCCTCTCAGTTGAAATTCAAAACGAGCTTGTGTTCCCTCTGGATTTTCAGTAGTAGGTTGTGTAGCTTTTATAAACCTAATTGTTCTGTTAAGTAATTCCAGATCTGTTACAGCTACACTGGTAGTAGTACTGAGAGCATGCCACAGTGTGTGCCTCTCTAGAATTGATGTCCAATAGTTGCAGGGAATACTGGTTTCAGAGTTGATGAAGTGATTGTTCGCCATTTAGCTGTACAAATAAAAAATAGTAGACCACAAGATATTTAACAAAAAGCATATATCTCTATTCTTATTTGCCTTTGAAATCCTTTGTATATGTTTTATCTTTTCTATTTTAAGATTTTTATGGTTTTTCAAAAATATAAAAATCTTTTATTCTCAAATATGAACAAATAATTGACAATCGTGACATTCATACGATATTCATCACAATACAAATTTATCATGCAAAGTCAATTATACTACACAAAGAATCAGAACAACACTTAGTCAATTTTTAAACACATTTCAAGCAAATTTGGTAGACATGAAAACTTGAGATTCTGTAACCAAATAAGCTTGAGTTTTCAGATCAGAAAGATATAGAATAAACATGTTAAGTGTTTGAAGATAAAAATCAAAAAGTTTCAAGGTACCAAAAGTCACATTCGGTATCAAGATAAGAACAGATTCGGTATCTCCAAAATTAACATAAAGTCACTCAAACATGCATATTCTAGCATGTAAAAACACAACCATAATCAATTAACCAATCAATTAAAGCATAGCAACATGTTAATTGTATGAACACACTCGGTACAGTAGATAGAACATATTCGGTAGATACAGAATCTATCAAACAAACAATTAAACATGTAATCAAACTTGGTCAAATGATAGATCAATCAATTTAACTCAGATTAGACAAGAATTCATGTTAATTAACCAAATCAATTGAGTTTAATCAAGGATTAATAGAATACGACTCAGACTCGGTAAAATCAACAGAATTTCAAATTTGAGAGTTAAAATCCAGTTATTTTGATCTTTTCTGGTTGATAAACACATAATTATCTCAGATCTATAAGTATGTTGATTAAAATGAACATTTACCCAAGAATTTGAAGATACAGAGAGACGGACTCGGTAGATTAGGCAGATTCGGTATAATCAAGCAGACTCGGTAGGTAATTAATAACAGTAAGAGAGTAAGTTTGACTTTGACCCTCCTTTTATAGATACCGAAGGTAAAATACCGAATGGGCTTTACAGAATGGGCCTATTATACCGAATTCAGTCCAATTTTCAAAACTTTATCAATTTAACTTCAAATCTTGACAAATTGACTTTTTCTCTCAATATTCATTTCAATCTTTTTATGAAAAATATTTCTGAGACAATTTTGAAAACTTTGAACTTACCGAATCTGTACTGTTGGATGTCAGATTCGGTATAATGCTAAAAATAGCATTTATTCAGTAAAAAAACAAATATTTTTGGATTTTATCTTTTCCAATTTTTATGACTTTTACAAAATAAGATTTGTACATAAAAGAACTTTGAATATGTGAACAAAATACAAATCTTCAGTGATACCAATTATTAAAATGGGTTGCATACTGAGATGTATACAAGCCTTAGTGAATTATTTCAGATATAAAACAAAGAGTTTAAGAATTCACTTTTGAAAAACAATATTTTTGATTAATTTTCTCATTTTCTCCCTTTTTCTCCCCCTCAAAATGTGATATATAAGGAAGTAAATCAGCATTTTGATAAATTTTTCAAGAAAATGAATTAACTCCCCCTTGAAATAAGATATCAATGAGTTACCTCCCCCTTACGTAACCATTGAACAATTATATCCAAGAAGTTATCATAAATCTAAAGGCTCCCCCTTAAAAGATGATATTCAAAGCATATGAAAAAAAAAATTGTTCCCCCTAGAAAATATCTACTCCCCCTAAACACAAGATCCCAAGAATAAGTCCCAACAGATCTAAGGAATATCAAGCACTATACTCTACCATGCCAATCTCTTTGATCAAGAATTTTAGCCTAAGTTCATCTAAGGGCTTAGTGAACATGTCAGCTAATTGTACTTTGGTAGGCACAAAGTATAACTCTACATCCCCTTTCTCTACATGGTCCTTAATGAAATGATAGCGAATATCTATGTGTTTAGTCTTAGAATGCTGAACTGGGTTGCTTGTAATTGCAATAGCACTTTGTGAATCACAGTAAATCGGGGTCTTAGAAATCTTAAAATCATAGTCTAAAAGTTGAGTTTGCATCCACAAAACTTGTGAACAACAATGAGCTGCAGCAATGTACTCAGACTCAACTGTTGATAAAGACACACAGTTCTGCTTTTTGGATGACCAACCAACTAGCCTATTCCCCAACATCTGAATTGATCCAGATGTGCTTTTTCTATCAACATGGCAACTGCCATGATCCGCATCAGTGTAAGCAGTGAGATTGAAATCGAATCCATGAGGATACCAGATCCCAAGGTTAGGTGTACCTTTAAGGTACTGAAAAATTCTAACAACCACTTTGGAATGAGATTTCTTAGGGTTTGAATGAAAGCGGGCACATACAGTTACAGCAAGTGTAATGTCAGGTCGACTTGCAGTCAGATACATTAAAGAACCAACCATGCTTCGATAAAGTGTAATATCAAAGGGTTCCCCATTAGTATCAGCATCCAGTAAAGTCCTCATTGGGGTTGTCATTGGTTTTAAAGCAGTCATTTTAAAACGTTTTAGCATATCATTGATATACTTTGTTTGACTGATAAAAATCCCGTTTGGTAATTGTTTTACTTGTAACCCCAAAAGAAATTTAACTGGTCAAGCATGCTCATTTCGAATTTGTTGGCCATAGGGTCACCAAATTCTTTGCATAAGGCTAGGGACGTGGAACCAAAAATAATATCATCAACGTAAATTTGAACCAAGAGAATGTAACCGTGGTTTTTACGGATGAATAGCGTTGTATCAATCGTTCCACGAGAGAAGCCGTTGTCCAGCAAGTACTTTGTTAAGGTCTCGTACCATGCACGCGGTGCTTGCTTCAGACCATATAAAGCTTTCTCCAAGTAGTAGACGTGGTTTGGATGAATTGGATCGACAAAGCCTTCTGGTTGATCAACATAGACTTCCTCTTGAAGATAACCGTTCAGAAAAGCAGTTTTGACATCCATTTGAAACATCGTAAACTTCATAAATGAAGCAAAGGCAAGGAAAAGACGAATAGCCTCAATCCTAGCAACCAGAGCAAACGTTTCATCATAATCAATACCCTCTTGTTGTCGATATCTCTTGACCACAGGACGTGCCTTATTCCGAACCACAATTCCATCAGAATCCTTCTTGTTCTTAAAAATCCACTTAACCCCTATTGGTCGTTGACCTGTTGGTCTTGGAACTAATCGCCATACTTTCAATCGTTCAAATTGATTGATCTCTTCTTACATTGCAACCACCCAGTTCGGATCCAGTAAAGCTTGAGCAACCGTTGTTGGTTCAATCTTACTAAGAAAGGCAGTATATAGACACATATTCCAAGTAGCCCTTCGAGTTGGAACTGGAGCAGATGCATCACCAATAATAAGATCTATTGGATGACTTTTAGTCCATCGATTGTGTGAAAGAGGTTGTACATCAATGGCATCCATTGAAACATCAACCGATGTTGACGTTGAGCCTTGATCCGCTTGATCTGATGTAACATTATCTAATGGATTCAATTGAGTATCAGGAGAAACAGTTGGAGTTGTATCAACTGATGAATCTTGAACTTATTCAAAATTATCAGTAACAGGAGGTGGTAGGGAGGATGAAGAAGCAACAGGTGAATCAGTTTGTGTTGTATCATCATCAAAAAGACTTTGTTGAGTCTCCACAGTAGTTGACTGTGACGGTGTAACCGGTACGGTTTGAACATTTGAATTCCGTTGAGGAGCATAAAGACTATCAAACAAGATATCCAGTTCCTCTGATGTAACCGTAGGAACACCCTTCGTCGAGAAAATTGAGTTTTGCGCCGAAGAAGAAGTATCCAGGTTAGGATCGGGTTTTGAACTGAGTTGTTCAAAAGCCATTCCCGAAAATTCATCGAACTTGACATTCATGCTTTCTTTAATCATTTTTATCCGTTTGTGATAAACCCGATAAGCAACTTTGTTCGAAGAATAACTGAGAAATATGGCTTGATCGCCATTTGTATCAAACTTTCTGAGGCTGTCAAAATCGTTAAGCACATAACATATACAACTAAAGAAACGAAAATATTTGACATTCGGGCGTCTACCATATAATAACTCATATGGAGTTTTATCAAAACGTTTATTAACAATACAACGATTTTGGGTATAGCATGCAGTTGAAATGGCCTTCCCCCACATTTTTGGAGGTAGTTTGGAGTAAGCAAGCATCGTTCGAGCTACTTCACAAAACGTACGATTACGTCGTTCGACTACTCCATTCTGTTGGGGGGTCCGAGCAGCAGAGAACTGATGTTCAATGCCTTGGTCTTTCAAATAACTATCAAGCAGGTCATTCTTAAATTCCGTCCCATTATCAGTTCGAATGCTCTTAACATGTTTGTTAAAAGAACGTTGAGTCTTTTTAATGAACTCAATGATAATGGCGGGAGTCTCTGACTTAGTTCGCAAAAGAAAAATCCATGTAAACCGGGTATAGTCATCGACAATGACAAGCACATGTTTCTTACCACCGAGGCTAGAAATACACAAGGGTCCACATAAGTCCATATGCAATAGGTGCAAAGACGATGAAGTGCTGGGGTTTTGCTTAAGTGGATGATTAGTTCGTTTCAGCTTACCCATCGCACACGATGGACACACATGATGCTTATCATAGTGAAAGGTTGGAATACCATCAACTAAGTCTTTAGAGACTAGTCGATTGATACCCTTGTAATTCAGGTGTGACATCCGATGATGCCATAACCATGAATTTTCTTTGGTAGAACGAGTGGCCAAACACATGGTTGTATGTGAAGGTGCATCATTGAGGTCAATAGTGTATAGTGAAGCACAACGTTTACCAACAAGAAGATCATTTCCTTCGGTGGATTACACCGAGCATTGTCGACGTTCAAATAGAACTTTAAGATCTCCATCGCAGAATTGACTCACACTAAATAAACTGCACCCCAAACCTTCAACATATGAAACCCGTTTGATTGTTATGCCATTTTGCACATAATCTCCGTAACCCGTTATCGCTGCAATCTCATCATTTCCAAAAGTAACTGTTCCTAGGAATTTGTCAATGAAGTTGACAAGCAAGGATTTATCGCCCATCATGTGTCGAGAACAACCGGAATCGATATACCAAACACAGACGTCGAAACCCTGTAAATGTGAATTTCCTAGAGTTTAGGTACCCAAAGTTTCTTGGGTCCTCTACGGTTAGTACCAACAATAAACTTTGGATCAACGACAAGATAATCACGTAAAGCATCATGCAGTTTAGACAATAAAGCATCATTTAAAACCACATTACATGAAGCATCATACGCAATATCAAGTTTTACATCGTTATCAGAAGTCTTAACACACAACTTATTCCAAGTAGATGTTTTGTTCACAGACGAAAATTGAAAAACATGAGATGATTTCCTAGACCGACTAGCAGATTGCGTGGGTTTGGTTGCTACTTTCTTAGTCGTGGACTTAGGAACCCATACAGATTTGTAATTCAAGTTTGAATTATGACTTGTGACACAAAAATCATCTGTGTTAGTTAGATGTCCAAACTTTTCATTTGACACATGAGATGATTGATTTTGCAAAATTTCCAATTTGATTTTACGTTCTTTTGCATCATACTCACTTAAATCAGGTTTAGGACTTGTGTGTTGTATGGACTTAACTGATGTCGTTAAAAGACTCGCTTTTGAAGTTTTTGTTATTGGAATCATAGGAATCTTTATAGTTGACACAGAACCATCAGGAGAATGAACCTTTTTGACAACAAATTGAGTTGTAGAAACAACTTTTGAACCACGATTGCCAAATTGAGAACGTAGAGGATTTTTAAGAATTGTAATGGGTTTTACATCCTTAGATGTGGACATTCCCTTTCCCTTCTTAGTAATCCCACCAATACATTCAAGCACATTGGTTTCAACATTAGACGATTGCTTAAGTGTGTTAGCCTGTTTCAGTTGAATTATCTTTTGTTTTAAGCTTTTAATCTCAAGACATAATTCTTCAGCAGAAATTATCACTTCACCCTCCTTAAAAACATAGGAACATTCTTTCTTAGGCAGTGAAGGCAATTTATCACACAGAGCAAGCATTTGTTCTAATGATTGGCACTTAAGTTGCAAGTCAATATTCTCCTTTTCTAGTTGAGCTACTATACGATTCAAATTATGTACAGCAGGTAAATGCAAATAATAATCGTGCAAAGGATCAAGTTGACTTTTAAAATCTATCAAAGGTTCAATGATCGGTTCAGTATGAGGTTCTACTTTTTCATCTAAAGAATTTTGACCTAGAGATTCTGTCTCAAAGAAAACAGTTAGTTCATGTGCTAGGTCTTCACGGAAAACATTATCAGAACATGCAGGTAAAGCAGGTAGAACTGGTTTCACATCTAAAGTTGAATCATCAAACACCTCATCTATGTTAACAATGCTAGAACTAGGTTTGTTAAACACATCATTCTCAAGCATTAAAATTTATTTCTCTAGCATGAGTGTAGGAATGTAAACCAATCTACGTGTCGGCACATAATTAGTACATTGCACATTCTTTTCAGTTTCAACAAGTTCCTTCAAGAAATCAGGATTTGATTTACCCATTTTTGCATTAATTTTCTCATACATTAAGCTAATTTGATGGTATTTTTTAGATTTGCGATTAACAATAATATCATCAAAATCAGCATCAGAAGCATGCACAAAATGCGGTGGTAAACCAGCTTGAAAGTAATCAGAATGATATAATTCTGGAATTTTTTTGGAAGCTCCATCTAAGATCTTAGGATCTTCAAAACCCAACCCCCACTTTTCACCATGAATCGTTTTTGGTCTATTTATGAAAATCGTTTGTTTTGAAAGTTCCATATCCATGATAGCTTTGGATTGCTCTGTTCGATAGAGTTTTTCCTCATATCGAGCAAAATGAGCTTTCATTAGAACAGACTCTTTTGACAACGAAGAAATTTCAGTGTCCTTTTCAATTATTGCGTTTTCCAAATGAATAATTTTCTTGTTTAGCTTTGAAAGTGTGGGTTCATGTTGGTTTTTTAAATCAGAAAGATCTTTTTCTAAGAATTGAACTTTTTCTGCAAGTCGTTCAGATTTTAAACGATAATCAGTTCGTTCGACTTTAATCGGATGAATTGTCTTTTTAAGATCTTCTAACTCAGATTCCGAGGAGCTGAGTTGGACGGTCAACTTTTGCAATTCCGATTGTAATTTGGATGAAGATGGTTTGGTCTCAGAAAGTTTGATTTTATCTTTTAAAACCTTGTTTTCAGATTTTAAGCCTTTGACTTCTTTTGACATTGAGACCAGATTCTTCATCAAGTCATTTTGCATTTTTATAAAATCAGGTGAGATTTCAGTTGATTGTACCTCATCATCGTCAGATGTTGAGTCAGAATTCTCCAATGTGTCCTTAGCTTTGATGAGCTTGGTCACCTTGCAAACATTTGCATGTTCTACCTCTGAGTCTGAATCATCAGTCCAGTTAAACCAAGTATCATCAACCGGTTTCAGCTCTCCCCCAGTTTTCACAATCTTAGCCATCAACATTTTCTTCTTGTATTAAGCTGCGTCCTTCTTCTTAGGCATCTTGCACTCACGAGAATAATGACCAGCTTTGCCACAATTGAAACAGATTAAATCTTCCTTCTTGGAATCATCAGCACGTTGTTGTTTGGATTGATCAGCTTTCTTGTAGTACGAGGAAGATGATGAGTGTTTGCGTTGATTGCTTGATTTGCCTTTAAATTTGTGTTTGTTCAAGGCATTTGTGAACATGGCTGCCATCTTGACTAATTCAAGGTGTGAATCATCAACATCAGAAAGATTCAACTCTTCAGAATCAGTTGATTCTTCAACAAGCACTTTCTTAGACAAGCTTTTGGAAGTCGTAAAAGATTTGCTCTTCTTTTTAGAAATTAGGGCAAGAGGATCACCCGGAGAAGACTCTTTCCTTCCTTCTTGAATTTTAGACACCTCAGGTTGGTAATGCATAAGAACTCCAACAAGCTCATGAATAGTCAACTTGTCAATCTCTTTGGTAGATCGAACAATGGTTCCATAAGGAAGCCAATCAGCATTGAGCTTTTTGAGGAATTTCATGTTGACTTCAACATGTACTTTTACAATCTTACACCTTTTCAACTCATTGAGAACACCATTGAAATGACGGTAGGTATCCTTGAGTTGTTCTTCTGGTTCCTGCTTGAAATCTTCATACAATCCCAGAGCCTTATTCAATTTAGTAATGTCTGACATGTCATAACCTTCTTGTTGTCGTTTGATCTCATCCCATATATATTTTGCAGTAGTGTTGCTATCAACATTTTCAAATAGCTCATATGGGATAGCTTGCATGACAATATTCTTAGCCTCTATGTCACCCTGAGCTCTTTCACGTTTATCACCAGAAAGTTCATAGACTGAAATTGGCATACCAGTATTCGGATAAAAATCAACAACTGGACCATCTCTCAGAGAAGCCCAAATATGTTTAGCTTTCTCACCCTTATAATCTATGTACTGAGTAATACGATGAAGCCACTAAGTGTACTTGCCATCAAACAACACTGGAGGTCGGGAATCTGATCCAATGATAAGAGTATCTTGAGTAGACATCTTAAATTGAGGTAGATTCGGTATAGATTCGGTATTAAACACAATCTATGATCAAGGTTCAGTATAAAATCTAACAAGAATGTCAGATTCTGTATCAGATTCGGTACTATAGCAGATTCGGTAAAGATTCTGTAACCCAGATTCTGTATCAGAAACTGATCAGAAATACAAGTAACACACCCAGATTCAGTATAGATTCGGTAACCACAAGAATTGTAGCCTTAGAACACTTAAAACCAATGGATTAAGTGATACAGAAAATCAGATTCTGTATCTGACTCGGTAGTCAGATTCTGTATGAATTTGAAGTTCAAACTCAATTCAATCCCTTTGAATTAGATTATGAAACCTTGCTGCACAAGGAAACAAGTTAGTATCACACAAAATATCAAAGATACCGAATGTATAGAATACCGAATGTCAACTGTAGCAGTTGACAATACCGAGTCTAAGTCTAAAACTTAGAAATATAATAGAATCCTTTCTCAAACCACACCAATTAGCTGCGTATGATCAAACCGAATGTGATAGAATCACAAACACACCATAATCTGCAACACTTAAGATGAATTTCCAGCAATGAAGCAGATTTGGTATGACAGTTACGATACCGAATATTGATCAAATCTTCAAAACTTGAAGAATTGAAGAAATTGAACCGACAGAAATGTGATTTAACACCTCACGAACACAACTGAATCTTTAAATCTTCACAAAACACCAGAATCAAGCTTGAATTAAGCAATACCGAGAGTTTTAGCCACAAACTCTAAAAATCAACTTGATTCTCCATAATTGAAGTTAAAAAGCTGTAATGATGATCGAAACTCTTTCTAATAGACATAATACACCTTCGCTGAACTTATCACAAGAATCTGAATGTCAGATTATCAAATTCGGTAATACCGAATCTGATTCAATATACCGAGAGTGTTCAGATTCTGTAATCTACAATCTCTGGATCGATATAGTGATGTATAATCACTTCCTGGAAGCTCTGATACCAAATGATAAGTCAGATCATGTTGAGATTGAGAGAAATAATAAGATAGAAAGAAATTCGGTATGTAAGAAGGAGACTCGGTACTAGAGAGAATCGGTAAAATTACATTCCACAGCTTCTAGAACTCGGTTACAATACAATGGCTATCTAATTAGGACTACTTAGGTTCCTTATATAGCCCTCTTCTAAGGAACCTTCATTTTAGCTTAATTCACATTAACACTATACAACTTCGGGGTCCTAACAGGAACTACAAATTTAGCAAAACTGTCATAGGTTATCTTATTGTACTACACATATACCATAGAAACTTCTTGTCAAATATGGTGGCCTTGGTTGGTGAATTTAATGGTCAAATACCACATGTATGTTATGCTCATAACTATTGCCATGGAGGCTATTGATTTTCATACTCACCAAACATTCTCCATTTTGCTATAAATTGATGCATCATATATCTCATTTAAGCATCCCAAATTCAAGAGTGTATCTTGTATACTAAAAGTCTAATAGAGAGTTTGCGAGTGTTAGTCTCCTAATTACAAGAGATATAAAGATTAGTACTTATCCTTGTAATTAGAGAGAAGTGTAATTCCTATTATTCTTATTAGTGAAACGTTTCTTTCCTTGCCAATGGTTTTTACCTTATTGGGGTTTTCCACGTTAAATCTCGGTGTCCTATTATTGTCGTTATTTCAATTATTACTAGCGGTTTGCTATAATTCGGTGTCGCTTTTCTCAACAAGTGTTATCAAGAGCTAAGGTCTAATATCTAGTGTGTATTAATCTACTTATCGTATGCTCTGTGGTTGCCACGGGAGTGGATCGTCCACATCAGAAAATAAGTAAGATTATTTTTACTCGGTAAAAGTCCTTGGGTGTTATTTCATGAAAAATAGTATTATCGAAAAGAAGATTGTAATTATAGCAATGTCTACGAAATTTGAAATTGAAAAGTTCAACGGGAGTAACTTCTCGTTATGGAAACTAAAGATGGAAGCTATCCTGAGAAAGGATAAGTGTTTGGCGGCCATCAGTAGACGTTCCGCCAAAGTCACTGATGAAAAATGGGAAGAGATGGACGGCCAGACTATCGCAAATCTTCATCTGGCACTAGCAGATGGCGTTTTGTCTAGCATAGAAGAAAAGAAGACGACGAAAGAGATTTGGGATCACCTTGTAAAATTGTACGAGACCAAATCACTCCACAACAAGATATTCCTTAAGAGGAAACTTTATGCGCTACGCATGAATGAATCTACTTCAGTTAATGACCACATTAATTCTTTGAATACTCTATTTTCTCAACTCGCTTCATTAAGTTGCAATATAGAGCCAAAAGAATGTGCTGAACTTTTACTTCAGAGTCTACCTGACTCGTATGATCAACTCATTATTAACTTAACCAATAATGTTCTCTCGGAGTATCTAGTCTATGATGAAGTTGCAGCTGCTATTCTAGAAGAAGAAAATTGGCGCAATAACAAGCAGGACAAACAGGCCGGTTCACGACAAGTGGAGGCCTTATTGGTGTCAGGAGGGAGATCAACGGAACGTGGCCCAAGTGGGAGTCACAATCATGGTAAACCGAAGTCTAAAAAGAAGAAGACCTATACATGCTACAATTGTGCAAGAAAGGTCACCTGAAGAAGGATTTTTGGAGTTTAAATAACTCAAATCCTCAAGGAAATATTGCAAGCACTTCAGATGATGGGACTGCTTTGGTTAGTGAGGCAGTGGTAGCAAATGAAGGCAGAAAGACATTTGTTGATGTCTGGTTATTTGACTCGGAAGCTACTTTTCACACGACCCCTAGAAGAGAATGGTTCAAACAATATGAACGTATCTCAGGAGGATCTATATATAGTTGCAATGATCATGAACTAAAGATCATTGGAATTGGAGATATCATTCTGAAAATGCACGATGGTACAGTTCATACTATTCAAGGTATACGACACGTGGAGGGTTTGAAGAAGAACTTATTGTCTTTAGGATAATTGGATGATCTTAGTTGTAAGATGGTGATACATGAGAAGATCATGATAATCAAGAAAGGCGCAGTTGTACTTATGAAAGGAGAAAAGGTGGGTGCTAATTTATACATTCTGAAAGGTGAAACGGTACAGGAATCAGAAGCATCTGTTGCTTCGAATAGTTCAAGTGATAAAGTTGCTATGACATGGCATCAAAAGCTTGGACACATGTCTGAGCAAGGTATGAAGATTCTTGTTGAAAGAATTCTTATTCCTGGTCTTACAAAGGTATCGCTACCTTTCTGTGAACATTGTGTAATCAGCAAGCAGCATCGCCTGAAGTTTAACACATCAAATTCTAGAAGTAAATTGATTCTAGAATTGGTTCACTCTGATGTGTGGCAATCACCAGTTCAATCCCTAGGAGGAGCAAAGTATTTTGTATCATTTATTGATGATTACACTAGGAGATCTTGGGTATACCCAATCAAGAGAAAGGCGGATGTGTTTGAAGTTTTCAAAGTTTACAAAGCGCGGGTTGAACTTGAATCTGGTAAAAAGATCAAGTGTTTAAGGACTGATAATGGAGGAGAATACACTGGTGATGAATTTGATAAGTTCTGTAAACAAGAAGGTATCAAAAGGCAGTTCACGACAGCATACACTCCTCAACAAAATGGAGTGGCAGAGGGATGAACAGAACCATGTTAGATAGAACGAGGGCGATGTTGGCAACTGCAAGCTTGGGGAAATCATTCTAGACAGAAGCGGTCAGTACTGCCTATTACGTGATAAATCGGTCACCGTCAACTGCAATTGAGTTGAAATCGCCGATGGAGATGTGGACAGGAAAACCAGTTGATTATTCAAACCTTCATATATTTGTAAGTCCTGTGTACACAATGTACAATTCTCAAGAAATGACAAAGTTGGATCCGAAGTCCAGAAAGTGTTTATTCTTGGGGTATGCTGATGGAGTTAAGGGGTATCGCTTGTGGGACCCCACTGCCCACAAAGTAGTCATCAACAGAGATGTTGTCTTTACGGAATACAAAGATCTTAAAGATGTTAGCACTTCAAAAGAAACTGCACCGATACAGGTTGTAAATGAATTTTATAAAGATTCTTCTGAAGCAGTACAAGAGCACGATGAAAATCAAGTAGTCGTTGATGAAGATCCATCGACTCGTATTTCTAATCGGGAAAGGAAACGTCCAGGGTGGCACTAAGATTATATTATGGATAGCAATGTTGTATATTGTCTTCTAACAGAGGAAGGAGAGCCAACAACTCTTCGTGAGGCACTGAATCATTCAGATGCATCTCAGTAGATGACGGCTATGCAGGAAGAAATTGAAGCTCTTCATAAAAATAAAACATGGGAACTTGTGCCATTGCCGAAAGGTAGAAAACCTATTAGAAATAAATGGGTGTATAAGATCAAGCGAAATGGCGATGATCAAGTGGAGCGGTATCGTGCAAGACTGGTGGTTAAAGGATATGCTCAGAAAGAAGGTACGGACTTTAATGAAATATTTTCTCCTATGGTTCGACTTAAAACAATTCGAGTTGTTCTAGCGATGTGTGCTACATTTGATTTGCATCTAGAGCAGCTAGATGTGAAAACTGCATTTCTTCATGAAAATCTTGAAGAAGAAATTTATATGCTTCAACCAGATAGTTTTGAACTACAAGGAAAAAAGAACTTGGTTTATAGGTTAAAGAAATCTCTGTATGGTCTCAAACAGGCGCCGAGATGTTGGTACAAGAGATTTGACCCTTGTGCATATTTCAAGAGGTTTGGGGACAATAATTTTGTCATTTTTCTATTATATGTAGACGACATGTTGGTTGCAGGCCCTAACAAAGATCGTATTAATAAGCTGAAGGCTCAATTGGCTAGGGAGTTTGAAATGAAAGACTTGGGTGCCGCAAACAAGATTCTAGGGATGCAAATTCACCGAGACAGAGATAATAGGAAGATTTGGCTTTCTCAAAAGAATTATTTGAGGAAAATCTTGAAGCGTTTCAATATGCAAGATAGTAAGCCAATCTCAACCCCACTTCCTACTAATCTCAAGTTATCCTCCGTTATGTGTCCTAGCAGTGAAGACGAGAGGAAGGAAGGGGATGTAGTGACCCGAACTTTTCTATGTTTATATATATTAAATGAAATTGTTATTTACATGGTTAAGTGTTTCCAACATGTTAAGCAATCAAACTTGTTAAGACTTGATTAATTGAAATAGGTTTCATATAGACAATTGACCACCCAATTTGACCGGTGATTCACGAACGTTAAAACTTGTAAAAACTATATGATGACATATACATGATTATATATATAGTTAACATGATATTATGATACATAAGTATCTCATTAGGTATTTTAACAATGAGTTATATACATAAAATTGAGTTTATTGAATTAAGAAACTCAAAACGATATATATAACGATTATCGTTAAAACAACATCTTACTAAATACATATGAATCATATTAAGATATTGATACACTATGTTTAATCATGATAAATGATAAGTAAACATGTCATTAAGTGTATTAACAATGAACTACATATGTAAAAACAAGACTACTAACTTAATGATTTCGAAACGAGACATATATGTAACGATTATCGTTGTAACAACATTTAACTGTATATATATCATACTAAAATATATTAATATATCATATATCATGATAATATAATAATTTAACATCTCTTTAGATATAATAAACAATGGGTTAACAACATTTAACAAGATCGTTAACCTAAAGGTTTCAAAACAACATTTACATGTAACGACTAACGATGACTTAACGACTCAGTTAAAATGTATATACATGTAGTGTTTTAATATGTATTCATACACTTTTGAAAGACTTCAAGATACTTATCAAAATATTTCTACATAACAAAAATGCTTACAATTATATCCTCGTTCAGTTTCATCAACAATTCTACTCGTATGCACCCGTATTCGTACTCGTACAATACACAGCTTTTAGATGTATGTACTATTGGTATATACACTCCAATGATCAGCTCTTAGCAGCCCATGTGAGTCACCTAACATATGTGGGAACCATCATTTGGCAACTAGCATGAAATATCTCATAAAATTACAAAAATATTAGTAATCATTCATGACTTATTTACATGTAAACAAAATTACACATCCTTTATATCTAATCCATATACCAACGAACAAAAACTCCTACAAACACTTTCATTCTTCAATTTTCTTCATCTAATTGATCTCTCTCAAGTTCAATCTTCAAGTTCTAATTGTTCTTCATAAATTCTATAAGTTCTAGTTTCATAAAATCAAGAATACATCCAAGTTTGCTAGCTTACTTCCAATCTTGTAAAGTGATCATCCAACATCAAGAAATCTTTCTTATTTACAGTAAGATATCTTTCTAATACAAGGTAATACTCATATTCAAACTTTGATTCAATTTCTATAACTATAACAATCTATTTTCGAGTGGAAATCTTACTTGAACTTGTTTTCGTGTCATGATTCTGCTTCAAGAACTTTCAAGCCATCCAAGGATCCTTTGAAGCTAGATATATTTTTCTCATTTCCAGTAGGTTTATCCACAAAACTTGAGGTAGTAATGATGTTCATAACATCATTCGATTCATATATATATAACTACCTTATTCGAAGGTTTAAACTTGTAATCACTAGAACATAGTTTAGTTAATTCTAAACTTGTTCGCAAACAAAAGTTAATCCTTCTAACTTGACTTTTAAAATCAACTAAACACATGTTATATATCTTTATGATATGCTAACTTAATGATTTAAAACCTGGAAACACGAAAAACACCGTAAAACCGGACATACGCCGTCGTAGTAACACCGCGGGCTGTTTTGGGTTTGATAATTAAAACTATAATAAACTTTGATTTAAAATTTGTTCTTCTGGAAAAATGATTTTTCTTATGAACATGAAACTATATCCAAAAATTATGATTAAACTCAAAGTGGAAGTATGTTTTTCAAAATGGTCATCAAGACGTCATTCTCTCGACTGAAATTACTACCTCTTACAAAAATGACTTGTAACTTATATTTCTGACTATAAACCTATACTTTTTCTGTTTAGATTCATAAAATAGAGTTACATATGAAACCATAGCAACTTGATTCACTCAAAACGGATTTAAAACGAAAAAGTTATGGGTAAAACAAGATTGGATAATTTTTCTTGTTGTAGCTACATGAAAATTGGTAACAAATCTATATTAATCATATCCTAGCTAACTTATATTGTATTATACATGTATTCTAATATATTATATAATCTTGGGATACCATAGACACGTATGCAAATGTTTTGACATATCATATCGACCCATGTATATATATTATTTGGAACAACCATAGACACTCTATATGCAGTAATGTTGGAGTTAGCTATACAGGGTTGAGGTTGATTCCAAAAATATATATACTTTGAGTTGTGATCTAGCCTGAGACGTGTATACACTGGGTCGTAGATTGATTCAAGATAATAAATATCAATTTATTTCTGTACATCTAACTATGGACAACTAGTTGTAAGTTACTAACGAGGACAGCTGACTTAATAAATTTAAAACATCAAAATGTATTAAAAATGTTGTAAATATATTTTGAACATACTTTGATATATATATATATATATATATATATATATATATATATATATATATATATATATATATTTGTTATAGGTTCGTGAATCGACCAGTGGCCAAGTCTTACTCCCGACGAAGTAAAAATCTGTGAAAGTGAGTTATAGTCCCACTTTTAAAATCTAATATTTTGGGATGAGAATACATGTAGTTTTATAAATGTTTTACGAAATAGACACAATTAATCGAAACTACATGTGATGACCCAGAAATTTCTGACCAAATTTAAACTTAATCTTTGTATGATTAACATTTCCGACACGATAAGCAAAGTCTGTAAAACTGAATCTCAAAATTTTTGAACTACTTTTATATATTTAAATACCCTTCGGTTGTTTTTGACAATTCGCGAACAATTATATTATATGTAAATAGATACATATATACTATAACTTGAAAAGGTAACAATGTATTAATTGTTTGATACCGTACATTAAACTTATTGGTTTAAATATCTATTTAAATATATATGATAAGTTGAAATATTTATTATTAAAATTTATTTATAAATAACTTCCAATGTGTATTTAAAAACTGATTTATGTATATTAAAAAGATATATACATATATATAATTTCAAGTTATTTAGTAAACGATATTAACATTCGTTTATTGATTCGATTGATATTTAGATAAGTTAACTAAAGCGTTTAAGATGAACCAGTAAAACACTAATTTGCTACAGTATTTTTAAATTGCTACAGTACCCAAAATGCTACAGTGTTTTCGAAAATCACTATTTGCTACAGTGAATTGCTACAGTAAATCTTTAATGATTCACTGAGAAAATATCAATAAAACTGAGTACCAACATGATTCACTGAGAAAATATCAATAAAACTGAGTATTGATTACATTAGTGAAATACTCCGTAAAGATTATTAAATCTTTAATGTTTTAGAGATTATTCATTTCTAATTCAAGTCAAAAATCAAATGAGCTTAATATGATATTAACTCATCAAATCTGTATTACATCTGAAGAAAATATACATACATATATTTTCATAAAGACGGTAATAAAAATTCTTTTGTACAAAATATTACTTGTGAAATCTTTAACGGGTAGGTAATTCTCGAGAAATATATAAGTTCACAATTAATATGTTATACTGTACATTCTTCAACTTTGATTCAAAAATTATTAAGTATGCTCACAGCGATATACAATCGTTTCCATACAAATTCAATTACATATTCTGATATTGACGGATCAGAATCCAAATCAAGATTTAACGGGTGACATCATTCTTAGATCTCTACATCTTTCAAAGCTATACTTTGACTTCAAAAATGTGAAAGATCCTTTAGCATTTTTATTTCTGAAAATAACCTTGCAATTTCTTTTCAAAGTATCCAATATTATCAATCGTTCAACCAGTCAACGACGACCTTTCAGACTTGTAACTTTGGCATATACGTTTTTGTTATCGGGGAATCTTTCATGTTCCACCACATTAGCAGTAAATTTACCAACGACTTCATTGATCTTTGACCTTCTGAAAAATCCTTATACTCATTGAAACCGTATCATGTACTCATCCACATCTTGTAACAATAATTACCATACTAACCACCAGGAATTAGCAATCAGTATTTTGAATCTCGCAGCATTTTCTACGACAACAGTTATATATAGATAACATCTATCTTCTAGTCTTACATACTTCGAATGTGAAGTTTCTGAAAAACATCCCAAACTATGAACTAGTTCTCTGAAATTGGAAAAATGCTGATGAAGCAGCAAAAACTGTAAACTACCTTAACAGTTAAAAGTTTGATAATAAAGAATAGTATGGTGGTAAAGCTAAGAAAAAGAGAAGGTTTGGAACTGAAAAACAGATTGAGTAAAGTATGAAAGAGGCTGTGGATAAATCACAAAGACTGAACCTGCCTTCAAAGAATCCAAATTATTCAGTATCTGCTGAAGCCATTAACGAATACCTTGCTTCCGAATCTAAACCCTTGCGGACAATATTCTTCATCATCCTCTGATATTAGAAATTCTAAGATATCATCGTATCTTTCATTATAAATATCCTCCATGTTTCTGGAGATAATTCTATATCATTCTTATCGAAAATCAATTTTCTCCTTGCGATATCTGTGTAACATCATAAAAGAAACTATTTTAGTTTCTAAATTTTGAAACCTTCGAGTTTAAAATATGAATATTTTTGAAGTGGTGTTGGGAACTGAAGCATGAGTTAGTATAATATAATGACACTTGATCAACGTGATTATATTACATTAAGTCATGATGAGTTTCTAATGGAACGTGATAAAGGTTCACAGATCACACCCTCATCATGAACCATGTTACATAACTCTTTCATTCTATTTAATTTCTAAATATGTCAAGAAAATACTTTTCTTGATGATTCGGTCTTTTCCAGATATTCTGGTAATTTGACAAATCAAGATCGTGTCATTACAATTTCTTTCTTAGAACATTAACTATGTTCATTCCAAAATGTATAGCTACGAATTCTGGACCATTATTCGCTTGACTTGAAGTCGGGAAGGAAAAACAAAAGCATGGAGCTCCAAAATATAAGGGAAAATATAAAGCCTGATAACAACACATATATTACAAACCGTTTATATCAATGCGTATAGCAATATAAAGACACGGGAGAATGAAAAACACTATAACTCCAAAGTAATGGTAGAAGAAAGTAATTTCCTCTGGTGGTAGATGAAAAAGAAGAATGACAGATATGAAAGTTAGGAGTATATCAAGAATCAGAACTGGATGAAGCATTTCACAATCTTTTGAAAGTATGAAATGAGGAAGAAGATGTAGGAGTAGTGAAAATAATGAAACGGAAGAGGTCAATTTATAGTAAAATATCGAACGCAGCAATAGAGGTAGATTACGCATTTAATCAAAGAAAATCCTAATTTCCACAAATTCCGAAAAATCAAATCTTATTTAAATTTTCTATTCCTTAAAATCTGGAAATCAATCGTTACTACATCAAGAGATAAGACGCATCTCTATTCTCTATTTCACTTGATTACGATAACTTCTCTCATACGCTTTGACTAATTGGATTATTTTATCCATATTATTCAAACATAGATAAAACTCGATTATCAACTCATATTCGTCATTAAAACATTTTATTGTTAGCCATGATGACCTCACTCAAATTTCGGGACGAAATTTCTTTAACGGGTAGGTACTGTGATGACCCAGAAATTTCTGACCAAATTTAAACTTAATCTTTGTATGATTAACATTTCCGACACGATAAGAAAAGTCTGTAAAACTGAATCTCAAAATTTTTGAACTACTTTTATATATTTAAATACCCTTCGGTTGTTTTCGACGATTCACAAACAATTATATGTAAATAGATACATATATACTATAACTTGAAAAGGTAACAATGTATTAATTGTTTGATACCGTACATTAAACTTATTGGTTTAAATATCTATTTAAATATATATGATAAGTTGAAATATTTATTATTAAAATTTATTTATAAATAACTTCCAATGTGTATTTAAAAACTGATTTATGTATATTAAAAAGATATATACATATATATAATTTCAAGTTATTTAGTAAACGATAGTAACATTCATTTTTTAATTCGATTGATATTTAGATAAGTTAACTAAAGCGTTTATGATGAACCAGTAAAACACTAATTTGCTACAGTATTTTTAAATTGCTACAGTACCCAAAATGCTACAGTGTTTTCGAAAATCACTATTTGCTACAGTGAAATTGACTTTGCTACGGTGAATTGCTACAGTAAAAATTGACTTTGCTACAGTAACTTTGCTACAGTAAAATACTATTTCAAAATGAAAATGTATGTATTATATATATATATATATATATATATATATATATATATATATATATATATATATTAACAAATAGCGAGACGATGATTTATAGAAGTAAATGACCAAAACACTCAAATGTATAAGTTATACCTCGAGTGGTATAGTTTATGGATGATTTAAGATTATATTTTGACAAAGGTACGATTCACGAAACGTAAAGTACAAGTTTTCACAGCGCACGAAGGGACACTCGAAAAACCAGAACCGGGACATAAGTCGCGTGATGACGTACGACTTATCGAAACAAAAATTACAAGTCAACTATGCACGTGAATTTAATATAATATATAATTAATTATATAAATTATATATTATAAATATTAATAAATAAATATGTCGACGAACAAATGAACAAAAGCATTTTGAGCTGGACAGCGAAGCCATGCGATCGCATGGCCTTTACACACCAGACCCATGCGATCGCATGGTGTCTGAAGTCAGGCCACACTATAAAACGCGATGTCTGGTTCCATTTCTTTAATCATTCAAATATTACTTCGTATTATATTTATATATTATTATTATTATTATTATTATTATTATTATTATTATTATTATTATTATTATTATTATTATTATTATTATTATTATTATTATTAAGATTATTATTATTATTAATCTTATGGTTATGAGAATTATTATTATTAGTATTATACATAAAATACTACGACGGAGTGCTGTTTGAGTAATTTCAAAACAAGTTTACAAACAAGCTAGAGCTAAGGAAATTATGGGTTATTGCCAAGGAGGTTATGGGTAATGTTCGGGGATATATTTATGAATCAAACCTAGTGTTTATCATCTCCGTTACGTCTATGTACTTTCCTACAATATTGAATCTCAATATTGATAAGTTGAGATCTACGGTTATTTCGGTGAACGACTTTATATGCTGCTAAGGTGAGTTTCATTTACTCCCTTTTTAATTGCTTTTACAATCTATATTTTTGGGCTGAGAATACATGCACTTTATTTTAAACGCAATGGATACAAGTACATACTAAATTCTACACTGAGTTTGAACCGAAAATCCCTTAGCTTTGGTAACTAGTAACTGCCAGTTATAAGAACTGGTGGGCGCGAGTAGTAGTATATGGATCCATAGGGCTTGATATCCCCGTCCGAGCTAGAGCACTAGCCTTTAAACGGACGTATGCTATTTGAGAAGCGTACACGTTGGTTTGCGTGTATTATTAAGATGATTACACAAAGGGTACAAATTATATATACGTTAAGTTTAGTTACCAGGGTGCTCAATTTTGTTGAAAATTTTGAGAAACGTTTCTGGATGAAACATTTGAAATCTTGTGATCCACCATTATATACAGATTATGCGAAACACTAAAACTATGAACTCACCAACCTTTGTGTTGACACTTGTTAGCATGTTTATTCTCAGGTTCCCTAGAAGTCTTCCGCTGTTTGCTTATATGTTAGACAAGCTATGTGCATGGAGTCTTACATGGCATATTTTTCAAGGAAACGTTTCATTCACCAAATCATCACCATGTATCTTATTTTGACTGCATTATCAACGGAAGTACTATTGTAAAGTATTATTTACGGTGATTATCTATATGTAGATATCATCAGATGTCGAAAACCTTTGATTTAAATATTCATTTATGGTGTGCCTTTTCAAAAAATGCAATGTTTACAAAACGTATCATATAGAGGTCAAATACCTCGCAATGAAATCGATGAATGACGTGTTCGTCCATATGGATTTGGAGCAATCGTCACACTACATTATATGGTTGAATGATCGAAGCCGAATATGCCCCTTTTGCTTGGTAACCTAAGAATTAGTAAACCGATCTACTAATTGACGAGAATTCTAAAGATAGATCTATTGGGCCTAACGAACCCCATCCAAAGTACCGGATGCTTTAGTACTTCGAATTCGTTTATATCATGTCCAAAGGATTTCCTGGAATGATAGGGGATATTCTTATATGCATCTTGTTAATGTCGGTTACCAGGTGTTCACCTTATGAATGAATTTTATCTCTATGTATGGGATGTATATTGAAATATGAAATCTTGTGGTCTATTATTATGATTTGATAATATATAGGTTAAACCTATAACTCACCAACATTTTTGTTGACATTTTAAGCATGTTTATTCTCAGGTGATTATTAAGAGCTTCCGTTGTTGCATACTAAAATAAGGACAAGATTTGGAGTCCATGCTTGTATGATATTATGTAAAAACTGCATTCAAGAAACTTATTTTTGATGTAATATATTCTTATTGTAAACCATTATGTAATGGTCGTGTGTAAACGGTATATTTTAGATTATCATTATTTGATAATCTACGTAATGCTTTTTAAACCTTTATCGATAAAATAAAGGTTATGGTTGTCTTAAAAATGAATGCAGTCTTTGAAAAATGTCTCATATAGAGGTCAAAACCTCGCGACGAAATCAATTAATATGGAACGTTTATAATCAATATGAACGGGACAATTCAGTTGGTATCCGAGCGTTGGTCTTAGAGAACCAGAAATTTGCATTAGTGTGTCTTATCGAGTTTGTTAGGATACATTAGTGAGTCTGGACTTCGACCGTGTTTTCTTTAAAAACGATTGCTTAACACTTTTGTTGGAAACTATATATTATTAACATGTAAATATTATGTGATATATTAACCTCTTAATGTGTTTGATATTGTGTGATAGATGTCTACCACTAGTACAAATCTCATCAATTCACCTAATAATAATGAAGAGTCGAATATATTTTGGGAAGATTCACAAATTCCCGAAGAGGAATCGGAAGAAGAGGAACCGGAAGAGGAGGAACCGGAAGAGGAGGAACCTGAAGAAGAAGAGGTTCCGGAGGAAGAAATATTGATACCTATAGTAAATCGATTAAATAAAAGAAAATCCTCAACCAACAGACCAAAGTTAATAATGGTCAATGGTGTTTCCGCCGAGGAAGCAAAATATTGGGAAGATTACCAATTTTCCGATGAATCGGATCCCGATGAGGATTCCGATGATGTTATAGAAATTAACTCGACCCAATTTAATAAAGCGAATGAAAATAATAAGGGAAAAGGTATAAAAATAGAGAAACCCGATTCCAACCCCGATGAACTTTATATGTATCGACAACATCCGTATTTTCTAAAATGTAACAATGACTCGGGAACCTCTAAACCACCAGGTTTTTCTAAACCATTATGAAAAACGACGGCTCGTATTAGAGGAACACCATATATTCCTAGATAATTACGAATCTAATCCTTGTCTATTTTACAGTATAAAAACAAAATGGACGTTAAGGGTAGACAACTGAATATTTTAGAAGACCTACCAGAGGATATGATTGAGGAAATCTTGTCTAGAGTCGGTCAGAATTCATCAGCACATTTAGTTATGGCGAAATTAACTTGTCAAACATTTGAAAGACTTTCCAGAAATGCCTTAGTTTATAAAAGGCTTTCCTTTGATAGGTGGGGTATATCACATTGGGGAGACCGTAAGTTACGCCGTGTTTTCTTTAAAGCGTTAAATGTGGGGAACCCAAATGCAATTTTACGTTACGGGTTAAGAACCTATTATGACTCAACATATTCCAACATAGGATTTTGTGAATTAGAAAGAGCTTCTAACATGCAACATAAAGAAGCATGTTATGCTTACGGGTTAGTGATGTTCGCTTCTTATCAAAGTGAGAAAAAGAACATCGGATTGCAACTTTAAATAAAACCTTCCCACAAGTGACGGATTCAGTAGTTGGGGTGAGAAACAAGGTTTTTAGATTATTACGGGGCTGTTGGACATTACAAAACCCTCGTCCTTTTGACGACATTACAGCATGCTACCTAGCCAATGGTCATAATGGTTATTTTCCACAAGACCAAGGATGAGAAGTCATCTTAGTAAAACCAGAATGCATGACTTGTTTATGGACTTATGAATTACGTGTCTTTATTTCCTTTGCTGAACAACTTGCGTATTAACTAGATTTATCTTCAAAACTGTCCTGTATCAAAGTGTACTATATTTCATGTTATATGTAATATAGCGAGGTTGTAAGTTTAAAGAATATTTGTATGTGATATATTATTATAATCAGTTTTTCATATGGAATTGTAGTATTTGAATTGTATATTAGCTACTAAGTATGAACTTAACGGGTAGGTAGTACCCGAATTTAAACTTATAAAACGCTAATATGAAGAAAAATCTTTTATAAATGAGTTCATATTATGCTACGAAATACTATTGACTACTCTTAATATTCTGTATGATTAACTCAATTCAGTTGGCTATTTTGAAGGAAATGGCACCGACTACTCGACACACCATGAATATGAGCGAAGAGGAATTTCGTACCTTTCTTGCTGTAAACATAGCCGCAGTACAGGCTGCGCTACATACCAACAATAACTCTGAATCTAGCAATGCAGCTAACGGCGTAAGAAATCGTGTAGGATGCTCCTACAAAGAATTCACTGCCTGCAAACGTTTGGAATTTGATGGAACCGAAGGACTAATTGGATTGAAACGATGGACCGAGAAAGTCGAATCGGTATTTACCATAAGTAAGTGTACTGAAGAGGACAAAGTTAAGTACGCTACGCATACCTTCACAAGTACTGCGTTAACGTGGTGGAACATCTATCTTGAACTGGTAGGACAAAATGATGCTTACGCACTACCGTGGTCGGAATTCAAGCAATTGATGAACGAGCAGTACCGTCCTAGAAACGAAGTCAATAAGCTCAAGGCAGAACTTAGAGAGTTACGAACACAAGGGTTAGACGTTACCACATATGAACGACGATTCACAGAGTTGTGCCTATTGTGTCCGGGAGCATTCGAAGATGAAGAAGAGAAGATCGGCGCGTTTGTAAAAGGGTTACCATTAAGGATTCAAGAAGATGTTAGTTCACACGAGCCCGCTTCTATACAGAAGGCAAGTCGAATGGCTCATAAACTCATAAATTAGATTGAGGGAAGAATTAAAGAGCAGGCGGCCGAAGAAGCCAACACGAAACAACTCAAGAGGAAGTGGGAGGAAAACGGTGACAAGAGTCACCAGTACAACAACAACAACAATTACAACCACAATCGCAACAACTATCTAACAACCGTAACAACAATCGCAACAATAACCGCAATCCTAACAATAACTACAACAAACATCCCAACAACAACAACAACAACCGTTTCAGGAACAATAACAATTCCAACAACAACCTCAATAACAACAACGGCAACAAAAACTAAAAACAGCCATGTCATAGGTGTGAAGAAAATTGCCACGGGTTTTGCACGACATTTTTCAACAGGTGTAAAAGAAATGGTCATAGCGCGACAAAGTGTGAGGTCTACGGATCAAAGTTTAACAGAACTAAGGGAGCAAATAATGTCGGAACAAGTAATGCCGAAACGAATAGTGTCGGAGCAAGTAATACCAACGCCGTTTGTTATAAATGTGGAAAACTGGGCCACATTATTAGAAATTTCCCAAACCAAGGGAATACTAATGGGCAAGGCTGCGGAAGAGTTTTCAATATTAATGCGGCAGAAGCGCAGGAAGACACGGAGCTTGTTACGGGTACGTTTCTTATTGACAATACATCTGCTTATATTTTATTAGATTCGGGTGCGGATAGAAGCTATATGAGTAGAGATTTTTGTGCTAAATTAAGATGCCCATTGACGCCTTTGGATAGTAAATTTTTACTCGAATTAGCAAACAGTAAATTAATTTCAGCAGATAATATATGTCGGGATAGAGAAATTAAACTGGGGGATGAAACGTTTAAAATTGATTTAATACCAGTCGAGTTAGGGAGTTTTGATGTAATAATTGGCATGGACTGGTTGAAAAAGGTGAGAGCAGAGGTTGTTTGTTACAAAAATGCAATTCGCATTATGCGTGAAAAAGGAAAACTTTTAATGGTTTACGTAGAAAAGTACAACACGAAATTAAATCTTATTAGTAGTTTGAAAGCGCAAAAACTAATAAGAAAAGGTTGTTACTTCATTCTAGCACACATCGAGGAAGTTAAACCTGAAGAAAAGAACATCAGTGATGTTCCCGTCGCAAAAGAATTTCCCGTTGTATTTTCGAAAGAATTACCGGGATTACCCGCACATCGATCCGTTGAATTTCAAATAGACCTTGTACCAGGAGCTGCACCAATAGCTCGTGCTCCATACAGACTCGCACCCAGCGAAATGAAAGAATTACAAAGTCAGTTACAAGAACTTTTAGAGTGTGGTTTCATTCGACCAAGTACATCGCCATGGGGAGCTCCTGTTCTGTTTGTCAAGAAGAAAGATGGTACATTCAGGTTGTGTATCGACTACCGAGAGTTGAACAAACTTACCATCAAGACCCATTACCCATTACCGAGAATCGACTACTTATTTGATTAACTACAAGGCTCGTCGGTTTATTCGAAGATCGATTTACGTTCTGGATATCACCAAATGCTGGTGAAAGAGGATGACATTCCGAAGACTGCTTTTAGGAAGCGTTACGGTCATTACGAGTTTATGGTTATGCCGTTTGGATTGACTAACGCACCAGCTGTGTTCATGGACCTCATGAACCGAGTGTGTGGGCTATATCTTGACAAGTTTGTCATTGTTTTCATCGATGACTTACTTATTTACTCGAAGAATTATCAAGAGCATGAAGAACATTTGAGAAAAGTGCTAGAGTTGCTGAGAAAAGAAAAACTGTACGCTAAGTTTTCAAAGTGTGCATTTTGGTTGGAAGAAGTTCAATTCCTCGGTCACATAGTGAACAAAGAAGGTATTCAGGTGGATCCAGCAAAGATTGAAACCGTTGAAAAGTGGAAAACCCCGAAAACTCCGAAACACATATGCCAATTTTTAGGGCTAGCTAGTTATTACAGGAGATTCATCCAAGATTTTTCCAAAATAGCAAAACCCTTGACTGCATTAACTCATAAAGGGAGGAAATTTGAATGGAAGGATGAACAAGAAAAAGCATTTCAGTTGTTGAAGAAAAAGTTAACTACGACACCTATATTGTCATTACCTGAAGGTAATGATGATTTTGTGATATATTGTGACGCCTCAAAGCAAGGTCTCAGTTTTGTATTAATGCAACGAACGAAAGTAATTGCTTATGCGTCTAGATAATTGAAGATTCACGAGCAGAATTATATGACGCATGATTTGGAATTAGGCGCGGTTGTTTTTGTGTTAAAGACTTGGAGGCACTACTTATATGGGGTCAAAAGTAGTATATATACCGACCACAAAAGTCTTCAACACATATTTAATCAGAAACAACTGAACATGGATTGAATTGTTAAATGATTACGACTTTGAGATTCGTTATCACCCGGGGAACCCAAATGTTGTTGCCGACGCCTTGTGCAGAAAGGACAGAGAACCCATTCGAGTAAAAGCTATGAATATAATGATTCACACTAACCTTACTACTCAAATAAAGGAGGCCCAACAAGGAGTTTTAAAAGAGGGAAATTTAAAGGATGAAATACCCAAAGGATCGGATAAACATCTTAATATTCTGGAAGACGGAACCCGGTATAGGGCTGAAAGGATTTGGGTACCAAAATTTGGAGATATGAGAGAAATGGTACTTAGAGAAGCTCATAAAACCAGATACTCAATACATCCTGGAACAGAGAAGATGTACAAAGATCTCAAGAAACATTTTTGGTGGCCGGGTATGAAAGTCGATGTTGCTAAATACGTAGGAGAATGTTTGAGGTATTCTAAGGTCAAAGCTGAGCATCATAAACCATCAGGTCTACTTCAACAACCCAAAATGTCACAATGGAAATGGGAAAACATTACCATGGATTTCATCACTAAATTGCCAAGGACTGCAAGTGGTTTTGATACTATTTGGGTAATAGTTGATCGTCTCACCAAATCAGCACACTTCCTACCAATAAGAGAAGATGACAAGATGGAGAAGTTAGCACGACTGTATTTGAAGGAAGTCGTCTCCAGACATGGAATACCAATCTCTATTATCTCTGATAGGGATGGCAGATTTATTTCAAGATTCTGGCAGACATTACAGCAAGCATTAGGAACTCGTCTAGACATGAGTACTGCCTATCATCCACTAACTGATGGGCAGAGCGAAAGGACGATAAAAACGCTTGAAGACATGCTACGAGCATGTGTTATTGATTTCGGAAACAGTTGGGATCGACATCTACCGTTAGCAGAATTTTCCTACAACAACAGCTACCATTCAAGCATTGAGATGGCGCCGTTTGAAGCACTTTATGGTAGAAAGTGCAGGTCTCCGATTTGTTGGAGTGAAGTGGGGGATAGACAGATTATGGATCCGAAGATAATATAAGAAACCACCTAGAATATCATCCAAATTCAACAATGGTTGAAAACCGCCCAAAGTCGACAAAAGAGCTACGCCGACATTAAAAGAAAAGATATAGAATTTGAAATTGGAGAGATGGTCATGCTTAAGGTTGCACCTTGAAAAGGCGTTGTTCGATTTGGTAAACGAGGGAAATTAAATCCAAGGTATATAGGACCATTCAAGATTATTGATCGTGTCGGACCAGTAGCTTACCGACTTGAATTACCACAACAACTCGCGGCTGTACATAACACTTTCCACATCTCAAGGTAAAGAAGATCTCACTATTCCATTAGACGAAATCCAAATCAACGAAAAACTTCAATTCGTCGAAGAACCCGTCGAAATAATGGATCTTGAGGTTGAAAGACTTAAGCAAAACAAGATAGCAATTGTTAAAGTTCGATGGAATGCTCGTAGAGGACCCGAGTTCACCTGGGAACGAGAAGATCAGATGAAGAAGAAATACCCGCACTTATTTCCAAAAGATACGTCAACACCTCCAACTGCTTAAAATTTCGGGACGAAATTTATTTAACGGGTAGGTACTGTAGTGACCCGAACTTTTCCATGTTTATATATATTAAATGAAATTGTTATTTACTTGATTAAGTGTTTCCAACATGTTAAGCAATCAAACTTGTTAAGACTTGATTAATTGAAATAGGTTTCATATAGACAATTGACCACCCAATTTGACCGGTGATTCACGAACGTTAAAACTTGTAAAAACTATATGATGACATATATATGATTATATATATAGTTAACATGATACGTAAGTATCTCATTAGGTATTTTAACAATGAGTTATATACATAAAATTGAGTTTATTGAATTAAGAAACTCGAAACGATATATATAACGATTATCGTTAAAACAACGTCTTACTAAATACATATGAATCATATTAAGATATAGATACACTATGTTTAATCATGATAAATGATAAGTAAACATGTCATTAAGTGTATTAACAATGAACTACATATGTAAAAACAAGACTACTAACTTAATGATTTCGAAACGAGACATATATGTAACGATTATCGTTGTAACAACATTTAATTGTATATATATCATACTAAGATATATTAATATATCATAATATCATGATAATTTAATAATTTAACATCTCTTTAGATATAATAAACAATGGGTTAACAACATTTAACAAGATCGTTAACCTAAAGGTTTCAAAACAACATTTACATGTAACGACTAACGATGACTTAACGACTCAGTTAAAATGTATATACATGTAGTGTTTTAATATGTATTCATACACTTTTGAAATACTTCAAGACACTTATCAAAATACTTCTACTTAACAAAAATGCTTACAATTACATCCTCGTTCAGTTTCATCAACAATTCTACTCGTATGCACCTGTATTCGTACTCGTACAATACACAGCTTTTAGATGTATGTACTATTGGTATATACACTCCAATGATCAGCTCTTAACAGCCCATGTGAGTCACCTAACACATGTGGAAACCATCATTTGGCAACTAGCATGAAATATCTCATAAAATTACAAAAATATTAGTAATCATTCATGACTTATTTACATGTAAACAAAATTACACATCCTTTATATTTAATCCATATACCAACGACCAAAAACACCTACAAACACTTTCATTCTTCAATTTTCTTCATCTAATTGATCTCTCTCAAGTTCTATCTTCAAGTTCTAAGTGTTCTTCCTAAATTCTATAAGTTCTAGTTTCATAAAATCAAGAATACTTCCAAGTTTGCTAGCTTACTTCCAATCTTGTACAGTGATCATCCAACCTCAAGAAATCTTTCTTATTTACAGTAAGATATATTTCTAATATAAGGTAATACTCATATTCAAACTTTGATTCAATTTCTATAATTATAACAATCTTATTTCGAGTGGAAATCTTACTTGAACTTGTTTTCGTGTCATGATTCTGCTTCAAGAACTTTCAAGCCATCCAAGGATCCTTTGAAGCTAGATCTATTTTTCTCATTTCCAGTAGATTTATCCACAAAACTTGAGGTATAATGATGTTCATAACATCATTCGATTCATATATATAAAACTACCTTATTCGAAGGTTTAAACTTATAATCACTAGAACATAGTTTAGTTAATTCTAAACTTGTTCGCAAATGAAAGTTAATCCTTCTAAATTGACTTTTAAAATCAACTAAACACATGTTCTATATCTTTATGATATGCTAACTTAATGATTTAAAACCTGGAAACACGAAAAACACCGTAAAACCGGACATACGCCGTCGTAGTAACACCGCGGGCTGTTTTGGATTTGATAATTAAAAACTATGATAAACTTTGATTTAAAAGTTGTTCTTATGGGAAAATGATTTTTCTTATGAACATGAAACTATATCCAAAAATCATGGTTAAACTCAAAGTGGAAGTATGTTTTTCAAAATGGTCATCAAGACGTCGTTCTTTCGACTGAAATGACTACCTCTTACAAAAATGACTTGTAACTTATATTTCCGACTATAAACCTCTACTTTTTCTGTTTAGATTCATAAAATATAGTTCAATATGAAACCATAGCAACTTGATTCACTCAAAACGGATTTAAAACGAAGAAGTTATGGGTAAAACAAGATTGGATAATTTTTCTTGTTGTAGCTACGTGAAAATTGGTAACAAATCTATATTAATCATATCCTAGCTAACTTATATTGTATTATACATGTATTCTAATATATTATGTAATCTTGAGATACCATAGACACGTATGCAAATGTTTTGACATATCATATCGACCCATGTATATATATTATTTGGAACAACCATAGACAATCTATATGCAGTAATGTTGGAGTTAGCTATACAGGGTTGAGGTTGATTCCAAAAATATATATACTTTGAGTTGTAATCTAGCCTGAGACGTGTATACACTGGGTCGTGGATTGATTCAAGATAATATATATCAATTTATTTCTGTACATCTAACTATGGATAACTAGTTGTAGGTTACTAACGAGGACAGCTGACTTAATAAACTTAAAACATCAAAATGTATTAAAAATGTTGTAAATATATTTTGAACATACTTTGATATCTATATATATGTAATGTATATATTTGTTATAGGTTCGTGAATCGACCAGTGGCCAAGTCTTACTCCCGACGAAGTAAAAATCTGTGAAAGTGAGTTATAGTCCCACTTTTAAAATTTAATATTTTGGGATGAGAATACATGCAGTTTTATAAATGTTTTCCGAAATACACACAAGTAATCGAAACTACATTATATGGTTGAATGATCGAAGCCGAATATGCCCCTTTTGCTTGGTAACCTAAGAATTAGTAAACCGATCTACTAATTGACGCGAATCCTAAAGATAGATCTATTGGGCCTAACGAACCTCATCCAAAGTACCGGATGCTTTAGTACTTTAAATTCATTTATATCATGTCCGAAAGATTTCCCGGAATGATAGGGGATATTCTTATATGCATCTTGTTAATGTCGGTTACCAGGTGTTCACCATATGAATGAATTTTATCTCTATGTATGGGATGTATATTGAAATATGAAATCTTGTGATCTATTATTATGATTTGATAATATATAGGTTAAACCTATAACTCACCAACATTTTTGTTGACGTTTTAAGCATGTTTATTCTCAGGTGATTATTAAGAGCTTCCGCTGTTGCATACTAAAATAAGGACAAGATTTGGAGTCCATGATTGTATGATATTTTGTAAAAACTGCAATCAAGAAACTTGTTTTTGATGTAATATATTCTTATTGTAAACCATTATGTAATGGTCGTGTGTAAACGGTATATTTTAGATTATCATTATTTGATAATCTACGTAATGATTTTTAAACCTTTATCGATAAAATAAAGGTTATGGTTGTTTTAAAAATGAATGCAGTCTTTGAAAAACGTCTCATATAGAGGTCAAAACCTCGCGAGGAAATCAATTAATATGGAACGTTTATAATAAATATGAACGGGACATTTCAGGAGATGTCTCGAGTACCGTATGCATCAGCAGTGGGAAGTTTAATGTTCGTAATGATATGTACAAGACCAGACATTGCACATTCAGTGGGAGTAGTTAGTCGTTACATGGCGAATCCTGGTAAAGAGAATTGAAATGCGGTAAATAGGATCCTTAAATAAATCAAGGGAACCTTAGATGTTGCATTATGTTATGGGGAACCGAAATTTATTGACAAAGGGTATGTTGATTAAGATTATGCAGGTGATATCGATAAAATAAAATATACCACTGCATATGTTTTCACACTTTGTGGTGAAATAGTAAGCTGGGTTTCAAAACTGCAGTCAGTTGTGGCGACGTCAACAACAGAGGCAGAATATGTAGCAGCTACTCAAGCTACTAAAGAGGCAGTATGGTTGAAGATGTTGTTGGAGGAACTCGAACAAAAACAAAAGAATATCACTCTATTTTGTGACAACCAGAGTGCCTTGCATCTTGCAAGGAATCCAGAATTTCATTCAAAGACAAAGCATATACGAGTTCAGTATCACTTTGTTCGTGAGAAAGTGGAAGAAGGAACCGTGGATATGCAGAAAATTCATACTGACGACAATGTAGCTGATTTTCTAACAAAGTCAATCAACCGTGACAAGTTTATTTGGTGTCGTTCCTCATGCGGCCTAGCGGAAACGTAAGCAACATCATTGGCAAGGAAGAATTATCGTGTGAAGATTGATTACACTTTAATCGAATCTTCAAGTGGGAGATTGTCAAATATGGTGGCCTTGGTTGGTGAATTTAATGGTCAAATACCACATGTATGTTATGCTCATAACTATTGCCATGGAGGCTCTTGCTTTTCATACTCACCAAAAATTCTCCATTTTGCTATAAATAGATGCATCATATATCTCATTTAAGCATCCCAAATTCAAGAGTGTATCGTGTATACTAAAAGTCTAATAGAGAGTTTGTGAGTGTTAGTCTCCTAATTACAAGAGATATAAAGATTTGTACTTATCCTTGTAATTAGAGAGAAGTATAATTCCTATTATTCTTATTAGTGAAACGTTTCTTTCCTTGCCCGTGATTTTTACCTTATTGGGGTTTTCCACGTTAAATCTCGGTGTCCTATTATTGTTGTTATTTCAATTATTACTAGCGGTTTGCTATAATTACAGGTATTTCAGGTGGTTTAAGTGTAATACCACTTCTTGTGGTAATAGCTTTAGCTGTTTCATTCCGGGGGTTAGCATTTGTATCACTAGGTAGACTTCCCGGTTTTCTTTCACCTATTAACCTTGCTAGGTTACTTACTTCTTGTTCCAAATTTTGAATAGAAGCTTGTTGATTTCTAAATGCTTGAGCATTTTGTTCATTGGTTTGTTTCTGAGATGTGAAAAACTGTGTTTGAGATTCAACTAGCTTCATCATAATATCTTCTAAATTCAGCTTTTTATCATCGGTTTGTGGTGGTTTGTTTTGAAAATTAGGTCTTTGCTGATTGTAAGTATTGTTGGATACTTGTTGATTACTAGGACCTTGTTGGTTGTTGTATGGAACATATCGGTTATAATTCCGGTTTTGATTGTAGATTGGTCTTGGCGGTTGATAATTATTCTGATAATTATTTCCAGGCCTTTGGTTTATGTATGAAACATTCTCTCTTTGTTCCATTGTTAGTTCAATACTGAGACAATCTTTTATCAAATGTGGTCCTCCACACTGCTCACAACTAATCCGTATTGAGTGTATATCCTTAGTCATCTTTTCCATTCGTCTCTCAACAACATCTATTTTTGCGGAAATGGAATCTAAGTCATGGCTAGAATCGGCTCTAGCTGCTTTAGATGATCTAACGATATCTTTTTCTTGGTGCCACTCATGTGAGTGGGAAGCAGTGTTATCAATAATTTTGTAAGCATCAGTTTCGGTTTTCTTCATAATAGAACCACCAGCTGCTATATCGATGTCTTTTCTTGTAGTGATGTCGCATCCTTGGTAGAATATTTGTACTATTTGACAGGTGTCTAAACCATGTTGCGGACATCCTCTCAATAACTTTCCAAATCTGGTCCACGCCTCATATAGAGTTTCATTTGGCTTCTGTGTGAACGTAACAATTTCTCCTTGAAGTCTTACGGCTTTAGATGCCGGAAAGAATTGTTTAAGAAATTTTTCAACTAAAACGTCCCATGTATCAATCGCCCGTTCAGGTAACGATTCCAACCAATCTTTGGCTTCTCCCTTTAAAGTCCAGGGAAATAACATGAGATATATCTGTTCATCCTCCACTTCTCGAATTTTAAATAGTGTACAGATCCTATTAAAGGTACGAAGATGTTCATTTAGATCTTCCTTTGGCGCACCACTAAATTGGCATTGATTAGTCACCATGTGTAGAATTTGTCCTTTGATTTCATAATCTGACGCATTAATGTCTGGATGAGTAATTGCGTGACCTTGGCCATTGCGTTTAGCTCTCATTCGGTCTTCCATACTTAGAGGTTCCAAATTCTCCATGATTGAATTTGTTGAATCTGAGTCACTAGAGGATTCTGATTTAATGGTTCGTTCCTCAACAATCTCTGTTTGAATGATTGGTGGTTCCGGAGGAAAAATTAATGGTTCAGGATCTCGAAATCGTCCCTGAATATTCTCCGGATTCTCAATTGTGAGGTCGGGTTCAAAAAATGGATTATCGAAAATTTGAATTGGAGTACTTGGTCGACTGGATGAGGATTCTAAAGAAAAATTAACTGCGACAATATTTGCTACATGTCTTGATCGAGTTACAGGTGGTGAATGTACAAAAGGTGGTGAACGTTTTGCTCGGTGCATTCACTGAATATCCTATTAGTTATAAAAAAAAATTTATATAAGTTATCCAATTAATAGACTTTTCTGATTTTGCCCACGTTTCGAATAGCCAAAAGATGCAGCATGAAATGTCCCGTTCTTATTGATTAAAAACGTTCCATATTAATTGATTTCGTTGCGAGGTTTTGACCTCTATATGAGACGTTTTTCAAAGAGTGCATTCATTTTAAAACAAACCATAACCTTTATTTCATCAATAAAGGTTTAAAAAGCTTTACGTAGATTATCAAATAATGATAATCTAAAATATCCTGTTTACACACGACCATTACATAATGGTTTACAATACAAATATGTTACAACAAAATAAGTTTCTTGAATGCAGTTTTTACACAATATCATACAAGCATGGACTCCAAATCTCGTCCTTATTTAAGTATGCGACAGCGAAAGCTCTTAATAATCACCTGAGAATAAACATGCTTAAAACGTCAACAAAAATGTTGGTGAGTTATAGGTTTAACCTATATATATCAAATCGTAACAATAGACCACAAGATTTCATATTTCAATACACATCCCATACATAGAGATAAAAATCATTCATATGGTGAACACCTGGTAACCGACATTAACAAGATGCATATATAAGAATATCCCCATCATTCCGGGATCCTCCTTCGGACATGATATAAATTTTGAAGTACTAAAGCATCCGGTACTTTGGATGGGGCTTGTTGGGCCCGATAGATCTATCTTTAGGATTCGCGTCAATTAGGGTGTTTGTTCCCTAATTCTTAGATTACCAGACTTAATAAAAAGGGGCATATTCGATTTTGATAATTCAACCATAGAATGTAGTTTCACGTACTTGTGTCTATTTTGTAAATCATTTATAAAACCTGCATGTATTCTCATCCCAAAAATATTAGATTTTAAAAGTGGGACTATAACTCACTTTCACAGATTTTTACTTCGTCGGGAAGTAAGACTTTGCCACTGGTTGATTCACGAACCTATAACAATATATACATATATATCAAAGTATGTTCAAAATATATTTACAACACTTTTAATATATTTTGATGTTTTAAGTTTATTAAGTCAGCTGTCCTCGTTAGTAACCTACAACTAGTTGTCCACAGTTAGATGTACAGAAATAAATCGATAAATATTATCTTGAATCAATCCACGACCCAGTGTATATGTATCTCAGTATTGATCACAACTCAAACTATATATATTTTGGAATCAACCTCAACCCTGTATAGCTAACTCCAACATTCACATATAGAGTGTCTATGGTTGTTCCGAAATATATATAGATGTGTCGACATGATAGGTCAAAACATTGTATACGTGTCTATGGTATCTCAAGATTACATAATATACAATACAAGTTGATTAAGTTATGGTTGGAATAGATTTGTTACCAATTTTCACGTAGCTAAAATGAGAAAAATTATCCAATCTTGTTTTACCCATAACTTCTTCATTTTAAATCCGTTTTGAGTGAATCAAATTGCTATGGTTTCATATTGAACTCTATTTTATGAATCTAAATAGAAAAAGTATAGGTTTATAGTCGGAAAAATAAGTTACAAGTCATTTTTGTAAAGGTAGTCATTTCAGTCGAAAGAACGACGTTTAGATGACCATTTTAGAAAACATACTTCCACTTTGAGTTTAACCATAATTTTTGGATATAGTTTCATGTTCATAATAAAAATCATTTTCTCAGAATAACAACTTTTAAATCAAAGTTTATCATAGTTTTTAATTAACTAACCCAAAACAGCCCGCGGTGTTACTACGACGGCGTAAATCCGGTTTTACGGTGTTTTTCGTGTTTCCGGGTTTTAAATCATTAAGTTAGCATATCATATAGATATAGAACATGTGTTTAGTTGATTTTAAAAGTCAAGTTAGAAGGATTAACTTTTGTTTGCGAACAAGTTTAGAATTAACTAAACTATGTTCTAGTGATTACAAGTTTAAACCTTCGAATAAGATAGCTTTATATGTATGAATTGAATGATGATATGAACATCATTACTACCTTAAGTTCCTTGGATAAACCTACTGGAAAAGAGAAAAATGGATCTAGCTTCAACGGATCCTTGGATGGCTCGAAGTTCTTGAAGCAGAATCATGACACGAAAACAAGTTCAAGTAAGATCATCACTTGAAATAAGATTGTTATAGTTATAGAAATTGAACCAAAGTTTGAATATGATTATTACCTTGTATTAGAATGATAACCTACTGTAAGAAACAAAGATTTCTTGAGGTTGGATGATCACCTTACAAGATTGGAAGTGAGCTAGCAAACTTGAAAGTATTCTTGATTTTATGTAACTAGAACTTGTAGAATTTATGAAGAACACTTAGAACTTGAAGATAGAACTTGAGAGAGATCAATTAGATGAAGAAAATTGAAGAATGAAAGTGTTTGTAGGTGTTTTTGGTCGTTGGTGTATGGATTAGATATAAAGGATATGTAATTTTGTTTTCATGTAAATAAGTCATGAATGATTACTCATATTTTTGTAATTTTATGAGATATTTCATGCTAGTTTCCAAATGATGGTTCCCACATGTGTTAGGTGACTCACATGGGCTGCTAAGAGCTGATCATTGGAGTGTATATACCAATAGTATATACATCTAAAAGCTGTGTATTGTACGAGTACGAATACGGGTGCATACGAGTAGAATTGTTGATGAAACTGAACGAGGATGTAATTGTAAGCATTTTTGTTAAGTAGAAGTATTTTGATGAGTGTATTGAAGTCTTTCAAAAGTGTATAAATACATATTAAAACACTACATGTATATACATTTTAACTGAGTCGTTAAGTCATCGTTAGTCGTTACATGTAAGTGTTGTTTTGAAACCTTTAGGTTAACGATCTTGTTAAATGTTGTTAACCCAATGTTTATAATATCAAATGAGATTTTAAATTATTATATTATCATGATATTATCATGTATGAATATCTCTTAATATGATATATATATATACATTAAATGTCTTTACAACGATAATCGTTACATATATGTCTCGTTTAAAAATCATTAAGTTAGTAGTCTTGTTTTTACATATGTAGTTCATTGTTAATATACTTAATGATATGTTTACTTATCATATTATCATGTTAACTATATATATATATCCATATATATGTCATCATATAGTTTTTACAAGTTTTAACGTTCGTGAATCACCGGTCAACTTGGGTGGTCAATTGTCTATATGAAACATATTTCAGTTAATCAAGTCTTAACAAGTTTGATTGCTTAACATGTTGGAAACATTTAATCATGTAAATATCAATCTCAATTAATATATATAAACATGGAAAAGTTCGGGTCACTACACAGCAGAGGGGCAGGATTCGTTTGGTCTCAATATAATTGAGTACTGTTTGGCTCCAATAACCCGGTCCACGTACAAATCCAACTATTACTACGAACCAGAAAATTTTGATGTCTATCAATTTAACCACTTAAAATAAATTTTAGTAATTTAAAGAAATTTTAGATAAGAAATAGAGAAAATTCTAAGTCCTAAAAACTAGAATGGCGAGAAATAAGAAAGAAAAAGAGCGCGTCGGAATTAAAATTAAAATTGGAAAAATAAGAAAGAAAAAGAGTGACTTATAAAACTTTAAAACACTCGACTAACCCAACCTTATTATTATCACTAACTTAAAATTAAAATTGCAAATTGAGATTACTAATTGGAGTGATAATTGATACATAGGTAAAAGGCGTCGAAAAATAAAAAATAAGAAAGTAGCGCGTTGAAACTTAAAAAGGAACTAAAAACTAAGAATTAAAAGTTGCGTCTAAAAATATTAAAGCTTACAAGTAAAACTATATCCCAAATGGCAATATCTTAAAAAGGATCTAAAACTTAAAAAGGCGTCGCAAAATTCTAAAACACCTAAATCTTAGTCTAAAGAAAAAGCACTTAAGGGATTTTACGGCAAAGCCTAAAAATCTAGAAATAAAAAAAAATAACTATGGTAAAAACTATGTCTTAAAAACTAAATATGAGCGAAAAATACAAAAATTACGCTAAAACAAATAAAAAGGTACAAAATATAAAAATATACTAAAAGTTGTAAAAATTACAATTTTTATAAAAATATTATTTTTATATTATTTATTTTATAAAACAATTAATGTTATAAATTAATTAAACTAATTAAACTAAATATATAAATTAAATAAAAACTAAAACTAAATAATTAAAAACTAAAAACCTAATTAGGGTTTTAAATTAAATAATAATTATAATAATTACTCCGTAATGATTACAGTTTTCAGTTAACTCTGGCGTGTCTGCAGGGCTCATGCGATCGCATGAGTTCTAAGTTACCCGGCCATGCGATCGCATGGGCTAGGGTTTCGGGCCAGTGACTGGGCTGCTACAGGACTGGACTCGAGTGTTTTTTTTTTTTTCTGTTTTGCTGTGTTTATTTTTTCTGTTTAAAATATTTATATAAATTAAATAAAACTTATATTTTTATAAAATAAAGATAAAGAAAATTTTATAGAACTTAAATATTTAACAAACTCTTAAAAATATTTATATTTTTGTTTTTCTTTTTATATTTTCTAATATTTAAAACGTATTTTTACAAAAGCGTATTTTTTATAAAAGTAAACTTAAAAATAAAAATCTTTTTTTTTTATATTAGCGTTGCACTTCCGGCTTTTAAGCTAGATTGTTCCCCGGCAGCGGCGCCAAAAATACTTGATGTTTTTGCGAGGTGTATATGAAATAGCTTATATTTTTACTAAGAAAAACTATTAAATACGATACAATTTTACACAAGATATTTATTTATTTATAGAATGGATATACTTAAACCTTGCTACAACACTTATAGGCAGTGTACCTAATCGTACAGTAGTGTAGTTTTTAGTAAGTCCGGTTCGTTCCACGGGGAATTCTTTAAACAAAGCTTAAAGCTATATTAGTTTTAATTTATAAAAATACAAATATAAATAAGTAACATTATTATTATTAAAGAGGGTTTTTATCGTTTAATGACCGGTTTGTCGATTTTAAAAAACTTTAGTCGCATTTAAAACCTAATGTAAAATATTAAAAATAAATACAACTTAATTTAAAGCGTAAAGTAAATAACGATAATGAAATTGCGATAAATAAAAGTGCGAGAAAATAAAATTGCAATAATTAAAAAGTACAATAATTAAAAGTGCAATTAAATACAATAACAATAAATAAAAGTGCGATAATTAAAAGTGCAATTAAATATGAAAATAAAGGAATTATGCTTATTTAAACTTCCGTAATCATGATGTTTGACGTGTTGATTTTAGTTTTATGCCCATGGGTTAATTGTCCTTTATCCTGGATTATTTAATATGTCCGTCTGGTTTTTGTCCATAACAGTCCATCGGTCATAAATTTAAAGTGCGAGTGTCCTCGTCAAATTATCCTTATACCCGAAGTCAAATATTCCAACTAATTGGGGACTTAAACTGTAACAAGGTTTTAATACTTTGTTTAATAATTACACCAGGTTATCGACTGCGTGTAACCCAAGGTTTTAATACTTTATTATCAATTATGCCAAGTGTCCTTGTACATAATTTCACCCCTGTTTTAATAATTCCATAGACTATTAATCCATTCTCGTGTCCGGTTAAATGAACGATTATTCGTACATATAAATACCCCGCCCATCGTGTCCGATCGAGTGTATATGGTTATTTATGGGTACGTCTAATTGTAAATCTTTATATTAAAATTAACAAACTATCATTTAGTTAAACAAATATAAAGCCCATTAATAGCTCATAGTCTAATTTCCACAAGTGTCGTTCTTTTGTCCAAACCCCAATTATGGTACAAAGCCCAATTACCCAATTTTAATATTTTTAGCCCAACATCATGATTACTTCGGCTTAAATAAGCATAATAATAATTTAGCTACGAGACATTAAATTAAAAAGGTTCAACATAACTTACAATGATTAAAAATAGCGTAGCGTTACACGGACAGAATTTCGACTTACACCCTTACAACATTCGCTAACATACCCTTATTATTGGAAATTAAAATTAAAATTAAAATTAATATATATATATATATATATATATATATATATATATATATATATATATATATATATATATATATATATATATATATACACGTTGAGAGTTGGATGGATGGATATGTGATTTACACTGAACCAAACTGCGACTTTTATAGGCCTGTGAGCTGAAAAAGGGCCTCATGCGATAGCATGAGCTTTGCCCTTCAAGGCCATGTGATCGCATGGTCAGCTGGGGAGGCTCACATGTGGTTGTTTTCTTCTGCCGACGGTTTATATAATATAATATAATATAATATATATATATATTAATTTTAATAATTAATTATATATTATATTATATTCATGTGCATAGTTGACTTGTAATTTTTAGTCCGTTGCGTCGAGCGTTGAGAGTTGACTCTGGTCCCGGTTCCGGATTTTCAAACGTCCTTGCGTATAATTTAATATCTTGTACTTTGCGTTTCGCTTCTTGTAATCTTGTAATTTTGAGACGTTTCTTATCAATAATTGGAACCTCTTTGATTGTACTTTGTACTTTTGAGCTTTTTGGTCATTTGCGTCTTCAATTCGTCGAATCTGTCTTTTGTCTTCACCTTTTATTATTTAAACGAATATCACTTGTAAATAGAACAATTGCAACTAAAAGCTTGTCTTTCTTGAGGGATAATGCTATGAAATATATGTTCGTTTTTAGCATTATCAAATATTCCCACACTTGAGCGTTGCTTGTCCTCAAGCAATATAGTCTTGAAATACTAGAATCACTTCTTTATTCTTCACACTTTGTACATCAATGATTTCTATACGGCGGTATAAACAATGGTAGTAACGATGTGGTTTACAGTCCCACATGACTATAAAAATTTAGATCCTTTAAGGAAATTGGATCTTTATGAAAACATTTGATCTTTTGAAAATTAAATCTAGCTTTTACCCTAGATAAGTTTTTCGGAATAACCCTTCACCGGTGTTTGCAAATTCTTTTTGTGGGTTTGGTGGGTTTCAGATTTGAAAATTTTAGCTCAAAAACTTGTGGTTTTGTGTCACCCACTTGCTAACCTTGTATTGGGAAAGCAACATGTCCAGTATACTTGCTCCGTATATTACCTTTCGATAAACTACCGTCCGATTGTAAAGGAAAGCGTTGAACAAGCAACTGTTAAGGCAATGTCCCCTGACATGCTTTTAATTATGGTCTATAACATGTCGGATGCAATTACTATCCTTTGTAGGAGAAATAGTAAAGCTCACCCTTATAATTTTCTGGTCTGGCACAAGGTCCTGTCTTTGACCATGCTATGCAACCACCGTTCTTACGGTTGACACCCGATTTGGTTCAGGTGACCTAATGAATTCCAGGTGAATTCCTAGGATTTTACGTTCAATGGTAATGAACGCATTGAAAATGAGTTTTTAGAAAACAAATCGGTTTGTAATTTTATCAAAATATTTTCTCGTTCAAGCTCGAGTTTAGATATCATTAAATTCCATGAGTTTGTAATTCTCAATCTTTAAGGTCAATCTCAAGGATTGAGTAATATCAGGCTTAAAAGTTGATTTTTGATCTTTTAAGGAGATTATCCTTTCTGGGGGTCTGATTCATTAGTCTTATCCAGCTAATTTGCACGGCGTCCTCCCCATTTTACGAGACAGATCCTCTTATGGTTAGGATAAGTCTGACCACTTGGCGACCCTGTTTGATGCTGAGGTCCGTGGATTTCCTGCTAATTTTAGTGATGACTTTTCTAGATTTTTCGTCAACCTACAGCTGGTCTTGGACGACAACTTCATGACCTAAATCAAGAAGCGCGTTTCTTTTTCGGAAGACTTTACTTCCTTTTAATGATGGAATTGATTCATCGTGTAGATCCATCTATTCTTACAGTAAATCGGGTAAAACTTTTTAGTTTAGTCCAAAACAAAAGTATTTTCAGTTATTTGTACAAAAATATGTGACATATGTTTAAAATAACTTGGTAAATTTTCCCACACTTGGCTTTTATTTTCTTTTATTTGCCTTTTTATTGTCCTCTATTACATTTTAAATGAATTCTAACATTTTGGTTTGTTTCTCAATTTATGTCCTTTCCGAGGTAACAATAATTTCGGTGTTAACACCTAGTTTTATCGTTCATAAATATGTATAAACATGATTTTGAGTTCATTTAATTGAAAATTTTGATAAATTTTACTAGAATTGGGTAGTCAGTATATAAGACTAGGGCTGTTCTTTATTATCAGAGAGCACTAGATTCTAATACAACTACTACTTTACTAGTATTTCTAATAGTAACCAAGTGTATAAATCAAAAATTTTTAAAATTCCGAAAGAATTTAACCCCTTCCCACACTTAAGATCTTGCAATGCCCTCATTTGCAAGAAATCAGTAAAAATTAAATTATTGAGGGTAAATAGCGTAGAAAAATGATTAAATTTTACCAAAGTTTCCAAACATATTGACGTTTGTTTGCTGAATGATAAATGGTGCACATCATTTGTTCATTCCGTCTTGTTGTTACATCACATTTATTTTTCATCTTGTCGTCAAAATTAGTAGCTTTTGCTAAACTTAATGTCAGTCTTTGAAAATGCGCTATTTTACCCTGTTTTGTACAATTGACAATATACATATAATACAAATATAAACATGCATGGCAATTTGAAATGGGACTTAAAATCCCACTTTCAAATCCTAAATGTGAAATATTAGTACACAATAATAATAAAATGATAAAAATTACATAAATATATCCAATAACATAAGTTTAAACATGAAAAAGTAAAAAGATAAAAACATAAAAATCATAAAAATAACCAATGGAACTAAATCAGTCTGGATAGGGGTTCCAGTTCATCTCGTCAGGTGGGTTCCATTGTTGGTTATAGGTGTCCTGATAGACTTGGTTATAGTCATACCGGTTAAAGGGTGGTCGGATCTCGGGGTTGTGTGGCGGAAAATGAGCAGGTCGAGTAGGTACGTAGTTATTCGGTACCTGATATGATAGTTGGCTCATGATTTGGTGCTGATGAACTACCCAGCTATCATGTTGGCGTCGCCTATAATCCTCGTATACTCGCTCGGAGTTCCACTGCTCATACATACTATGTCTGGCTGTCATAACCCGTCCTTAACCATAAGAACGTGTTAGATAACGTATGATTTCATTGCGAGGTATTGACCTCTATATGCGACATTTTTAAAAGAACAACTGCATATATTTTACATTACAAACCATAATTCTTATTTTGATACAAGCTTTAGACAAAATAAAGATGATTATCGTTTAGCGATAATCTTAGACTTACAAACTTTACATGTGATGATAACAATACGATTTCTAGCATATTTTACATTACAAATCCTCCGATATGCAGTTTTATTTTTGACACAAATATGCATACTCAAGATCTTGTTTAAATTCAACATGTTGCAGCGAAAGCTTCTAATTATCACCTGAGAATAGACATGTTTAAAACGTCAACATAAAGTTGGTGAGATATAGGTTTAATGCCGGCAGCGATATAAATATAGACCACAAGATTTCATATATAAACATTTTAATAAAAATATTCTAAGTGGTTGAGCACTTGGTAACCATACTTAACATTTAATCACGTCGCATATTCCCTTTATTATGAAATCTTACTACACCGTACCAAGTGTAGTCACAAAACGAAGTACTGTGCAACCGTTGAATACTGGTCGTCCAGTCCGGTTGGGGTTGTCAGGCCCGATAGATCTATCAACAGGATTCGCGTTTACAATACCGCTGTAAATAACAGTTACCAAGCTACAGGGAAGTATGCCAGTGGTACAACTCAACGTAGAATATATTTTTCAGTTACTTGTGTCCATAACGTAAAACATAAAATACATGTATTCTCATCCCGAAATACTTAGAGTTTAAAAGTGGGACTATATACTCACTTTTGTCTTGAAGATATGTAATTTCGACTTGGTCTCCGATTGATATCACGAACCTATCCATATATAGTTTATCAATATATTTCTATTTTAAACAATCGTCACATATATATACTTTTTATACTTTTAATAGTTTTAATAATTTCTTAGTCCGTAGTTAGCAGTCCGATGTTAGTAATTCAATTTTAATGGTTCATTTTTAGGTGTTTAATAAACCCCCAATGAAATAAATAAAAACCCCCATCGTATATGTATTGGTCGAGATTAATCTTGACCCACGGTACCGGTGTTGTCAAATGACGTGTTGCGTACATAAAGTACCGGTGTTGTCAAATGACGTGTTGCGTACAATCATGGGATCTTATGATTAATCTTCTCGTATTGTTTACGGGTGATCCTGAACCATATAAAATTAAATTATGAGTACATATATATAAAATATCATGTTATTTTAAAAAGATGTGATTTATTTAATTTTCTCCAATTATTTTCGTAGCTAAACTAGTCTTAGATATCCGATCTCGTTTTGGTCATAGTTTCTTCGTTACAACTCCGTTTTCGTTGATTCAACTTGCCACTTCCTTGGATCGAGTCCCTCTTTAAGACTATGAACTGTAAATACCTTAGTTTGTATTCGAAATCACAGGTCATAGGTCAAACTTTAGTGAAACTTATGGAGTTGATCATTTTCCATCATGTAAACAACCTTAAATGATTATTTTTCTAAAAATACTTATACTTTGAGTTAAATCATGAAATTTTTATGTGTTAACATATTCATAGTAAATATCAATTTTCCAGAAAATAATCCTCCAATTCAAAGTTCAAAATAGTTTTTAATTATCCAACCCAAAACAGCCCCCGGTTACACTCCGACACCGTAGATTCAGTTTTAAGGTGTTCTTTGAAAAACCAAGTTATACCTTGTTAAATTAGCATATATTTAAGTTATATTACAGGTCTTGAAGTATTTTAAAAGTTAAGTTAGAAGGATCTATTTAGTTTGCAAACAAGTTTGAAAACATTCAAACTATGTTCTTGTTGTTAAAATTTTATACCATAAAATAAGATAGCTATATATATATGAATCGAATAAGGTTATGAACAAAGTTACTACCTCAAGTTACTTGGACAAGATTGCTGTAAAAGAGGAGTAAGAACCTAGAACCAAAAGAGTGATGGAATTGGATGAAAGATTGGAAGTAAACTTGTGTTCTTGAAAGGATTCTTGAAGTGTTCTTGTATGGTTTTTCTTATGATGATTAAGGGTTGTTTTTGAAGCTAAATGATGGGGAAAATGCTTGGAGATGATCAAGTATGAAGTTAAGAGTATTTTGAGAGAGAAATGGGAGTGTAAGTATGAGAAAATGGGGTGAAGAAATGGTGTGCATGCATAAAAACGTTTTTAGGTTATAAAGGAAAAAAAAGATACCTAACTTTGTTTTCTTGCTAAATAATTCATGCTACTTGACAAATGGTTGGTTCCACATGTTTCTTAATCATTTAAGGCTGCTAAGGAGCAGATTTTTATTGGTATATACCAATAGTAAATACATCTAGAAGCTGCGTATGATACGGGTACATATACCCTAGATATACGTGTAGAAATCTTTGAGAAAACGGAACGAGGATTCAAATATAGCTATCTTTTGTAAATATACTTATATTGTTTTATGTATGTAAGCCCTTTAAAAGTGATAAAATACATATCTATACGATGCATGTATAAGTATTATAGGTTATAAGTATTTATGTCGAAGAACGTTACGTATAGTTATCGTTTTGAAAACTTAAGTTAGTAGTTTCAAAATATACTTATAACTCATTGTTATTAGTACCCAATGAGATGTTAAACATCCTTAGATCATGTTAAATATATATAAATACATATATATACATAAACGTATAATTATCGTATGTTATATAGTTCGTGATATCATCGGTCAAATTGGACGGTCAAACGTTGTGTAAAACTCTTTTCAAAAACATAAATCTCAACAATTTAGATTGCTTATCATGTTGGTAAGGTTTAATTTATGTAAATATTAATCTTATAAGTATAAATTGATCGAAAAAGTCCGGGTCATTACAGTACCTACCCGTTAAATAAATTTCGTCCCGAAATTTTAAAATCGTACCTATTTTGCGTCATCGGGAAACAAATGCGGGTATTTTTGTTTCATTTGATCCTCTCGCTCCCAAGTAAACTCGGGACCTCTTCGTGCATTCCAACGAACTTTAACAATCGGTATGTTGCTCTGCTTGAGCCGTTTAACTTCACGATCCATGATCTCGATTGGTTTTTCTATGAATTGTAGTTTCTCGTCAACTTGAATTTCTTCAAGAGGAATGGTGAGGTCTTCCTTTGCAAGACACTTCTTAAGGTTCGAGACGTGAAATGTATTATGTACTCCGGCGAGTTGTTGCGGTAACTCGAGTCGATAAGCTACCGGTCCAATGCGTTCGATGATCTTGAACGGGCCTACATATCTTGGGTTCAGTTTACCTCTTTTACCGAAACGTATTACACCTTTCCAAGGTGACACCTTTAGCATAACCATGTCACCGATCTGAAACTCTAATGGTTTCCTTCGGACATCGGCGTAGCTCTTTTGGCGACTACGGGCTGTTTTCAATCTCTCCTTGATTTGTACTATCTTTTCAGTAGTTTCATGTATGATCTCGGGACCAGTTAATTGTCGATCTCCTACTTCATTCCAACAGATAGGAGATCTACACTTCCTTCCGTACAATGCTTCGAATGGCGCAGCTTTAATGCTCGCATGATAACTATTATTATACGAGAATTCTGCTAATGGTAAATATTTATCCCATCCGTTTCCAAAATCGATCACACATGCCCTGAGCATGTCTTCAAGAGTCTGAATTGTTCTTTCACTCTGCCCGTCGGTTTGCGGATGATATGCGGTGCTCATATCCAAACGAGTTCCTAGGGCCTCCTGTAGTGATTGCCAGAACTTTGAGGTAAATCTACTATCACGATCAGATATAATGGAAATAGGTATTCCATGCCTTGAAACAATTTCCTTTATATACAATCGTAATAGTTTCTCCATTCTATCCGTTTCCTTCATAGGCAAGAAATGTGCAGACTTGGTGAGACGATCAACAATCACCCAAATGGTGTCGTATCCCCAGGCAGTCTTTGGTAACTTCGTGATGAAATCCATGGTAATACCGTCCCATTTCCATTCTAGAATTTCTGGTTGTTGAAGTAACCCTGACGGCTTCTGGTGTTCTGCTTTGACTTTGGAACAAGTTAAACATTCCCCAACATATGTTGCAACGTCTGTCTTCAAATTAGGCCACCAATAATGCGTCTTAAGATCTTGGTACATCTTTCCAACTCCAGGATGTATCGAATATCTTGTCTTATGTGCCTCGTTCAATATCAACTTCCTTAATCCACCCAACTTCGGTACCCAAATACGATTTGCAAAATATCGAATTCCATTTTCCCGCATAACGAGTTGCTTCTCATACTTCTTCATTATTTCATTTCCTATATTTTCTTTAGTAAGTGCTTCTCGTTGAACTTCTTTGATTTGTGAGTTGAGATTCATGCGAATTTTTATGTTCATCGCTCGTACTCGAATTGGTTCTCGTTCCTTTCTGCTTAGAGCGTCGGCCACCACGTTCGCTTTCCCGGGATGATAACGAATTTCACAATCATAGTCATTTATTAACTCAACCCACCTACGTTGCCTCATGTTCAGCTGTTTTTGATCGAAAATATGTTGAAGGCTTTTATGATCAGTAAACACAGTGCATTTAACCCCATACAAGTAGTGTCTCTATATCTTCAATGCAAACACGACTGCTCCCAGTTCTAGATCATGCGTCGTATAATTCCGCTCGTGAATCTTTAATTGTCGGGATGCGTATGCAATAACTTTCTTTCGTTGCATAAGAACACAACCAAAACCTTGTCGCGAAGCGTCACAATATATTTCAAAATCATCGTTCCCTTCAGGTAACGATAAAATAGGCGCCGTAGTTAACTTCTTCTTCAGTAATTGAAATGCGTTCTCCTGCTCCGAGGTCCATTCGTATTTCTTCCCTTTTTGCGTTAATGCTGTCAACGGCTTAGCTATTCGGGAAAAATCTTGAATAAACCTTCTATAATAACCGGCTAAACCCAAAAATTGGCGTATCTGCATTGGTGTTTTAGGAGTCTCCCATTTTTCAATGGCTTCAATTTTTGCTGGATCAACCTGAATTCCTTTGCTACTAACAACGTGGCCAAGAAATTGCACTTCTTTCAACCAGAAAGCACACTTAGAAAATTTAGCGTATAGCTGTTCTTTTCTCAACAACTCTAATATCAACCTTAAATGCTGCTCATGCTCTTGCTCACTCTTGGAATAGATAAGAATGTCATCAATGAAAACGATAACAAACTTATCTAAATACGGACTACAAACTCGATTCATGAGGTCCATGAATACAGCTGGCGCATTCGTCAATCCAAACGGCATGACCAAAAATTCGTAATGACCATAACGTGTCCGAAAAGCAGTTTTCGGAATGTCCTCTTCTTTGACACGTAGTTGATGATAGCCCGATCTTAGGTCAATTTTCGAATAAACACATGATCCCTGGAGTTGATCAAATAAGTCGTCAATTCTCGGTAGTGGATACCGATTTTTGATAGTTAACTTATTTAATTCACGATAATCTATACACATCCTAAAAGATCCATCTTTCTTTTTAACAAATAGAATCGGAGCTCCCCACGGTGAAGTACTTGGTCGTATGAATCCATGATCCAGTAATTCTTTTAACTGACTCTGAAGTTCTTTTAACTCGGACGGTGCAAGTCTATATGGAGCACGAGCCACTGGTGCGGCTCCTGGTACTAAATCTATTTGAAATTCTACAGATCTAAATGGAGGTAATCCCGGCAACTCTTCCGAAAAAACTTCAGGAAAATCTCTTGCCACAGGCACGTCGTTGATGCACTTCTCTTTTTCTTTCTTTTCGACTTTATTAACATGTGCTAAGATAGCATAGCACCCTTTCTTCAAGCACTTTTGAGCTTTCAAATAACTAATGAGTTTTAGCTTTGAGTTACCCTTCTCTCCATAAATCATCACCGGCATTCTATCCTTACAAGGAATGCGAATTGCCTTCTTGGCACACACAACTTCAGCTCCTACTTTGGACATCCAGTCCATGCCGACTATTACATCAAAACTTCCTAATTCTACGGGTATTAAGTCAATTTTAAATGTTTCTCCGGCTAAATTTATTTTACAATCACGGCAAATTTTATCGGCTTTAATTAGTTTACCATTAGCTAACTCAATCATGTACTTAGCATCTAGAGGTAATGATGAACAATTCAATTTAGCGTAAAAGCCTCTACTCACGTAACTTCTATCGGCACCAGTATCAAATATAATAGATGCGGATAAGTTATTAATGGTAAACGTACCCGTAACAAGCTCCGGGTCTTCACACGCCTCTCTAGCATTAATAACAAATGCTCTTCCACGTGCAGATCCATTATTCTTCTCTGGATTCGGACACTGGCTCTTATAGTGACCTTGTTTTCCACACCCATAACAAGTAATGGTAGCCAAAGCAGTTCTATTTGCATTGGTGGCAGGAGTCTTGGTACCATTTGTATTTGTAACGAGAGCCCTACAATCTTCAGCAAGATGACCCTTTCGATTACATTTGTTGCATACCACATTACAGTAGCCAGAGTGATGTTTGTGGCATCGGTTGCATAAAGGATTTTGTCCTTTGTAACCAAAGCTTGAACCACTACCTGCACCTTGCATGGTTTCTTGTTTCTTAAAAGATTGTTGTTGGTTACCTCGATCATAATTTCCATTCCACTTTCTTTTGTTACCTGATACCTTCACATCAGTATTGGATGCTTTCTTATCCATGATGACCTGATCCATTAGCTCATTTGCCATGGTTATAGCTTCATGAATTGTCTTAGGTTTCGATGCTGTAACGTTTGCCTTGACCTTTTTGGGCAAACCATCTTTGTACATTTCAATCTTCCATTCTTCGGTTGGAACCAATTCAGGACATAGCAAAACTAATTCCATGAATCGCTGATTGTAGTTGGTGATTTCAGTACCAACAACCTTCAGGCTTCGTAATTCATCTTCCAACTTCCTAACCTCGTTCCTTGGACAATACTCGTTGATTAACATTGTTTTGAATTCTTCCCAAGGAGTATCATAAGCTACATCTCCTCCTACAGCCTTCACATAATTTTTCCACCACGTGAGTGCACTATCTTGTAAAGTGCACGATGCATACTTGGTCATGTCCTTTTCAACACAACCACTTATTTTAAACACAGTCTCCATCTTTTCTATCCACCGGGTTAAACCGATCGGTCCTTCTGTTCCACTGAATGATGAGGGCTTGCAAGCTTGAAAAGTTTTGTAAGTGCACCCCACACGAGGATTTGGGTTAACTGCAGCACCTCTTGCAGCCTTGACCCATAACATTCTGTCGTTCACTCGCTGATTGATGAGTTCCTGGATTTCTTGTTCCGTCATTCGGTTCAATCGCGCCATATTCTTCTATAAGAATGAAAAGAAAATAATTATTCACATGGAATATTATAGATGTAGTGTATATTTACAGTACATTATAGCTTATTAATAATATGAACCAGGTATTATTATAAAAGCCTTTTCTTCTTATTAGCGTTTTATAATTATATCTAGGGTAGTACCTACCCGTTAATGTCCATACTTAATAGCTTAGTACAGAATCAATTACTACCATCTAAGTAATACTTAACCATGGAAAATTATTGCATTTCACACTTCACTATTTTACATATGCTTATCTTACATCGAACATTAAGCAAACCACACTAATAATATTATACAAAACATTATATGATCCCATGGTTTAATACGGCAGCGCATCGTTTGGTCTATTTTCTAGGACGTTTAGGTTCAAAGAATCGCTTAACGCTTATCCTGGCTGTCTGCCTATATTTTGGCTGTGGGGCTGAAGAACTGGATGCCGGGATAGAACGAATAGGAATAGCGGGAATAGGGGTGGTAGTGTCTAGTGGAGTTGGTGCCACATCATCCTTACTAAACTCGGGATTTGAATTTTCTAATTCATTAGCCTTTCGTTTCTTTCCTAGTTCGAACTCGTCTTTTGTAATTTCCTGTATTTCTTCCTCGGGTTCACTTTCCTCCTCGGGTTCACTTTCCTCCTCGGGTTCACTTTCCTCCTCGGGTTCACTTTCCGGGTTCTCTATAGTCGGTTCATCCGGAATTTGTGAGTCTTCCCCAAAGATATTATTTTCGTCATCGGATAGGTTAATGACTGGAACACCATCTGAAGATTCTGGTTCGGAGTCGCTGAATGTGATGACAAGTTTTGAGCCCGACATCTATCACACAACAACTAACCCATTAGTACTGCATAATATTTACATATAAATTTTAACCAACAATGATAAGCAATGGTTTTTAAATCAGACACGATCAAAGTCCAGACTTACTAATGTATCCTAACGACTTATCGGTTAGACACACTAATGCAAACCTGGTTCGCTAAGACCACCGCTCTGATACCACATGTCATAACCCGTCCTTAACCATAAGAACGTGTTAGATAACGTATGATTTCATTGCGAGGTATTGACCTCTATATGCGACATTTTTAAAAGAACAACTGCATATATTTTACATTACAAACCATAATTCTTATTTTGATACAAGCTTTAGACAAAATAAAGATGATTATCGTTTAGCGATAATCTTAGACTTATAAACTTTACATGTGATGATAACAATACGATTTCTAGCATATTTTACATTACAAATCCTCCGATATGCAGTTTTATTTTTGACACAAATATGCATACTCAAGATCTTGTTTAAATTCAACATGTTGCAGCGGAAGCTTCTAATTATCACCTGAGAATAGACATGTTTAAAACGTCAACATAAAGTTGGTGAGATATAGGTTTAATGCCGGCAGCGATATAAATATAGACCACAAGATTTCATATATAAACATTTTAATAAAAATATTCTAAGTGGTTGAGCACTTGGTAACCATACTTAACATTTAATCACGTCGCATATTCCCTTTATTATGAAATCTTACTACACCGTACCAAGTGTAGTCACAAAACGAAGTACTGTGCAACCGTTGAATACTGGTCGTCCAGTCCGGTTGGGGTTGTCAGGCCCGATAGATCTATCAACAGGATTCGCGTTTACAATACCGCTGTAAATAACAGTTACCAAGCTACAGGGAAGTATGCCAGTGGTACAACTCAACGTAGAATATATTTTTCAGTTACTTGTGTCCATAACGTAAAACATAAAATACATGTATTCTCATCCCGAAATACTTAGAGTTTAAAAGTGGGACTATATACTCACTTTTGTCTTGAAGATATGTAATTTCGACTTGGTCTCCGATTGATATCACGAACCTATCCATATATAGTTTATCAATATATTTCTATTTTAAACAATCGTCACATATATATACTTTTTATACTTTTTATACTTTTAATAGTTTTAATAATTTCTTAGTCCGTAGTTAGCAGTCCGATGTTAGTAATTCAATTTTAATGGTTCATTTTTAGGTGTTTAATAAACCCCCAATGAAATAAATAAAAACCCCCATCGTATATGTATTGGTCGAGATTAATCTTGACCCACGGTACCGGTGTTGTCAAATGACGTGTTGCGTACATAAAGTACCGGTGTTGTCAAATGACGTGTTGCGTACAATCATGGGATCTTATGATTAATCTTCTCGTATTGTTTACGGGTGATCCTGAACCATATAAAATTAAATTATGAGTAAATATATATAAAATATCATGTTATTTTAAAAAGATGTGATTTATTTAATTTTCTCCAATTATTTTCGTAGCTAAACTAGTCTTAGATATCCGATCTCGTTTTGGTCATAGTTTCTTCGTTACAACTCCGTTTTCGTTGATTCAACTTGCCACTTCCTTGGATCGAGTCCCTCTTTAAGACTATTAACTGTAAATACCTTAGTTTGTATTCGAAATCACAGGTCATAGGTCAAACTTTAGTGAAACTTATGGAGTTGATCATTTTCCATCATGTAAACAACCTTAAATGATTATTTTTCTAAAAATACTTATACTTTGAGTTAAATCATGAAATTTTTATGTGTTAACATATTCATAGTAAATATCAATTTTCCAGAAAATAAGCCTCCAATTCAAAGTTCAAAATAGTTTTTAATTATCCAACCCAAAACAGCCCCCGGTTACACTCCGACACCGTAGATTCAGTTTTAAGGTGTTCTTTGAAAAACCAAGTTATACCTTGTTAAATTAGCATATATTTAAGTTATATTACAGGTCTTGAAGTATTTTAAAAGTTAAGTTAGAAGGATCTATTTAGTTTGCAAACAAGTTTGAAAACATTCAAACTATGTTCTTGTTGTTAAAATTTTATACCATAAAATAAGATAGCTATATATATATGAATCGAATAAGGTTATGAACAAAGTTACTACCTCAAGTTACTTGGACAAGATTGCTGTAAAAGAGGAGTAAGAACCTAGAACCAAAAGAGTGATGGAATTGGATGAAAGATTGGAAGTAAACTTGTGTTCTTGAAAGGATTCTTGAAGTGTTCTTGTATGGTTTTTCTTATGATGATTAAGGGTTGTTTTTGAAGCTAAATGATGGGTAAAATGCTTGGAGATGATCAAGTATGAAGTTAAGAGTATTTTGAGAGAGAAATGGGAGTGTAAGTATGAGAAAATGGGGTGAAGAAATGGTGTGCATGCATAAAAACGTTTTTAGGTTATAAAGGAAAAAAAAGATACCTAACTTTGTTTTCTTGCTAAATAATTCATGCTACTTGACAAATGGTTGGTTCCACATGTTTCTTAATCATTTAAGGCTGCTAAGGAGCAGATTTTTATTGGTATATACCAATAGTAAATACATCTAGAAGCTGCGTATGATACGGGTACATATACCCTAGATATACGTGTAGAAATCTTTGAGAAAACGGAACGAGGATTCAAATATAGCTATCTTTTGTAAATATACTTATATTGTTTTATGTATGTAAGCCCTTTAAAAGTGATAAAATACATATCTATACGATGCATGTATAAGTATTATAGGTTATAAGTATTTATGTCGAAGAACGTTACGTATAGTTATCGTTTTGAAAACTTAAGTTAGTAGTTTCAAAATATACTTATAACTCATTGTTATTAGTACCCAATGAGATGTTAAACATCCTTAGATCATGTTAAATATATATAAATACATATATATACATAAACGTATAATTATCGTATGTTATATAGTTCGTGATATCATCGGTCAAATTGGACGGTCAAACGTTGTGTAAAACTCTTTTCAAAAACATAAATCTCAACAATTTAGATTGCTTATCATGTTGGTAAGGTTTAATTTATGTAAATATTAATCTTATAAGTATAAATTGATCGAAAAAGTCCGGGTCATTACACTGGCCGCGCTCGTCATTGCTTCCTCATCTATACGAACGTGGACGTCAAGAATAGCATCTCGAAAGACATCCCTAATGTCTTCCGCTTCCTCCATTTCCTCGTCTGAGCCTCTCTCTACCTGAGGATGATTACCTTCATAGGGCAATGCCTGGTTGCGTCTACTTTTCAATACCTTAGCACCCACATAAACCCGCAATCCTATGGTCTCATCCTGTTCTCTACAAAGCTGTAATGGACCCCCTTGGTTCCTATCAACACCTAAATACTCTCTAATGAGAGTAAAAAAAATACCTCCTCCTATTATACTCCCGTCCTGCATTCCTTCTACCATTTTAGATAAATAAAAACCAACACAGTAAGGGATATTAACAAAGCTTCTCGGGTCTCGAATACACTTTAGGTAAAATAAATCATGTAAGGTCATTTTCTCCTTATTGTGACCTCTCTATGTAATCGTGTTAGCCAAAAATCTATGAATCACACGAAGCTCGGCTTTGTTAATATGTAAGTAGGAGTGTTTTCCTCCTAGTGTAAAAACATTATAGTTTGACATACGCCTCCAAACGGCGTCAGCGTCAAAGTTCCTATCTAACCTTTCACCACGATAAATCAAACTCATACAATCGGGTAGTAACAATTCACTAGGAGTGTAAATCTGTAATGCCCTGTCCATGTCCATCATGGACATTCTGTACATCCTACCGCCAAGGATAAATCTAAGAAAACTTCTATCATCTAATCTATCTACATCTACATTTAACGATATAGTACTCATCAACTCAACACACCATTCCTTATATACAGGTCTACGAATGGTGAAAAGACGTTCCCAATCTGTAAAAGAAGAACTGTCATACCTTTGTACTAAATGCTGTCTAACACAGTCAGCTAGATGGACTCTTTCCAAAGGATTCCAATCAATTACCCTCGGTACCTCTACCTCTTTTGTTACCAATTTAAATTTATTACTTTGATATGCCGGGTAATCTCTCCATCGTCTATCGAATCTCAAATTAGGATGTAACGTGTGTTCCGGAATTGTTGGGTATTCAACAGGCGGATGTGGGGAAATACTGTGAATTCATTAGGTAACTGTAGCGGATCATAATAAGGTACGTGCTGATCAGGCTGATGTTGTAGTTCCTGTTATGGTTGTTGTTCAGGTTCATATTGCATTTCTGGTCCTGGTTCTAGAGCTGGAGCAGGATGTCTAGATGATGATGATCCTGAACCTCCAGTATCGACTTTCTGCAAAACAAATTAAACACAAAATTTGTGCATCTAAATATGCATTAGTGTTAGCAAAATAACAACTTAAAACAATCACAATGACATGTTAAATCAAAATTAAACTTATACACATTTTCACATTTTTTACAATTATATACTTTTTCAAATGAGCACATATGAAAATGTATACAAAGTTCATAAGCATTTAACTCAAATAACATGTCAAAATAGTCATTACTAATAATTAAACAAGTCTCAAATGGAAATTATATCAAATTAATCAAGTTCATGAATTTTGTACCTAAAAAGTCCACTTTAATCTTCAAAAATTATGTTTAGGATCAATGTTTGGATCATTTAACTACCTAAACATGTTACACTACTCAATTTAGCAATAATTCATGACAAAAATCGGCCATAACCTGTTTATATCAAAAAGCCCCAAATTGCTCAAGAACACAAACCCTAGATTTCTAAAAATTTTGAAGTTTTTGGCTTCAAATCATGTTAAATAGCATCAATCTAGGTTATACATGCATAAAATACTAACAATTTAACACTAATTACACTAGAAATTAACAAAATTGTGTTAGGTAAAATATTGGTAATTATCACAAAAACTAGGAATTTATAGAGTTTAGGGGTGTAATTTTTACCTTTTTGCTGAAGAATGAGAATCTAGGCATGATTAGAGCAAGAAAAATGACGAGTTACGGTGAAAAATTGCGAATTTTAGAGGTAATTTTGGGGTTGGTTCGAATATGTGTGTGTGTGTTTTGTGTTGAGACAGAACATGCACTGCCTTATGTTGTTGAGCTGATTTTACTCCCCATGCGATCGCATGGCACCAAAGGCCAAACTCCATGCGATCGCATGGAGTTTCGGGTACAGTGATTTGGCTTTTTTTTTAATGTAAAACCTTATACTTTATAGAACATAAAATTAATAAAATTTTAAAATTTTGTTTTCCTTTAGAAGTGAGGGTGTTTCGAATCGTTGTCCTAGTCCGTCCCTCGACAAAATTTTAAAATTCGTCAATTCAAAGCGCGGTTTTAAAAGCAAAGATTTTTGGGGTTTTTAAATGTTTTTGGCATACTTTAATTCAATAAGATTAAAAATAATGATAATAAAAGTTCTTGTCCCTCCCTCGGGTAAAGCAATTTCGGTTCAACGACCTAGTCTTCAACTCACGATGAATTTTAAAAATCATATTTTTAACTTAACGAAATAAAGTAAAATTTTGTTTTTAAATTCACACCAAACTTAAATTTAAAATGCATAAAATTAAAAATTCATATTTTAAAAATTAAAAATTCACACCAAACTTATATTATATTTTTGTTTTTATACATACAAACTTAAAAAATATTTATTTTTCAAATATTTACAATTTTAAATATATTAATTTTAAAAAGTTCACAATATTAATTTAATATTTATATATTAATTTTAAAAACATGGTAAAAATAAAAATAAAAATCTTTTTGGCTTTTATCCCACTTTAATCAATCAAATATTATCAAAAATATGCGCCCCTCTTTTCGGTAAAGTAATTTCGGTTCCATAACCTAGTTTAACTCATGATGAATTTTTAAAATATTTTGGGTTGATTGATTAAAGATATTTATACCTTAAGAATAAACGTTAAATTTCGCAGTGATGTAATAAATTTTTGTATGATATCAATAATTTCGGTCGCAAGACCGAATTTTATCGAATACCAATTTAATACTTTATAGCGAACAAATTAGCGTTTATTATCAAAAGGTTAAAAATAAAAATAAAAATAAGAATGAAAACTGTGCAAAGTTACATGTGAAATAGATTTCTTAGTGATATGCTCTAGCCCACTCATAAGATAGTCGGACTAATTGGTTTTCCATGGCTACATAGGCGTAACCTCGAGCATTTAATGTTTTTTCTTCTAAACATATGAACGGTCCGTCTCTGCATAAAGTAACAAATTCGGTGTTTGAATAGGTTTGATTATTTGAACATTTACCTTCGTGTGACCATTTTCCGCATTTGTGACATTTTTCAAGGTGTCGTGCTCTTCTTTTCGCTGCGAATTTTGATTTTTCTTTACCAAATTGTAACTCATTATTTTCGCATCTGGATTCTTTTCTTACTCCGTCCAATTTTTCTCTGATTACTGATACCAGTTCACTCGGAAGTGTGTCATTATTACGTTTAGTGATCAAAGCGTGTAGCATTAAACCATGGTTTAGTTCACAGGAAGTCTTCATTTCGTAAAAACCTAAAAAAAAATAAAAATTCAGAATGGGAGGAGAAGACTAGTTCTTTAGGGTCTACTAGGGAAAGACCATTCAGGTTCCATTTTCGAGAACTACACGAAAACAGAAAATCTAACTCTAACAGAAATACATATTATCCTTTAAAGACTTGATTCTCCCCATACTTAGTTAGCTGTGGTATCGAAATTGTGATTAACTTCGTTGTCAACTTCCATTGGACTATCTATGTAATGTTTAACTCTGTGATCATTAACTTTAAATTCAATCCTATTTGAATTTATCAATTCTATTGTTCCGTATGGGAAAACTCTTTTGACTATAAATGGTCCAGACCATCTTGATTTCAATTTTTCAGGAAATAGCTTGAATCGTGAATTGAAAAGAAGAACTCTGTCCCCTTCTTTAAATTCTTTTGAACTTCTGATTCTTTTATCATGCCATTTCTTCGTTCTTTCCTTATAGATTAACGAATTTTCATATGCTTCATGTGTTAATTCTTCTAATTCGTTTAGTTGACTTAACCGTAGACATCCGGCTTCATGTAAATCAAGATTACATGTCTTCAAAGCCCAAAATTCTTTGTGTTCAATTTCTACTGGAAGATGACATGCTTTTCCGTAAACGAGTCTAAAAGGTGTGGTTCTAATTGGAGTTTTGTAGGCTGTTCTAAAATCCCAGAGTGCATCCTCCAATTTAATGGACCATTCCTTCGAATTTGATCCTACGGTTTTCTCTAGAATACATTTTAAAGCTCGGTTGGTATTTTCAACTTGTCCACTTGTTTGTGGATGATAAGCAGTGGAGATTTTATGAGTTACTCCATATCTTTTGAGAACTTTCTCAAGTTGATTATTACAGAAATGAGTTCCCCGATCACCTATTAAAGCTTTCGGTGTTCCAAACCTTGCAAAAAGACGTTTTAAAAAGTTGACTACAACTCGTGCATCGTTAGTTAGGAGAGCTTGTGCTTCCGCTCATTTAGATACATAATCAATGGCTACGAGAATATATAGATTATTATGAGATTTTGGAAATGGACCCATAAAGTCAATACCCCAAATGTCAAATACTTCACATACTTGAATGACATTTTGTGGCATTTCATCACGTAGACTTATTTTTCCGGCCCTTTGACAAGCATCACAGGATTTGCAAAGAAGGTGTGCGTCTTTGTAAATTGTAGGCCAATAGAATCCAGCATCATAAACTTTTCTTGCTGTGAGTTGAGGCCCATAATGCCCTCATGTTGGTCCTGTGTGACAATGGTTTAAAATTTTACTAGCTTCATCTCCGAATACACATCGGCGTATTATTCCATCGGGACAACTTTTAAACAAATGTGGATCTTCCCAGAAATAGTGTTTTATATCACTAAAGAATTTCTTTCGTTTTTGGTACGATAATCCTTTTTCAAGGAATCCACATACTAAGTAGTTTGCATAGTCTGCAAACCATGGAATTTCATTATAATCTATCTTTAATAGATATTCATCAGGAAAGTTGTCTTGTATGGCCGATTCATTTAGAACTTCTAATTCAGGATTTTCAAGACGAGAAAGATGATCAGCAGCGAGATTTTCTGCTCCTCTTTTATCTCGGATTTCAATGTCAAACTCTTGTAAGAGTAAGATCCAACGGATTAATCTTGGTTTAGCATCTTGTTTCGAAAATAGGTATCTAAGAGCAGAATGGTCGGTATAGACCACCGTTTTAGCTAGAACGAGATATGATCGAAATTTGTCAAAAGCAAAGACAATAGCAAGGAGTTCTTTTTCAGTAGTTGTGTAATTCATTTGTGCTCCTTGTAACGTCTTACTAGCATAATATATAGGTTGAAATCTTTTTTCAATCCTTTGTCCTAAAACGGCTCCCATTGCAAAATCACTTGCATCGCACATAAGTTCAAACGGTAGATTCCAATTTGGAGTTATCATGATCGGAGCATTAGTGAGTTTTTCTTTAAGAATATTAAAAGATTTGATACATTCATCTGAAAAGATGAATGGAGCATCCTTTTCTAGGAGTTTATTCATAGGAGTGGCAATTTTAGAAAAATCTTTTATGAAACGTCGGTAAAAACCGGCATGCCCTAGAAAACTCCTGACTCCTCTAACATTGGTGGGATGTGGAAGTTTAGCAATTACATCTACTTTAGCTCTATCCACTTCAATTCCTTCCTTTGAAATTTTATGTACAAGAACGATGCCTTCTTTAACCATGAAATGACATTTCTCCCAATTAAGAACTAGATTTGATTGTTCGCATCTAATAAGCATTCGTTCAAGATTAGCTAGACATGTTTCAAAAGTATCACCGAAGACTGAAAAGTCATCCATGAAAACTTCCATGCATTCTTCTATCATGTCGTGAAAAATCGCCATCATGCACCTTTGAAAGGTAGCAGGGGCGTTGCAAAGTCCAAATGGCATGCGTTTGTAAGCAAAAGTACCATAAGGGCACGTGAATGTGGTTTTCTCCTGGTCTTCGGGTGCTATTGGAATTTGAAAATATCCGGAAAATCCATCAAGAAAACAATGGTAACTATTTCCGGCTAATCTTTCCAACATTTGATCAATGAAAGGTAAGGGAAAGTGATCTTTTCTGGTGGCGTCATTTAATTTTCTATAATCAATACATACACGCCATCCTGTTACAGTCCTAGTCAGAATAAGCTCATTTTTCTCATTTGTAATGACAGTCATGCCACCCTTCTTAGGCACACATTGAACCGGGCTTACCCATGGACTATCAGAGATTGGATAAATTAAACCTGCATCAAGTAGTTTAATAATTTTTTTTAACAACATCTTGCATATTAGGATTTAGTCTTCGTTGGTGTTGCACATACGTTTTATGACCTTCTTCCATAAGGATTTTATGTGTGCAATACGAAGGACTTATTCCTTTAATATCATGAATTTTCCATGCAATAGCTGGTTTATGAGCTCTTAACACAGAAATGAGTTGAGATTTTTCATTTTCAGTAAGAGAAGACGATATTATTACAGGTAATTCAGATTCACCATGTAAATAAACATATTCCAAATGGTTTGGAAGTGGCTTTAACTCTAATGTCGGTGGTTCTTCTATCGATAATTTATATCGATATCTGTCTTCTTCTTTTAGCATTTGAATTTCTTCTGTTGTTGGTTCATATCCATTAGCCATAAGTGTAGCTAACATTTCAGTTTCATCAATTAGTTCAGTACCTTCTCCTAAAGAACATTCTCCTGTTCCTTGTAATTCTGGAAATTCTTCTAACAATTCTGCATGTGATTCTATAGTTTGAATATAATAACATGTATCATCTGCAGATTGCGGTTGTTGCATTGCTCTATCAACTGAAAAGGTAACACTCTCATCCTCTATACTTAGGGTCAGTTTCTTACCAAACACGTCTATCATTGCTTTAGCCGTGTTTAAGAATGGTCTTCCTAATATGAGAGGAACTTGAGAATCTTCTTCCATGTCCAGAACAACAAAATCTACTGGAAATACTAAAGTACTAACTTTAACTAGCATGTTCTCCATTATCCCTCTAGGATATTTTACTGATCTATCGGCTAGTTGTATGCTTATTCTTGTTGGTTTCAATTCTCCAAGGTCTAGTTTAGCGTATAGTGAATATGGCATTAAATTTATACTAGCACCTAAGTCTGCCAATGCTTCTATTGAACTAAGACTGCCCATAAAACATGGAATTGTGAAACTTCCTGGATCAGATAATTTTTCTGGTATTTTATTCAACATCACTGCTGAACAATTAGCATTCATAGTAACAGCCGAGAGTTCTTCCATTTTCTTTCTATTCGAGATCAGATCTTTCAGAAATTTAGCATATCTAGGCATTCCTGAAATCATATCAATGAAAGGAAGATTTACATTTATCTGTTTAAACATATCCAAGAATTTGAATAGCTCGACTTCAAGTCTCTCTTTTTTCATTTTACTCGGGTAAGGAAATGGTGGTTGGTATGGTTTAACATAAGGTTTAGCCTTAACTGTGTTATCTTCATTAACCTTTTCAACTACCGGTTCTTTTTCCTTATCTTGCTCAGATTGTGGTTCTTGTGGAGTAGGAATAGCTTCATCAGAAATTACAGGTATTTCACGTGGTTTAAGTGTAATACCACTTCTTGTGGTAATAGATTTAGCTGTTTCATTCCGGGGGTTAGCATTTGTATCACTAGGTAGACTTTCCGATTTTCTTTCACCTATTAACCTTGCTAGGTTACTTACTTCTTGTTCCAAATTTTGAATAGAAGCTTGTTGATTTCTAAATGCTTGAGCATTTTGTTCATTGGTTTGTTTCTGAGATGTGAAAAACTGTGTTTGAGATTCAACTAGCTTCGTCATCATATCTTCTAAATTCGGCTTTTTATCATCGGTTTGTGGTGGTTTGTTTTGAAAATTAGGTCTTTGCTGATTGTAAGTATTGTTGGATACTTGTTGATTACTAGGACCTTGTTGGTTGTTGTATGGAACATTTCGGTTATAATTCTGGTTTTGATTGTAGATTGGTCTTGGCGGTTGATAATTATTCTGATAATTATTTCCAGGCCTTTGGTTTATGTATGAAACATTCTCTCTTTGTTCCATTGTTAGTTCAATACTGAGACAATCTTTTATCAAATGTGGTCCTCCACACTGCTCACAACTAATTTTTATTGAGTGTATATCCTTAGTCATCTTTTCCATTCGTCTCTCAACAACATCTATTTTTGCAGAAATGGAATCTAAGTCATGGCTAGAATCGGCTCTAGCTGCTTTAGATGATCTAACGATATCTTTTTCTTGGTACCACTCATGTGAGTGGGAATCAGTGTTATCAATAATTTTGTAAGCATCAGTTTCGGTCTTCTTCATAATAGAACCACCAGCTGCTATATCGATGTCTTTTCTTGTAGTGATGTCGCATCCTTTGTAGAATATTTGTACTATTTGACAGGTGTCTAAACCATGTTGCGGACATCCTCTCAATAACTTTCCAAATATGGTCCACGCCTAATATAGAGTTTCATTTGGCTTCTGTGTGAACGTAACAATTTCTCCTTGAAGTCTTACGGCTTTAGATGCCGGAAAGAATTGTTTAAGAAATTTTTCAACTAAAACGTCCCATGTATCAATCGCCCCTTCAGGTAACGATTCTAACCAATCTTTGGCTTCTCCCTTTAAAGTCCAGGGAAATAACATGAGATATATCTGTTCATCCTCTACTTCTCGAATTTTAAATAGTGTACAGATCCTATTAAAGGTACGAAGACGTTCATTTGGATCTTCCTTCGGCGCACCACTAAATTGGCATTGATTAGTCACCATGTGTAGAATTTGTCCTTTGATTTCATAATCTGGCGCATTAATGTCTGGATGAGTAATTGCATGACCTTGGCCAGTGCGTTTAGCTCTCATTCGGTCTTCCATACTTAGAGGTTCCAAATTCTCCATGATTGAATTTGTTGAATCTGAGTCACTAGAGGATTCTGATTTAATGGTTCGTTCCTCAACAATCTCTGTTTGAATGATTGGTGGTTCTGGAGAAAAAATTAATGGTTCAGGATCTCAAAATCGTCCCTGAATATTCTCCGGATTCTCAATTGTGAGGTCGGGTTCAAAAAATGGATTATCGGAAATTTGAATTGGAGTACTTGGTCGACTGGATGACGATTCTAAAGAAAAATTAACGGCGACAATATTTGCTAGATGTCTTGATCGAGTTACAGGTGGTGAACGTACAAAAGGTGGCGAACGTTTTGCTCGGTGCATTCACTGAATATTCTATTAGTTATAAAAAAAATTATATAAGTTATCCAATTAATAGACTTTTCTGATTTTGTCCACGTTTCGAATAGCCAAAAGATGCAGCAGAGGGGCAGGATTCGTTTGGTCTTAATATAATTGAGTACTATTTGGCTCCAATAACCCGGTCCACGTACAAATCCAACTATTACTACGAACCAGAAAATTTTGATGTCTATCAATTTAACCACTTAAAATAAATTTTCGTAATTTAAAGAAATTTTAGATAAGAAATAGAGAAAATTCTAAGTCCTAAAAACTAGAATGGCGAGAAATAAGAAAGAAAAAGAGCGTCGGAATTAAAATTAAAATTGGAAAAATAAGAAAGAAAAAGAGTGACTTATAAAACTTTAAAACACTCGACTAACCCAACCTTATTATTATCACTAACTTAAAAATAAAATTGCAAATTGAGATTACTAATGGGAGTGATAATTGATACATAGGTAAAAGGTGTCGAAAAATAAAAAATAAGAAAGTAGCGCGTTGAAACTTAAAAAGGAACTAAAAACTAAGAATTAAAAGTTGCGTCTAAAAATATTAAAGCTTACCAGTAAAACTATATCCCAAATGGCAATATCTTAAAAAAGATCTAAAACTTAAAAAGGCGTCGCAAAATTCTAAAGCACCTAAATCTTAGTCTAAAGAAAAAGCACTTAAGGTATTTTACGGCAAAGCCTAAAAATCTAGAAATAAAAAAAAATAACTATGGCAAAAACTATGTCTTAAAAACTAAATATGAGCGAAATATACAAAAATTATGCTAAAACAAATAAAAAGGTACAAAATATAAAAATATACTAAAAGTTGTAAAAATTACAATTTTTATAAAAATATTATTTATTTTATAAAACTATTAATTTTATAAATTAATTAAACTAAATATATAAATTAAATAAAAACTAAAACTAAATAATTAAAAACTAAAAACCTAATTAGGGTTTTAAATTAAATAATAATTATAATAATTACTCCGTAATGATTACAGTTTTCAGTCAACTCTGGCGTGTCTGCAGGGCTCATGCGATCGCATAAGTTCTAAGTTACCCGGCCATGCGATCGCATGTGCTAGGGTTTCGGGCCAGTGACTGGGCTGCTACAGGACTGGACTCGAGTGTTTTTTTTTTCTGTTTTGCTGTGTTTATTTTTTCTGTTTTAAATATTTATATAATATATTTATATAAATTAAATAAAACTTATATTTTTATAAAATAAAGATAAAGAAACTTTTATAGAACTTAAATATTTAACAAACTCTTAAAAATATTTATATTTTTGTTTTTCTTTTTATATTTTCGAATATTTAAAAAGTATTTTTACAAAAGCGTATTTTTTATAAAAGTAAACTTAAAAATAAAAATCTTTTTTTTTATATTAGCGTTGCGCTTCCTGCTTTTAAGCTAGATTGTTCCCCGGCAGCGGCGCCAAAAATACTTGATGTTTTTGCGAGGTGTATATGAAATAGCTTATATTTTTATTAGGAAAAACTATTAAATACGATACAATTTTACACAAGATATTTATTTATTTATAGAATGGATATACTTAAACCTTGCTACAACACTTATAGGCAGTGTACCTAATCGTAAAGTAGTGTAGTTTTTAGTAAGTCCGGTTCGTTTCACAGGGAAATCTTTAAACAAAGCTTAACGCTATATTAGTTTTAATTTATAAAAATACAAATATAAATAAGTAATATTATTATTATAAAAGGAGGTTTTTACCGTTTAATGACCGGTTTGTCGATTTTAAAAAACTTTAGTCGCATTTAAAACCTAATGTAAAATATTAAAAATAAATACAACTTAATTTAAAGCGTAAAGTAAATAACGATAATGAAATTGCGATAAATAAAAGTGCGAGAAAATAAAATTGCAATAATTAAAAAGTACGATAATTAAAAGTGCAATTAAATACAATAACAATAAATAAAAGTGCGATAATTAAAAGTGCAATTAAATATGAAAATAAAGGAATTATGCTTATTTAAACTTCCGTAATCATGATGTTTGACGTGTTGATTTTAGTTTTATGCCCATGGGTTAATTGTCCTTTGTCCTGGATTATTTAATATGTCCGTCTGGTTTTTGTCCATAACAATCCATCGGTCATAAATTTAAAGTGTGAGTGTCCTCGTCAAATTATCCTTATACCCGAAGTCAAATATTCCAACTAATTGGGGACTTAAACTGTAACAAGGCTTTAATACTTTGTTTAATAATTACACCAGGTTATCGACTGCGTGTAACCCAAGGTTTTAATACTTTATTATCAATTATGCCAAGTGTCCTTGTACATAATTTCACCCCTGTTTTAATAATTCCATAGACTATTAATCCATTCCCGTGTCCGGTTAAATGAACGATTATTCGTACATATAAATACCCCGCCCATCGTGTCCGATCGAGTGTATATGGTTATTTATGGGTACGTCCAATTGTAAATCTTTATATTAAAATTAACAAACTATCATTTAGTTAAACAAATATAAAGCCCATTAATAGCCCATAGTCTAATTTCCACAAGTGTCGTTCTTTTGTCCAAACCCCAATTATGGTACAAAACCCAATTACCCAATTTTAATATTTTTAGCCCAACATCATGATTACTTCGGCTTAAATAAGCATAATAATAATTTAGCTACGAGACATTAAATTAAAAAGGTTGAACATAACTTACAATGATTAAAAATAGTGTAGCGTTACACGGACAGAATTTCGACTTACACCCTTACAACATTCGCTAACATACCCTTATTATTGGAAATTAAAATTAAAATTAAAATTAAAATATATATATATATATATATATATATATATATATATATATATATATATATATATATATATATATATATATATATATACGTTGAGAGTTGGATGGATGGATATATGATTTACACTGAACCAAACTGCAACTTTTATAGGCCTTTGAGCTGAAAAAGGGCCTCATGCGATCGCATGAGCTTTGCCCTTCAAGGCCATGTGATCGCATGGCCAGCTGGGGAGGCTCACATGTGGTTGTTTTCTTTTGCCGACGGTTTATATAATATAATATAATATATATATTAATTTTAAGAATTAATTATATATTATATTATATTCATGTGCATAGTTGACTTGTAATTTTTAGTCCGTTGCGTCGAGCGTTGAGAGTTGACTTTGGTCCCGGTTCCGGATTTTCGAACGTCCTTGCGTATAATTTAATATCTTGTACTTTGTGTTCCGCTTCTTGTACTCTTGTAATTTTGAGACATTTCTTATCAATAATTGGAACCTCTTTGATTGTACTTTGTACTTTTGAGCTTTTTGGTCGTTTGCGTCTTCAATTCGTCGAATCTGTCTTTTGTCTTCACCTTTTATTATTTAAACGAATATCACTTATAAATAGAACAATTGCAACTAAAAGCTTGTCTTTCTTGAGGGATAATGCTATGAAATATATGTTCGTTTTTAGCATTATCATTTCTCAACACTTGTTACAGTACATCAAGTACTATAGAACCCTTGGTGTATGAAAGGTCAAGTCCGATTTGGTGACAACTCAAAGTCGAAATAGAAGGAAAGGGTACTGTAGTGGTGGATTGCAAGAACAATGATCAGTTATATACCCATGTTTACAATTGTATTATACATACATAATAATAATTGTATTAATCTACAATTTAAGTCCTCTCCAAAAATTTTAGGGTGATCCATATTATTTCGGATCCAAGGTACGTTTACCAGCGGCGATCATGGGAGGGAGATTAGATTGTCGCAAATACGATGATGGATGGTTCCACAAGGTACGTAATAGTAAATATAACGATCTTAAACCAAACTCAAATCAGTACTCTAATGGATCTAAGTCATCCACGTCCTTTTCCATCAAAAATTTTCTGGATCCGGTCAATCATAAAGGATTGTGGCTATTGTGCGAGCACTAAGGGCATACTGTTGATGCTTATGTGCCGTACGAACATTCGAAACTTCGAGTTCGTTCAATTCGTGGAAGTAAGAGATAACGAGAGGTTTGCAAAACTTTTGTTGACGATTAGGATTGATAATGCACGTCTGTTCACTACAGTGGCTCGTTTTCAAAGAGGAAGCACTAAAACGAATGACAAAAGTTTTGCATTATATCTGTTGAATCATGTACGAATGACAGTGACAAGAAGTCTTATGCCGGCATAGTCAGGGGTATGTTTAAACTTAATTATGGTCAAGTTTCTTCTCGCAAGCCTACAAGTAAGATTCAATTGCTAGAAGAGGATTCAGTTCAAATGTCGAACCCAATGGAATGAGTATTGGTGAAGTTAAGAGATGTCGATACAATGGGAAACATTGGAACAATGTGCAAAGCGGAGGGTTTTGAAGATGTATCAATACAACATGTAGGTGGTCTTTGGCTTTGGTTCACGTTTCACCCACTCGATGCGTGCTCAGCCTTTAAATTGAATTCGACTATGAAATCTCTATATCCAGCAATCAAACCGATCTCAAAAAAACTTTGTGCTTGATGAAAGGTTAACATGGATCGACATCACTGGTATGCCTCTTGATGCTTGGAAATCAAGTGCGTTCAAGAAAGTAGCAGGTATGTTCGGAAAGTTTATATTTTTCGACAAAGATAAAACAACTGCTATGAGTCTTGGTCGGGTGTGCATTGCTATGCAATATAATGAACTTATTGAGGAAGAGATCACAGTGGGTATAAATGGGGTTGAATATGACATCTTCATTTACGAAGTGGAAACATGTAGTATTCACCTAGAAGGAGAACATGACCATGAGTCGGGTGATGAAAGCGATGAAGTATCTAATTCAATTGTACTATTTGAATATTTAGATGACTCAATGGAAGGTGAGACATGTGAACATGTATTTGATTTCGGATTGATTAATGATAAGGAAGGCAATATCAAGGATACATTGGAGGACACTTAGAAAATTGATGCCACACCCCCTATTGTCGAGGAGAGTTCTCTTCAATCTAAAATAAATACGGGAGGCGCAAAGTCAGCAGCTGGCATTAAGAAGAAAGCGAATGCAGGGATGGCTAAATCAGAGTTTGACAAACTTGTTAAGGCTGACAATAAAGTGGGCTTTGATGAGGAAATGTGCCAAAAAATTTGTCACCTGTTAATGGATGAAATAGGGGTCTTGATGGATAAAGCTGCTATAAATTAATCATCGGGGATTGATGGTTCAGGGATCAGGTATCCTGGAAAATATCATTCGCGTATTCCAGAAAGCAAAATGCAAAGGACACATTCCTTCTAATGTGCTTCTTATGAAATAGGGGTCTTGATGAATAAAGTTGCTATATATTAATCTTCGGGGCTTGATGATTCAGGGAACAGGTAACCTGGAAAATATCATTCACGCATTCCAAAAAGCAAAATGTAATGGACACATTCCTTCTAATGTGCTCCTATGAAAGCTGGGAATGGTACAACAATTCGTTTTTGGCATGATAATTGGTGTGGCAACGAGCTGTTAAAGGACAGGTTCTTCCAGACTCTTTTTATTGGATGCCAATCCTGATTGCTGTATTGCAGATAAAGTCCTCAATGGTTCATGGAATTGGTAGTGGAGATGATCATAGATTGGTGTATAGAACTTAAGGTTGGTGGATCGTATGGTTGATATTCACATGGCTCATGGTAATGGTTATTGTCTGATGATGATAGCTACTTAGTCTGGTACACGAGAAGACATATCGATTCGATAATTTTGCCATGTTTCGACCTTTTACTAGATGGAATAAATTGCTACCACGAGAAGTTAATATTTTCATTTAGCGAATGACATTGGATATGCTTCCTTCAAGGCTTAACCTTCTCATCGAGGTGTGGAGATAGAAGATATGAGTTGTGTGCATGTAATTACGGTATTGAATACATTAATTACGTGTTAATCGAATGCAAAGTTGCTCATGATTTTTGGAGGAAAGTTAAAATTTGGGGTGACTTATCTCTTCATGTCTTTTCAACTTGGTTCGAAGACCGGCATACGAACTCTGATTTGAAAAATAGGCTTTATATCAACGTTGCTTCCATGAGTTGGCATATATGGAGAGTTCGCAACAGTTCGGTGATGTTCCAGACAAATCATATGAAGAAATGTATTCTTTTCGATTCTATTTGTAATTCATATTTTAATTGGTTACGTAGTACAAGTAAATGTAATCTTAGTTGAAATTCATGGCTTCTAAAGCCGTTTTAAGCATGGTTTTGAACTCCTAGTTGCTCACCAGGGAATTTTTTTTATTAATATATATTGGTGTTCAAAAAAAAAGAAAAACAACGAAACCTTAAAATATTGACAAGTGTAAAACATACCACATTCTTCTGATTTTCGACTTTGAAACCTGGATTGGAGGGAGTGGCTTGATTTTCTTCCCCAATCATCTTCCTCTTAAATGCTTCATTGGCCTTAGTAAATGGTGTGTCGGATTCTGTTGTAACCGTGATCGCCTCCATCGTGGCATTCATAATCTATAATAGAAAAGAGGGTTTGCCATTATTAGGTTGAATTATCTCTTTATAAGTACCCATAGCACCTGAGACTACCTTCCCAAATAAAAGAATCAGGGTATTAGTCAATCTTTCAGCCATAAGACCCGCATCACTAAGGACTTTCTCTCCTGCTTCTGCAATGTCTGGAAGTTCATCTCCTCCTTGTGACACACCAAGAACAGTTGTTTCAGCTAGATCGAATAAGGAATGCAAAATAGATTCTAACACATCGAGTGTTTTAGAAGCATCACCTCCAAAATCATCAATGATTTTGTGTGTCAGACTAGTCATCACATGTACCATCTTTTTTGAATATTCGGATCTGTTGCATTCATTTTCACAATTGCATCGATTGCTCTATTCATGTTAGAGGTCGAAAATCTGACCCTTTTTAATAGCGTCACTGAATTTAGTTATAGTTTCATGAGTAGCCGTTGCATCGCAATCCCTAAATTTCCTGTGAATAGAGAACACTTGCTCTTTATACTTCACCAATTTCCTCTTTTTCCCCCTCCAAGTTGATAGGTTCAACCAAATTTGATGACCATCAATTATTCATCTCAACAGTGAAAATCGACGAGATTGTTTTGGTGAAAATAGTGGCGATAAAACCCTAATTTTATTGGGTTATTTAATTGGATTGAACAAGCTTGACTAAAGACATTGTAACCTAATTTTATGGGTTTTTTGACCAAAGAGACTCTAACCTAATTAAATGGGTTGTTTGACAAACAACCCAAAAAATTTGGTTACACTTTTTTTATTCAAACTAGATCAATCCAATCAAACAACCCATAGAAAGTTAAGATTTAAATGCCACTATTTTCACATAACAAATCTCATCGATTTTTGCTGCTCAGATAAACAATGGATGGGTCATCAAATTCGGTGAATCTTATTAACTTGGAAGAGAAGAAGAAGAGGAAACTAACGAGTATAAAAGAGCAAGTATTTTCTATTAACAGGAAATATAAGGATTGCGATGCAACTGCTACTAATGAAGCTTTAACTAAATTTAGTGACACTATTAAAAAGAGAGTGAGATTTTCGACCTCTGGAATGAATAAAGCAGTCTATGCATTTGCAAAAATGACTACAATTGATTCCCCATCCGAAAATTCAAAGAAGATGGTACATGTGATGACTATTTTGATGCACTAAGTCATTGATGATGTTGGAGATGATGTTTCTAAAACACTCGATGCTTCAGAATCTGTTTTGCATTTCTTAGTCAATCTAGCCAGAATAACTATCCTTGGTGTGTCACGAGGAGATAAACTTCCAGACATTGCAGGAGCAGACGAGTAAATCCTTGATGATGCGGACCTTATGGCCAAAAGATTAGCTACTACCACGATTCGTTTATTTGGGAAGGTAGTCACGGATGATGTGAGTGTTTATAAAGAGATAATTTCTCCTGATGATGGCAAAGCCTCTTTTCTGTTAAAGATTATGGATGCCACGGTGAATGCGAACACTGCTGCAACAGAATCTGACACACTATTTACTAGAGCTAGTGAAGCATTTAAGAGGAAGATGACGAGGAAAAAAACCAAGTCACTCTCAACAATCTAAGTTTCATAATCGAATATCAGAAGAGTGTGTTATGTTTTACACTTGTTAGTATTTATAAGTTTCGTTGTTTTTTAACATCAATTTTATATTACTACCTGCGTCCCATCTTAAATGTCCACCTTTCTGATTGGTGGAGAATGAAGTTAGTGGGATTTTCCAAAACTTTGTAGAAAGTAAGTGGACATTTGTAGTGGGACGAAGGGAGTAATAGAAAGCTCCCCGGCAAAACCACGCTTACAACGGCTTTAGAAGCCACGAATTCCAACTAAGATTACATTTACTTATACTACGTAGCTAATTAAAATATGAATTACGAATAGAACCGAAAAGAATACATTTCATCATATGATTTGTCAGGAACATCACATGTATGTTGCGAAGTCTCCATATATGCCAGCTCGTGGAAGCAACGTTGATATAAAGCATATTCTTCAAATCAGAGTTCATATGTCAGTCTTTGAACCAAGATTAAGTAACTGGAAGAGATAAGTTAACCCGAATTCTAACTTTCCTCCAAAGATCGTGAGCAACTTTGCATTCGAACAAAACGTGGTTAATGTATTCAATACCGTAAATACATAACACGCAACCCATATTTTCCATCTCCAAATGTGTTGACCCGGATTTTTCCGACTAGGTTTTCTTAACCTAACTTGAATGATTTAAGTTTCGACACGACAAGCAATTTGATTTCTTGAGTCTATTTAGTCTTTCGTGAGATTTATTGTTATTTTGTAAGCATTTAGGGAACGACTACCTTCACCCTAACTTTAATTCACAAGGTGATAACAAATAAAAGACTATAACATTTTTATTTATGCCCATTACACAAGTATATGTAAATAAATCTACTAAGTACTCTACTATAGTAATTAAAAGACCTTATAGTCAAGTAACATGTAAAATACATCTTTTAAGATCAAAGTGATACATGAACATGTACACTAAAATGATACTTGCATCATTTAAAACTAACTAGTAACCATTAAGTTCTAAATACAAGATTAAGTGACTAGCTACAATTAATTAAACCTTAAGCATGATTAAGCTTCATGCATGTCATTAGCATCACTTAAGCAAACTTAACCTCCAAGTATCCTTACATGCAAGATCACATCATGTCATTTAATGTTGCATGGAACTTTTGACTTGTCTCCCCTTTCCTTCCCTAATTTACGCCATCCCCACCACCATCATTCTTTCCATTCACCAATCTTACTACTTGCATTTTCTCTCAAACTTCTTTCATCTTCATCCATCTTCAAACCCATCTTCAAGCATCTTCATATTCATTCATCATTCATCTTCATAAAGGTATAAAAATCTACTTATTTTCTTCATCTATTTTCTTTTACAAGCCCTCTAACAAGATCAAATTTGGTGAGAATACTAGAACTAGTGTTTTAAACACAAGGATGTTCATCTACCAAGACATGATCTTGTCAAGTTGTGGCTGTAATTTTATACTTACATATATGTTATATATCACTAATAAAAGTTATTTTTAAGATTTGAACACTAAAACACAAGAAAAACTAACTAAAACACTTAGAAACTTCATAAACTTAAATCTGTCCAAAACAGCCTTTGTAAGTTCTTCATCCAAAACCCAACTTAGACCTTAGATCTGGGCTTCATAAATTTAATCCATGTTCATATATATCTTCTAAGCTCTCTGTAAAGTTTTATTGATTTTTCTCTGTTAACACCTATTTCCTTATTAGGTAAGGCTTAGTATGTCAACAAGAGACCAGAAATGATCTAGCTTTTAGGAGGGCGGAGTGTTGCCGATTGATTTTTACCCTCGGGAAATAATCCCTGCAGACCCGGTACATAAGTGTAAGAACTTGTGGGGTGGCTTAATCAATCTGTCGTCCGCAGAGTGTATAAGTGCTAGCCGGATGACTTCTAGTGAGAGAAAGTAGAGAGAGAAAGAGAGAGGTGAAGTCTCAGCTCTCAAAATTGTCAGAATGTCTAAACCCTGTAAAATGATGACCCAAGGGGTCTATTTATAGTGTTAGATCCACCAGATTGCTCGGGGACACGTGTCAGATGATGATACGTTCTGTTATTCGTGGTCCAAAATTTATGCTGAAAGTGCCGTTCTCCGACGAGGGCTTACACACTAGGCGGCCTTCAGGGCTTACGCATGACGGAGCAGCCTGTACAGCGGAGAACGCTGGACGGACAATCTCCACAAAACTGTTGTTTCCAGCCTTCCTGATGCTATTTTTATGCAACCATTATGCCTTTTATGTGTGTATACGATAGGATACACCATTAAGTCCCCCCAGTTTAAGGACTTAAGCATTTGAAAAATGATTAAGTTGTTAAACTTTTGATAACGCATGCCAACCAAAATCTTCACATTTCACCTTTTCCTTTCGCATTGGGAATCACACCATAGGCATTAAATGAAAGGCGAATTTTACTGACAACATGATGATTGCTAAAATATCGCACGCGCCTTTTAGCTGTAAAAGGACTCTTCGATGTACTCACCTTTTTATCTTGTCCTTACACGTGTGTGGCTGAAAACAAAACCCACAATTCACCACTAACTACAGCTGTTATATCTTCTTACTTTTAACCATCATAAACCCTAACCGATAATTCACTTTTACAACTTCCTTCTACAGTATTCATCTTCTTCCATTAATACCTTCTTTATTTTCTGTTTCATTAGAACATTAATGGCAGCCATAAAGGATGTTGCAGCTATTCCTAGCAGAGTAAATGAGAGATATTTAAGCGAGCTACTGCAACATTTTCCTAGATTAGCTGGTGTTGAACCAGTGATTCCTGCAATTAATGCCAGAGCCTGTTCACCACCCCCTGGCAAAGTTGCCATTTATGGCCATTCAATCTTCAGATTTTGCTTACGTTTACCATTTACACCCTTCTTCTTAGAAGTTTGCAGATTTTTCGGTGTTGCTGTTGGTCAATTCGAACTAGCATCAATTCGAAAGATCTTGATTTTTGAAATGTATTGTAACGCAAGGAAAATTGAGCCATCAATTCGAATATTTTGTCATCTGGTACGCATAGCACGCCATGAAAATGGTTGGTTTACATTCAATAAAGTTCATGGGTTTCTGAAACCTGCAATTGATCATCCTGGCGATAACTGGTATGCTTCATTTATTTTCATAAATGAAGATGTAATTGATAAGCAATACTCAGCTACTCGAGTATGGTGCAAATATTCGCATAACATTTCTGTTATCTTTCCAAAACTCATCACCAAAGAAAACCTTTTGTTTAAGAAGATTAAAGCTGAACAAATTAATGATATTAAATATGGGGAACACATGCTTTTACTGACATCCATGAGTCAAGATTGGGATATCTCTCAAGGTTATGCTTGTATTCTTGCTGGGAAAAAGAGTAAGCATTTACTTTTGCTATATATGCTTAAATAAAATGTTCTTCTGTATCTATCCATTTAATCACTGTGACACTTTAATTTTTTGCAGAAATTACTCCGCTTACCGCTATGCGATCATCATGTTATTCACAGCTTACTTTTAGCACTGAGAAAATTATTGATGATACCCTCAAAACAGATGAAGTGAGGGAGGAGGAAGATGAAGAAGAAGAAGTAGAAGAAGACATAGGTATGAATCGGATTGCCTCTAGAGAACGTCGTACCTCGGGTAATGAAAATGACAACATTGAATTATGCAAAATTCCATACCAAAACCTGTACTTGTTTTCTTACATACCCAGTACTGGTGGATTTTATAATCCAAACCCTTCCTTATATTTTATGCCACCTTTGAAATGTTGTGAAGCATATTGGAACTCTTTTATAAGTAACAATTTTCCTTTATCTCCAACAGCTAGTGCATCACATCAAGACACTATCTTAGCAACTCTTCCGCCTTCCGCCAAGAGGAGAAGAACTGGTCAAATTCCTTCGTCATCTGCTCAACAGGGAGCTGGCCCTAGTTCTTCTCAACAACAAATTACGCTTCCCAATTTTGACACAAACATGCTCTCTTCTCTTTTAAAAGGACCACCACATTCGTATGAAGATTTCATGACTTTTCTGAATGCCATGGTGTGCCCTTCACTAGCGCAATTTTTTAGCAACTTATCTGATGCAGATGCCAAGAAAGTTAAGGCACAAAGCATTATTCTGAACATTGCTTCTGGTTTGAATGACCTTCAATGCCTATCTGATTTGCAGAACAGTGAAGTCACTACAAATAAGGAGCTATCTGCTGAAAAGGAGAAAGTAACCAAGGCTGAACGAATAGCCACAGAGATGAAGAGGGAATACGAGACAATGAAGAGGCATTATGAAAATTGCAACAGTCAGAGGGTGGAATATAAGGAGCAAGTTAAAGTACTATCTTTCAGAGAAACACGGCATCTGAGCAAAATTGATGAACTAGTGAAGGAGAAAGAAAAATTAGTTGAGGAAAATAACATATTGAAGGAACAGCTTAAAGCCAAAGAGGAGAACGAAAAACGAAAGATAACTGGCATTCCTGCACTTGTAGAGTGTGTCTTTAACTGTCAGGCACTATCTCACAGAATCCGTGAGTTTGTCCGCCTTGCAAAATCTGCTGAACGGTTAAATTTTTTCAACTTTATGAAGAAAAAACTACCAGAACTTCCAAATCCTCTTCCTGAGGTAATCACATCAAAAATTAATGAAAATGCTATTTTAGAAGCTGATGAAGCCGGTGCCTCAATAGAAAATATAAAGTTTTCTGATCTTGAAAATCTGTGTAAAAGGCCGGATGTAACAATAGATGATGTATTGAATTACACTCCACAGAATGAATAAAACATTATGATTTTATACATCTGCTTTTACATAACGCTTAATATTGCATTTAGTTATGTATATTAGAAAGATATGATGTAACTTAGTAAGATTATTGTAATGAACAATGTTCAAGATACTGAGATTGTACGTTGCAATCATTATAGTTATGAATATTAAAAACATATTCTCCGCCATACGCCTTCCGTCATGAAATTCATGAGGAAAAGTTATGAATTATTTTCGCCTTTAGATATTTTGCTGGACACTATGATCCGTTTTTTGTTTTGTTTTGTATTTTGTGTATATGTGTCATGACATTTTTTGTAGATTCGTTTCATCGCTTCGATGTTTTAGTGAGTTCTACATGTCTCACTATCGATACAACCATTTTGAGTATGATTGTACTTCTACCACCGAAAGGCTCTCTTTCTTTCTGCGGGTAGGGATGACACACAGCTATGTGACACCTGGACTAAAAAATCCTTGGCCGGATAAAATTTGAAAAATATTGCCATAAGAATAATTGCTATTATTCATATTCTTTAAAGAAATTTTTACATTTATGACTATATCTCATGCATTTGACAGTTGATCAAGCTGTCCATGCATATAGTGCTACGCATAAAATTTCTTTAAATTCATTGCATTCCAAGCTCTTTCATATTGCTCGTCGGAAGGCGCAGCAAGCATGTAGGATCCGTTCTGATCTACTTTCGTGACCTTATAAGGTCCTTCCCATTTTGGGGCTAGCTTTCCAAATTTGATTTGCCTGCTTGCTTCATTATCACGTAGCACTAAATCACCTACTTCAAATTGCACATGCTGCACTTTCTTATTATAATATTTTGCCATTTTATGTTTGTGATTCGCTTGCCGGATGGCGGCCATCAACCTTCTTTCCTCCAATAAATTGAGATTCTCTCTTAACGCCTCAGAATTAACCTCAACATCAAATGCCATAATGCGTTGCGTTGGCACACATATCTCAGTCGGTATCACTGCCTCTGTTCCATACACCAGACTGAAAGGTGTTTTCCCCGTGCTCCGCTTTGGCGTCGTCCGGTGTGCCCACAATACATTTGGCAATTCATCCACCCATCCAGTTTGACTTAGACCTAATCGTGCCTTAATGCCAGCAACAATTTCCTTGTTGGTAACCTCCACTTGTCCGTTCGCTTGAGGATGAGCAACAGATGTAAAATTTTGTTTGATGCCCAGCTCTTCACACCAACTCTGAAATGGATTTTCTGCAAATTGCTTGCCGTTATCGCTAACTATTTCATTTGGCACCCCATAACGGCATATAATATCATGCCAAACAAATTTCTTGACATTTTCTCCTGTGATTTTTGCTAAAGCCTTTGCTTCAACCCATTTCGTGAAAAAATCGATTGCTACCACCATGAACTTAGCATTACCAGTGCTCCTATTGAATGGCCCCACAATGTCAATAGCCTATTTACAGAACGGCCAAGCGGATGATACCGGTATCAAGTCATACTTTGGAAGACGCTGAATTGTTCCATGCATCTGACAATTCTCACATGTTTTGATGATTTCTGCAACATCCCGATAAAGTGAAGGCCAAAAATACCATTGTCGCATGATCCGTGACGCCACAGTACGGAAACCGGAATGTTGCGAACAGACTCCTTCATGAATTTCTTTGACCACCTTTAACGCTTCATCATCGGTTAGACACCTTAACAATGGACCATTGTATGATTTTCGATAAAGGACGCCACTAACTATTTCATACATTGGTGCAGTCACTCTTATTCTTCTTGCTTCTGCCTTATCAACAGGTAACCATCCGTCATGCAAATATCTCAAATACGGAGTCATCCAAGTTTCCTTAGCTTCTTCAACTATTGCAATAATTGGTTTTCCATGTATTGATTTCTCCTTAAGTTCTTCAACCAACACTCGTTTGTGCAAATGATCAAATGTTAACGTGGCTAACTTGCTCAAAACATCAGCTTTTTTGTTCTTATTTCGAGGGATTTGCACGACTTCAAGGTTATCAAATTTCTTTGAAATTGCTTCCACCAACTTTACATATTGCCTCATGGATGCATCCCTTGCATCGAATGTTCCATTAACCTGCTGGGCAACAATTTGAGAATCAACATACGCTCGTAAATTTGTTATACCCATTTCTACCGCTATGCGGAGGCCGGAGAGTAACGCCTCATACTCTGCTTCATTGTTTGAAGCATAAAAACAGAATTTCAGTGCATAAGTATATTCTTCACCGTCTGGACTTGTTAAAACTAGCCCTGCACCTGTTCCCTCTTCACTGGATACCCCATCAGTGTGTAACTCCCACTAATGCTGTGATGGTGCCATTTTGTTGTCATACTCTACTTTTTCATTTGTCTCCAAGAGGAAATCTGCCAAAATTTACCCTTTAACTGCATTTCGAGGAGCAAAATTAATTTCATACTCCCCCAACTCGATGGCCCATTTTGCTAAACGGCCAGATGATTCTGGGCGCTGGAGTATTTGCTTCAATGGTTGATCTGTCAACACTAAGATGGGATGACCTTGAAAATATCTTTGTAGACGTCGTGCAGTATGCACAAGGGCATAAACCATTCGGTGAAGTGGTGGATAATTTGTTTCACTAAGCTGCAACACCTTGCTAACAAAATATATGGGCATTTGCACGTCGCTCCATTCTGCGATTAGAACAGAACTTATTGCTTCCTTTGAGACAGCTAAGTATAAAATTAGGGTTTCCCCCTCTTTTGGTGCTGTTAACGTAGGTAATGTTTTTAACAACTGCTTGATCTCTTGGAATGCATTTTCGGCTTCCGCCGTCCACATAAAATCTTTTTTATTCAGACAGCCCTTTAACACCTTCATGAATGGAAGTGACTTTTCAGCTGCTCTGGACAAGAATCTTGTTAATGCTGCTAGACATCCATGTAACCGTTGAACATCCTTCTTGCTAGTTGGTGACTTCATATCTTCAATTGCTTGAATTTTCTTAGGATTAGCTTTAATTCCACGTTCTGTGACAATATGACCTAAGAATTTTCCCTCTTCCACACCAAACGTGCACTTCTTGGGATTTAATTTCATGTTAATTTTTTGCAGAGATGCAAAAGTTTCCTGTATATCATGTAACATCTTTTCTTCAGTATGACTTTTGATGACAATGTCATCAACGTAAGCTTCTAAGTTTCGCCCAATTTGATCCTTAAACGCCATATCAATAAGTCGTTGATATGTTGCTCCTGCATTCTTCAAACCAAAAGGCATTTTCATATAACAGAATATGCCTTCCGTCGTGTGAAAAGCCGTTTTGTCTTCATCCTTTAAAGCCATTGGGATTTGATGATATCCCTTAGCTGCATCTAGAAAACATTTGAATCGATATCCTGCTAATGATTCAACCTTCCAATCAATTTCAGGTAAAGGATAATTGTCCTTTGGACTTGCTTTATTGATATCCGTGAAATCCACACACATCCGCCATGAATTATCCGGCTTCCTAACCATGACCGGATTGGCTACCCATGTCTGATATTTGACCTCTCGCAAGATCCCATCATCTACCAAACTTCGTACCTCATCACGAAGGAACTTGCTTCTTTCTGGCGCCATGCCACGCTTTTTCTGACAAACATGATGTACATTGGGGTTCACATTTAGCCTATGCTCTTCAATTTCCCTTGGAACACCGGTCATATCAGACGGCTGCCATGCAAAAACGTCTAAATTTGTTGTCAAAATATTGTATAATTTTTCTCTACATTCAGTGGACAACGTATGCCTAATTATGATTTTCTGATCTGGAAATTTAAGATTTGGTGAAATTGACCCATCATCGTGTATGATTGGCTTAATTACTGCCTTTGTTACTTGGGCACACTCAATTGACTTCTGCCGTTCTGCATATAACGTTGCCACTCCGCCTGGTGTTGGAAACTTCATCATACCATGTACAGTTGAAGTTACAGCTCCAAACGTCATTAAAGCAGTTCTTCCCAAAATTATGTTGTACTGTGAATTTGCTTTAACTACCAAGAACTCAATGTTGGCTGTACATTTTAGAGGTGGCTTGCCCAAGGTTACTTCAAGCAAAATACTTCCCTCAGACCACGATGGCTCACTTGTAAAACTTGCCAACGGCACATATGTTTCCTTCATTCTCTCTTGTACATCTTTGGGTAGCTGTATGAAACAATGTTCATACATAATGTCTGCTCCAGCTCCTGTGTCAGTGTAAATGTTGCGTATTAAGCAATTTGCAACTCGCGCTTCTATAACTACTGGACCATCAGATGGGTTTGTGTTACACATAGAAGGAAATGATATTAATTGTTCTTCCCAATCTTCTAATACTTCTGCCTTCGTTCGTTGTCCAGCTTTCCATGGATGTATCATGCCCACTTCTATGGGTATGAATTCGTTATCCTCGCCGTTTTTATCAGTATTGGTGAGATGATTCGTCTTAATAATGGATGGCACCATTATTAACACCTATTTCCTTATGAGGTAAGGCTTAGTATGTCAACAAGAGACCAGAAGTGATCTAGCTTTTAGGAGGGCGGAGTGTTGCCGATTGATTTTTACCCTCGGGAAATAATCCCTGCAGACTCGGTACACAAGTGTAAGAACTTGTGGGGTGGCTTAATCAATCTGTCGTCCGCAGAGCGTATAAGTGCTAGCCGGATGACTTCTAGTGAGAGAAAGTAGAGAGAGAAAGAGAGAGGTGAAGTCTCAGCTCTCAAAATTGTCAGAATGTCTGAACCCTGTAAAATGATGACCCAAGGGGTCTATTTATAGTGTTAGATCCACCAGATTGCTCGGGGACATGTGTCAGATGATGATACGTTCTGTTATTCGTGGTCCAAAATTTATGCTGAAAGTGCCGTTCTCCGACGAGGGCTTACACGCTAGGCGGCCTTCAGGGCTTACGCATGACGGAGCAGCCTATACAGCGGAGAACGCTGGACGGACAATCTCCACAAAACTGTTATTTCCAGCCTTCCTGATGCTATTTTTATGCAACCATTATGCCTTTTATGTGTGTATACGATAGGATACACCATTATTCTCAAAGAAAAAGGTATTTTTGTTTTTTTATTTTCTCACTATGTGTCAGACTTTGGACTGATCTGACCAAGGTCCAAATATTGGGATATAAATTAAGAACTAAAAAGGTTATAGAAATATAATATTTAGATGTTTAAAGAAGACATATAAAGGAGTAAATCCCAATTTGAACCACTCAATAACATGTAATATTCAATTAGAAATAACCTTTTCTAGTTGACCTATGAATTCGTTGCTGTCCAATTTAGGTCTAGAACACCACTTGCAAAAACTAACTTAATGGAGACCTGGAGTCAATTCCTTTTAAACAAAAGTTATTTTATGTCTCCTAAACCCTATGTAAAGAGCTCAAGTCAAACAAAAGTGTTTTACTAATTTTAAGCTTGCATGGGAACTAATAGTGTAAATCGGGACAGTTTTGCACACATGTGAAAAAATGCACTTTTGACCCACTTTTATTTTGAGTCTCAAATAGAGCCTTATATATTTGAAAAGAGGACTCAAAGACTTTTCCAGAGGTGGTAATATCATCCTAAATGGATGTGTATTTTGGGATAAATACTAGGGTTAAAATGATGGTTCAAAACAGTAAAATCCGAAAACATTAAGCTAGGAAACTAAGAACTAAACAAAACCGAAAACCGAAATGAACATGTAAAACTTACCAAATCAAATAATAAACTTAACTAAATACTATATTAAATATAGTATGACCTCTGACCTTAATTCATATATTTAGGTCTCGTTCCCGGATCACCGAGAAACATTAAAACTGCAATTTTCGAGCTTAGCACCGTGTTGCATCGATTGTGAGTTTCATAGTTTCCCTTTTTCAATATTTTTAGGCTGAGAATCATGCTTACTATTTTAATACATGCTTGATGTTTATTTCATACTTTTCGTTATCAAAACGTGTTTACTGTTTTACTACATGTTTTATATGTCTCTAAAGCAGTTTATTGTTTTAAAACTTTTTATGTATTATGTAGTTTAATATATGCGAACTTTGTGGTTCTTTTTAAACACTTTGTATCTTGAAATGAGAACTCTGTTCTCTTATGACTTACGCTGTGGACACAAGTAACCAAACTATATTCTATGGAGTAACATTTATAATCCACTCAAATCCCAATTCCAATATTATTAATTATTGGGTTATGGTAAACGCGAATAATGGGGATAGATCTATCTGGGTTTGACAACCATGTCCAGACTTAGTAGTTAAACTAATTGGATGCTCAGACTTCGTCACGGGTCACTTTTGGATTATGAGTGACTAGACTTTTCGGGTACGGATACTTATGTATCTAATTGGTTAAGTTCAATATTGGGAGCTCTTGTATATGAAATATATGTTAAACTGTTTTCAAACAAACTTGATAACCGTTTGGAAACTATCTTCGATCACGAACTGTTGTTATATTATAAAATCTTGTAGTCCACAAAACTGTTTATAAACTTGAGATTTTGTGAAACGTGAAATAATTTATAAACTTGAGACTATGTTGATTGTATTATAGTCAAACTATTTATAAACTTGAAGTCTTGCGATCTATGTTACTAGTAAGCTATTTTAAAACTTATGATCTTATGATCCTACTTACATTCAGGCTATTAGAAATATTAAAACTAGTAAATCATGAAACCTTTCATGAACTTGCGAACTCGTAATTTGTTTTACTGTCAACTTATGTGTGATTTGTGACACCTTTTAACTATTTTCACGACAGATCACTAACTATTTTAAACTGTGAACCTTTGTAGTCAAATGGTATGAACTCACCAACGTTATGTTGACCGTATTTTCATGCATGTATTCTCAGGTTTATAGCTAGCTTTCGCGAACTCTAATAGAAGACTGGACTGGGACCCATGAATCACGGCACGTCCCGAGGGCCTCGGGCTGGGTCGTCACACCATACCTCGATGAGAAGGATTAAAGCTTTGAAGGAAGCCTATGTAATGCCATTACTCAATCCAAAATCAAATACCTGTTCACGTGTCTCAACTTCCACTGGGTCATCTAAATATTCAGATGGTGCAGTTAAATCAGATATATCATCTCTTTCATCTCCCGACTCATCATTTTATTGTTCTAGGTGAATACTCCACGTTCCCACTTTGTGAATGAACACATTGTCCCTTTCATCACCCGACTCATCGTTCTGTTCTTCTTCTAGGTGAATATTCTAAGTTCCCATTTCGTGAATGAACACGTCATATTTAACCCCATTTATGCCCACTGTGATCTCTTCTTCTATAAATTCTTTATATCATGTAGCAATGCACACCCGACCAAGCCTCATAGCAGCTATTTTATTTGTGTCGAAAAATATAAGCTTTTTGAACATACCGGTTACTTATTGAATGCACTGGATTCCAAAGCACCAAGAGGGCGTACCAGTGATCTCGATCAATATTAACCTTTCATCAAGCACGATGTTTTTTTTTAGATCGGTTCGATTGCTGAATATAGAGATTTCATAATCGAATTCAATTTAAAGGTTGAGCACGCATGGACTGAGTGAAACGTGAACCAAAGCCAAAGACCACCTACATGTTGTATCGATGCATCTTCAAAACCCTCAACTTTTCACACTGTTCTAGTACTGCCCATTGTATCGACATCTCTTAACTTTACCAATACCCATTTCAGTGGATTCGAAATTTAAACCGAATCCTCTTCTATTAATTGAATCTTCGTGTAGGCCTACGAGAAGAATGTGTTAATTTAATATGAGCGCGTCTACTTAGAGCATAGTGAATTATGGGCGCGCTACAATGGTGTGGGCCTCAATGGCGCATTCAGGCTTTGGCCTAATAAACCGCTGATTATATATTGTAAGGCACGTGCTGCTCATGTGTGATGCGCATATGAAGTATGCGCATTATTATCCACGCTCAAGGACGATCAACCCAAAACCTAACCCAAAATCTGGGATGTGTTAATCCATTATTATGTGACAACTTACGACTTTTGGTTCTCATTCCTAAGCTGTTGAGCATTGGCTAGATGAGGGATAACTACACATGTTTCACATTTTTCTGAGAGAATTACGATATGAGATATTGAGGTCAATACAAGATTATCAATCAATACATCTAATTATTGACCTTAATATCTCAGTTCGTAATTCCCTTAAGAAGATGTGAAACATGTGTAGTTATCCCTCATCGAGCCAATGCATGACAGCTTAGGGATGAGAACCGAAAGTTTTGCCAGTTGTCACATAATGTTGGTTTAACACATCGCAGGTTTTGGGCAATTCATCCTTGAGTGTGGATAATGATGCACATACTCGCATACTTCATATGCACATCACACGTGACCAGCACCTGCCTTACAATGTATAATCAACGATTATTAGGGCAAAGCCTGAATGCGCCATTCAGGCCCACACCATTGTAGCGCACCCAAAATTCACTAGCGCTCTAAGTAGGCGTGCTCATAGAGGTGGTATCACGAGCTTTAAATCTACATTGCCAGATAAGTTGTACCAACGACTATAACGTACAGTTCAGTTCACAGGTAAAACACAAACCAACAAAAGACACCGCAGGTGGTTTCACGACCCCAAAAACTTTACGATCACCGAATAGTGCCGCAGTCTGCACGACGGCTGTTGCAGACAGCTGGCAGGCTGCGCTGGGACCACTTGGACATTTTCAGCTTTACCGATCAAATAGTACGACTTGGAAAGAGCATGTCCCCCTTTGTCCTATTACGTGTCACTAAGGGACAAAGATGTTAAACTATAAATATGGCATAAAACCTTCATCATCGAGATCACATCTGTGACGCCCCGCACAAAATCAACGTGTACGGATCATCAACAACAGGATCATTACAAGGTCAAACACTATATGCGGTTTTTAAAAGAAGTTTGCATTCATAAGAAAAGGTGATGTCTTAACCAACATCAAATGTTTAACAACCGAAAGTATGTTCTACGAATAGCAAGCAAAAATAATAGTACGTAACCCATAGGTCGTTACAAATACATCGTTTCAAAAGTAACATAGTTTGAATGCAAAATAAACGTTTCATGCGAAGACATCTCTAATAAGCGCAGCGGGAGTCTACAAAGCATGACAACTACAGCGGAAGCAAGCAAACCTTAAGCACCTGAGAAAAACATGCTTAAAAACGTCAACACGAATGTTGGTGAGCTATAGTTTAAATGTAACAGTAATATAAGGTAGGCCACGAGATTTCAGTGCTTCAAACAGCGTTTCAAAACAGTATGAAAAGTATAAGTTCAGCCGTGGACACTTGGTAACTAACTTAACGTTTATAACCCCCTAAAAGTACACTTGGCGAGTGCGTATGTTTACGAAGTATTAAACACCCGTTAAATGCTAGCACGACTAGCCCGAGTGGGGATGTCAAACCCTATGGATCCATATCTAAGATTCGTGTTCACCGGTTCAAAGACCAATGACTAAACGTTACCGAGCTAAGGGTAAAGTTTATGCCTTTGTATAATCCACACATATATAAAGTTTAGGTACTCGTGCCTAGTATGCAAAACGTAAAATGCGCATGTATTCTCAGTTCCCAAAATAGTTAATGTAAAAAGGGATGCTATAACTCACAGTGTAAAGTAGTTAAGTTGATTCGGGAAAAGTAAGCAAGTGGTTGGTCCGAAAGTCCTCAACCTAAGTCAAAAGTTACTAAGTCAGTAAATCGTCCCCAAAGGTTTAAAAGTATGTAAATTAGGTCTTAAGTATCATCATCAGTCATCATCAAACAAAAGTATAACTAAGTTTCATTCAAGAATAAGGTTTGAAACAAAGGATGACTTCGTTCAGTCGCCACGACCTCTAAACAACTAAGTTTCATTCAAGAATAAGGTTTGAAACAAAGGATGACTTCGTTCAGTCGCCACGACCTCTAAACAAACTGAAGTGAGGTGAGACCAGTGGCCATGGCTCCGTATATGAGTCCACTAGTTGCTGACCAAAATTCAGAACCAAACACTTCTTCGTTTGACCGTGGTGACTGTTTAAGTGCGAGTAGGTCAGAAATTTCAGCACAACGTTAATAGGGTGTAGTGACTTTCGGAGGGCCATAAATCCTAAACCGCAACTCGGATTAAGACGAGGCCTAAACGAAAAATAATCTACTCGAACCAAAATAACTGAAAATCAACTTTACAGTAGCCCAGGTGACCTGATCAGACCCAGAAAACAGTAGGTAAGGCGTTCTGGTGGGTTCTTGGTGCTTGATGCTCATCACGGTTCTCATCCTTGATGCTTGTAGCTTCAAGTGTACAACTCGTTGATGGGTTTGCATCATTTTTACCAAGTTTTGACCATCATAACACTAGTGTATGTCTAAGATATGTAGCACAACTCATTTAAGTGTTGTAAGTAGTTTGATGAACCAAAGTTACATCAAGATCTTAGATCCGACACATACATGAGTTTTAATAGTAATATAAAGCTATAAACTAGAAAGTAAACTAAATAAACAAGATCTTAAGTTGTAGAACTTAGATCTTAGTTAGATCTTAAAGATCCTAGACTAGAAAGTCTAGATCTAGTGTTCTTAAGTTAGATCCTAAGTTATAGAACTTGGATCTTCACTTTAATGAAACCATAAGTTATGAAACTTAGATTTTCATCTTGTAAAATGTATATAAGCTTATAAGCTCTTGTTTACAACAAAATTAGAAGACCATAAGATATAAAAACTTAGATCTAACATAAGTGTATGAAGTTGTAACTAGAAAGTTAAACTTCCATGTTCTTGAACTTACAAAGTTTCAAGAATAATGAGATCAAGATTAACTAGTAAATACTTGACCAAGAACAACAAATCACGAATTTAAACATGTGCAAAAGAAGGAAATAAACTAGATCTACAAGAAATAAGTTCATGTTTGTTCATACTTAAAAAGATTCAAGTCAAGGCTTGGATCTTAAGAAAGTAACTTTAAGTTCACAAAACATGAACACAAGTATGATTATAAAACTTTTGAACTTTTAGATCTTTAAAACATTTAAGTGTAGAATCATAAACTAACAAGTTTAGATCCTTGTTCTTGGTTCTTCTTCAAACAAAAGATGGAAGTAACCAAGATTACATGAAGATACAAGTTAGAGAACTTGATCTTTAACAACAACAAACAACAAGTAACTACAAACTAGTAATTTATGATGATGAATAATCGGTTTTTAGAGGAAGAAAGAAGAAGAAACAAGGTTTGTTACTTACAATATTTTGAGAGAAAAAGTGAGAGTAAAATAAGTTGTAAGTATTATGTATGTGTAAAAATGAAATGGAAACTAGTTTATAAGTATCAAAAAAAAAGAAAAAAGAAATGAAGCTCATTCCTCCTAGCTACAAACCAACGGCCAAGGGAGCCAAATGGGGAAGTCAACAAGGTGCTTTCATGTGTTGGAAGAGTGGTAAAGCTAGGAAGGGGTAATATGGTTAAATGTATAGAAAGTTGGTCATGCATGCTTGTAGTACTTTGTCTCCTAACTAAGCTTAATTAATCCATGTTTATCACTAATAAAACACTAGCTTAAAAGTGGGCTTACTTAGTCCATTAAGAAAGTAGGGTGGGCTTCCAAGTCCATATAATAAAAGCCCAAGTCCAAGTAACCAACAAATAAATAAAAGCCCAAGTAATTAACTACTAACATTAGTTAATTAAAAATGATTAATAATAATTAATCATGAATGTAAATAATATTCAAAAATATTATTCTTGAAAAGCGTGTGTCACAAAGACAAGTCGGGACATGGAAAGTCAAATACGATAACAAGTAAATGTATAAAAATACATTTATTAAAGCGCAAGTATTAATAATAAATATTATTAATAAAAGTTGGAAAATTCAGGGTCGTTACAACATCCTCACGTATTTCATACACACACTCACATATCTATAAATTATATAAAGTACGTGATGATAATCCTACGTGTCAACTTCTGCTTAAATCCTGTCACGTGTCAACTTCTCCTTTATTCATGTCATGTGTCACTCTATCAATTATTTTCATATATTACTCGAATTATTAGATTTCCAAATTTAATTTGATATACCATATAATATAATATTATATTAATATTATATTATATTATATTATTATTATTATTATTATTATTATTATTATTATTATTATTATTATTATTATTATTATTATTATTATTATCATTATTATTATTATTATTATAACATTGTTTTAAATAATAATAGATAATATTTTTTGAAACGATACAGTGATTTAATATAAATATTTATAATATTTTTTTTATATAAATGGGTTATATATTGAAAACCATTTACAATGTTTTCTATTGTAATAAAAATTATAAAATAGATATTTCTTTATTTATGAATGATATTTTATAATATTTTATAAAATAATATTATAGTATTATTTATGAATCATATTTTATATAATATAAAATTAAGTTGCAATTTGTGCATAAATTTAATAAATTAGGTTAGTATAATATTTGTAGAATGTTACATAATTGCACGGGCTCATGTTGCTGTCAGTTGAATTTGATCATCTTTATATATATGTAGATGTATGTCTGTTTTGCGTCGTTTGAAATTGTGATATAATGGAATTAGTTTGTACTAAAGACATATACAATTAGAGACGTACATAATATATTATTCTTAACGGTCGGTGTTAAAACAAGTTTTTAGGGGGCTCATATTAGGTGTTTTATAGATTATTTGTCAATTAAAGTTAAAATGATTTCAATTGACGGGCTCATAATCTATGCGTTAATATTCAATACTAATGTTTTTGATACAAATGTTATCGGTAATAAATGATTTTTTTATTGTACTCCCTCCGTCTCAAAAAAACTGTTCACCTTTCTATTTTAGTTTGTCCCAAATTTATTGTCCATTTCTCTAAGTAACCATTAAATGTCATTAAAGTTCCAAATTTATCCCTTTTAATTTTGGAAATTTCACTTCAAATATATCAATTAATTTATTAATTACTCTTTATAACTACATTAAATGAAGGGCAAATTAGACAATTCAATAATATATCTTAAATCAAACAAAAAGTCAAACGGGACCGTTTTTTTTTTTTTTTTTTGACGGAGGGAATAATTGTATTATACATTTTATAAATTTCAATATTAACGTTATCGACTGCTAATTTATACAAATGTCGTGCAACGCACAACCTCATAAAACTAGTTCACATTAATATATCACGGGACATTCTCGATACGTTTGGGGATCATAATACCATCGCCCCCAAGTGATTAACTCGTCATGACTGCAGTCTTAACTGCTTTAGGTTTTAATCTAGCAGTTAGAGGCAACGTTCCTCGAACATAAATCCTGACACTTATAAATGAGCCATCAATCCCAGTTAGCCAGATGATGGCGGGTCACATTTAGCCACCCCTGTTGAGATCTTCATGTCACATCGGTGTTATTGACGGTACGACCGTCCGTAGTGTTAAATACAAAAATCCTTAAATCTTAGTTGTCAAGTATGGACAAATCCTAGTGATCATTTCTATGTTTGATCACCACAAAAAGAAGCAGTGAAGACGAGCATATTGGCAGAGAAGTGGAGGTATAAATGGGCGAGCGTTCCTAAACTTTATGTGGATTACGACAACATGGTTCATAGTAGTTTTTTTCAACATCGTGTACTCGAGGATATCTTCGCTATCTTCCACGTTCTACTGCTACTACTACACACGATTCTGTTATTAGAGTTTACTTTGCTTATTAACCCAAATAGGTCTCTGGCGATCGACCCGATAATTGTTCATCTTTCAAGAAAAAATACTCTTGTGAGTGTTTCACTTGGGGTGGAGAAATGATTTCTCTTTTTTCTAGGATAGGGGAAGGGTTGTCTACGCCTCACCTCCCCGTACCTCACGCATGTGAGATTGGGCATGTTGTTGTTGTTGTTTCAAGAAAAAATACTTTACAACGCCTTATATTAGCTAATCATTCGGATTACCGCCATAAACTACCCAGCTCGTTTTTTTCATTTAAAAATTTGGAATTTTTGGCTCTCAAAAAGATTATTTTTGAGCCTCTTTAACATTCAATTCATTTAGTACCTACCTTGAGGTATTTAAGCTTTTATGATAATGTTGAGATCACTACAACTTTCGCGACGATTGACGGTGACTTAAAATCTCGATCTGGTGAGTTTTTGTTCGTTTTTTATCCTAATATGTTCATAATCATGTATGTGGTGTGGTAAGTTAACTGTTGCCGAATGGATGTATTGAAGGAAGAGAATGAATATGGCAATAGCTTTTCCTCGGAATCTGGTCCCGTGCAATAAGTAGTAGGTACAACAGAGGAACGTGTGGTTAAATTTCGATTTGTTGAGCAATATATATATCCTTTACCTGATGATGAATTTGATGTGGTTCTTCCGCTTGAATCAGGGCACAAGAAGCTGCTCAAAGGTACACAAAAACGTTATTAATGCAAGATCGTGGCTAAACAATTGATAAAACATGCACAAGAAATCAAACAAGTCAACCGTGACTTGTGATTTTTATTCACGAAAAAAGGTTCAAAACAATAAAAAATATTCTCCTAAACAAGGATGACTGATGACCAATTTTTTATACTAAACCAAAAGACTCGATATCAACCACTTTTTGATAAACACAAACGTCCTTATCCCAAACTGACTCTTCCTTGTTTGCAGCTGCCACGACTCCTTTAACCTGGCCCAACACGCCACTGTTTCTCCAGCCCAATAAGATAATCACCTAGCCCAACAGTCGAAGGCCCATGCTGCGGCATATCTGCATCATCCCCTCCGTCTTCAGAAGGACTCGACCTCGAGTCAAAATCGTCCGCAAAATAAGGTGAAAGGTCAGCCACGTTGAATGTCGCAGAAATGTTATAGTGCCCCGGAAGTTTACCAAAACGACCTCCGAAAAACGCTCTTTTCGTAAGTGAATCCACACGAGATCGCCTTCCTTTAAACCACGTACCTTTTTGCTATGAGTATCGGCCCGACGTTTGTACACAACATTATACTTGTTGATGTGCTCATGAACTTGGTGATGGACTTCTTTGATTTGGTCGGCCTGAGTGTGCCCTTCTGAAGAAACATCAATAACCTGTGGTTTAGGAATGTGATCGAGCGGAGTCAAGGGATTTCGACCATACACCACCTCAAAAGGAGTCTTGCCGGTTGTACGATTAACGGACCGATTGAAAGCAAACTCGGTCTATGGAAAAGTTAGATCCCACTGTTTCGGGTGGTTCCCAACAAGACTTCGTAACAAATTACCCAAACTCTTTTGACCGTCGGCTTGTGGCTGATGCAATGGACCCACACGTGCCCACAACGTCCTCCAGAAATGACTGATAAACTTAACATCACAATCCGAAGTCAATGTTTTTGGAATACCATGAAGCTTTGACTTCAGGAAAATAGAGTCGGGCCACTTGACTAGCATCATATGTCACCAAGATAACCATTCTGGATAGTTTCGAACCCGGTGACGCCAACCTGAACAGTCCCGAGTAAAACAGGCCGACAACTAAGCGCGTCAGCGACTTGAATAAGTCTCCCTGCTTTATGTTTAATGACAAAAGTGTAATCTTGGAGAGCCTCTATCCATTTGGCGTGACGAGGATTTAACTGGTGTTGCCCCTGAATATATATACTTCAGGGATTCGTGGTCTGAGTAGAGAACGAATTCTTGATGAAGTAAATAGTGCCTCCAAGTTTCTAAGTGTCCGCACAATCGCATAAAATTCACGATCATACGCGGAATATTTCCGTCGTACTTCATTTAGTTTTTCACCAACGCCCCAGCTCAAAACACCACATATACCGACACCAGACGTGTCGCATTCCACCTGAAAAATATCAAAGTTAAGAAGAGCGAGAATAGGTGCGTTAAATTATTATTACGTGTCGCAACTTGTTCGTTTTCTTTTGTCTGAATTATTATTTACTATTACGATAATAGTCTAAACGTAATTAGCAGGAAAGTGTTACATAGCTCAATCGGGTGCAAAGAGGTCAGAAGTGAAACTTTACATGGGTAAAGAGAGTTACAAACTTTAAAAGGTTTAAGAGACTCCAACTTGACCAAGTTTTAATTGTTTGAACAAAATTTGAAAAACCAACGAGATGTGTAGTATGTGAATCCTAACACAAGCTCACATAGATGTTCTCTAAATAGAAACTATAAAAGCAAGAATAATAACACTACATATGTCTCCATCAAATCGAAATCTAAAGGGGGTTCTCGCTTCACGGGCTTGGTAGACGTGCTTTCATTCTCCAAAGCTTCAAACACACGAACGCAAATGTTGGGACAATAAACGTGAGCATCCCAAGGGGTCTCAATTTATGATTGCTGGTGTCGGGAGGCCTCGTGTAAGGTCTCGTGTAGGGAGGCTCTAAAAGTTGTTGTAGGGCCATCACAACAAATTTCATTCCAGCCCTGACCGCATATCTATCACGCACACATAAATCTGCAATTTTCGCCAGCTATATAAACAAATGTTGTAGGTTAGTTAATTAATATAATAAAATTTTACTTAAAAATATAATGTTAGTTAATAAATAAAATATTATTATATTATGGATTTCAGAAACATTAAAATAAAGATATTATTATTTTATGGTTTTCAAAAAGTTAAAAAACCTGATCAATGGCTTCGGAATGATCCTCGTAATTGAGCCTTGGGTCAACACATTGTTTAACTTTGCCTTCGGTTAGCATTGGTTTAGCCTATACATGACAGCAAGTATAAAAGGTTCAGATATAGATAATCTCATACATGATTGACGAAAAATAATGTTTGGTCGGCAAATGTTTTAATAGACTTCGTGTCTCGTGGGTACGTGGGTGTGTTTGTAGTTGGTTTTCTTTTTCCCTATATCTCAAGCTTCTTGCTAGTTTTTAGTTTAATAAATTTAGCCTTTAGAAAAAAACTCATACATAGAGGTTATATTAGTTTTGTACTGTATAAATGAAACATGTTGAATATGATGTCCTTTCTTTGAATATGATTTAGCTTTAAATTTAGACTTATAAGACTCAATAACCCAAAAGTTGGTCCAAATTTGGTTATAATCACTTGTATGAAGTCTCCATCCCAATTTGAGGGTCCCATCATCACATCTCTCAACCAGTGTTGTAAAACTAGACCAACTATATCGAGTTCTTAAGGAGTTCTCGGTTTAGATCATCATCCGAGTTCTCGGTGCCCAACTTGGTCAAGGAACGAGTTACTCGTTAAACAGCCAAGTTTCTCGGCTTCAGGAGGTTCTCGGTCAACTCGGCCAACTCGGGGAGTTCTCGGTCAGCTCGCTAACTCGTTCAGAAATGGCAACTGAGTCAAAAACTCAGAAACCTGGTCAAAAACTCGGCAAATTGGTCAAATTCTATTAGAATTTATATTAGAACATATATATTTATATTTAAAAACTAAAAACTCAACGTAAGTAATCATCCGAGTTCTCCCCGAGTTGCCAAGAACTCCCTAAAAATTTCCGACCGTGTCCTCCCAGAGTTCCAAGTTCTCCAACCTTGCTCTCACCATTCAAAAGATAACCCACAATAAGAAACTATTTTTGAATGCCTAAAAGACAAATATGATCCGTTATCGAGACCTGCAATTTAAAAATGGAAAATAGGTATAAAACAAAAAGAAATCGACTAACCCAAGTGACAAGACTCTGCTCTCCCTCTGGCTTAGTGTGATCAAAAGGTTTCCGACCAGTTAAAAGCTCTAGCAAAACAACCCCGAAGCTATACACATCACACTCGTGTGTACGCCCAGTCACTGCATACCTACATAAAGATTGAATTCAAAACATTTAGCTGAATGAAAAGTTCCTTTTGATTAAAAGGCATATGAAACAATAAATACTTTTTACTAATCCTATGGCTAAAGAAAACTTACATTTAGAAAATATCTTTTTTAATTTGCTGTATTTTGTTAAATACGTATCCGGATGTTATTCTATTTTTGGTAATAAGTTTTTATAACGAGGTTTTCCTTAATTATATGCCTTTGTATGCATGTATGCGAAAGGGTTTAAAAGCATTACTCGGGTGCATGATAGCCAGAGGTTCCCGAAACACGAGTCCAATGCGGGTGAGCTCTTAGATTTGATGATCGATCTGAGAGGTTAAAGTCTGCAATCTTAGCTCTTAAATCCTCAAATAGTAATACATTTTTTGAATTAATGTCTCCATGAATTATCGTTGGAGACGAATTGTAATGCAAAAAGTCTAGTCCTTGTGCTGCATCAATGGCAATCCTCACCCGTTGCATCCAATCAAGCGCATGCCTCGATTCCACACCCTCTGTACCTGTATATGTAGATCTAGACACTTAAGCAGAGACGATTCTAATAAGAGACCCGTGAGGTCATGGGACACCGCTAGTTTGAAATTTTTTAATAGAAAATACTCTGGAGATTGTATAGGACACCACTCAATTTAAATGTATGACCCCATATATTTTTCAATCTATAGTATTTCTTTTAAATTGTATAGAACACCACTAAATTATACTACTCGGTCACCATATATTTTTCGAATTTATAATTTTTTTGAAGATAAATTATCACTAAAATAGCAATCTAATATAAATAGTATTGGAAAAAATTTTGGGACCCCATTGAATTATAATCTTAGAATCGCCACTGCAGTTAAGGCTAACTAATTTTAAATCAACTTATTATAAACAAAGCAAAAAGAAGGGAAAAAGGGTTGTCATACCGTGTAAATATTCATGTAGAGATCCCAACGTTGCATATTCATAAACTAGAATACGGGTATTTTCTTCATCACAGTAACCGCACAACTTAACAAAATTCTCATGCTTCAGTGTTGACATCTTTGAAACCTTGAATGAGAAAACTGATGTTATTTCATTTAAGATGTAAAAAGGTGGAAACTTTGAACCATTGAAGCATAAATGGGTCTAATTAGTTTGTGTTAAACATGAAGCAGAACTACACGAACTACACAGTTGAACTTTTTCCTTGACTTACACAAACATTGACTTACCATAGTCGAGAACCTAAAGTCTGATATAGCCTCAAAATAACCATCAAGCTTTTTCACAGCGACAAGTGTTCCATTATTTAACTCTACATGATAAACTCTACCGTGTGAACCTTCACCGATCATTGCATCTAACCCAAAATCCCGAGTTTTTCTTTTCAGTTCATCAAGAGAAAATTTAGGCACTGTTATTTGAGCATCGAGTTGTGGTACTTTGTCCTTTTGCAGCCCTACATTACATTTCATTACATGTAGATAAAGGTCCTACTCACTATAATAATAATAATAATAATATTATTATATACGGTTAAAACAGTGTCAAATATAATTAAAATCTAGAATCTAAACTTTATAACTTACCATCAACATCATCATCCCTCTCTTTTGGTAGAGCCATTTTCGTTTGAGGGGTAAGACTTTTCAACTTGACAAGTACAACACAACCACCTGCGTATCCTAACCCTTCTCAAAATTAAATCGTCTTGAGCCCTCAGTTTTCCAAAAGTGTAAAGCATCCAGGTGGCGCGTGTCCCTATAGAATATATAGTTCATATCATTATACACCAAATCATTTATCATGATAGAAGTTTTGACCAAATAAGGTAAAACTTAAAAGCATATTAGTAACTTCACTCCACCCTGAATAATAATGTAAACATACACACAAGTGTCAACCCCGTGTGTGTATATATATATATATATATATATATATATATATATATATATATATATATATATATACTATTTAATTACATATAGTGAATTTATAGCTAGGTCCAAAATTGCAAGCATAAATTAGATCATCAATACGAGAAATCATAGATTAATACCAACAATTTACAATCAGTAATACCCAAAATTGAAATTCAACAGTCTGGGCTTAACAACAAATATTATGTGTATCCATAGAAATTTTATCTCAAAGATATCAATCACATTGAAACAAAACATACGAATTCTTACCACTAAACCACGAATACGAGGACGGGATCCAGATACAATAAAGACTGAAGGATTTTGCCACCAACGATTGAAGAGAATAAATTAACCAGAAATTTAATGGCCGTTTTGGATTTAGCCAAGTATTTGGACCCCGTTTGCTCAATACTTAAAACGCCCTAAATTTATTAAAATAAAAACATGTAACAAATGTAGGTGAACAGAACTTACAGTTTGGTAATATATATATATAGAGAGCTTAAACATAAATAAAATTTCTTAATTTGCCAAACTAAACTACCCGATCATTTATTTCTCCAAAGATAGTCAGCGGTAATGTAGAAGGATCTTAATTTTCAACGCTTCTAATTTGATACATTTAATATACCAATCAACAAAAGACCATTTTATTACCTTTGGCTAGTAACTTTTATTTTCTTCCTATTGATTTCCAAAGGAGTCTCAGTCATTAACATTGATGGTTCCTTTAATTAAGCCTTGAGTAAAAATCATACTTACACATGTATGGTTTAAAAAGATATTCATTACATGGTTATTATTAAGAATAGATATAGAAGTACCTGACTACCCATAACTTTAAGCATGTTATCACTTGATTTTGATTCATCAAATTACAATAACTACTAAATACCACATAAATAATCATGGATTTAACAATAGAAAAGCCAGCATTACGATAAAATTTGGGTCACATCAAACAAATAAACATATTTTTCTAGCATAGGAAAACCAGACAGGGGACTATCAGTAACCCATACTAAAGATGGCCCTTTTTGACCTTTACACATCATCCATCCCAACATTCATCCCGTTTAAACCGGTATGAATAGAAGATGCATGTCCCTAATGACCGTGTGTCAAAGAATAAAACTCCATATGGTGTGTATTGAGGAAGTGACTAACCTCAACTTAACTAACGTCTACATGTTGTGATTTTTTTTAGTCTGACTTGACCCGTCTACTTTCTTAACCTTCTTTGCAATGAGCTATAGAAACAAATTAAATAATTAATACCTAGAAAAAGCATATATCAAAAAACATGAAATAATATATGTGCATTACTGATTTTATGTTCTATTGGGGTTCGTCATGCTGAAGGTGATTGCTAATTTCATTGACAAGGACTACACGAATATGAAACCGATAAGACAATTAAATAATAATGAAAAATTATGAATTTAATCTTCTTCATTGTATAAGAATCACAAAATAAACACATCTACCATAACAAATTTTCAAGACATGCTTTAAAATAATTAAACAACATGATTTGAAAATACATACAAAATATTACATGTGTTTTTACCTTGTTACAACCAGGGATACATACTGAAAGGGAACTTCAGTGTAACTACTAATCTCTTCTCACCTAATATATCAATATCAAAAAGACTGGAAGGGAATGGGTCAAAAAAACAGTTAGGGTAAAACCGTAAAAGTTAGAGAAAATCCGCATATAAATTAAACAATTATCGGAATCATTAAAAATGACTTACTGGAGCATAAATACCTGAAATATAACTCCGATTATCCAAACAATCATGTTGAAATAATAGATTGTTGTATTGATTGATGGCATATGAAAACATATAATGGATGTTACAAATAACTCATCTACTAGTTTTTGTAAAGGTATTTGCATAACAGAAAACTTAAGAGATAAACAAAAGTGTAACACTTTAGTGGCACCTAGATGATATATTGTGTCAATATATATTCAGCTGATACAAGTGCTAACAACTACGTCTAACAAAAGTTAGAGAGTAATCAATCAATTATTAAATTAATTGATTGATTAATAACCGGTGAATGACATATGGCTTGGGATGAGCATTAATACTGAATTTCCGATATACTGTATTCTTACTCTACCGTTAGTCTTTGAATATGATTTATCAAATGACAAATCAAGAGATGCACAGAGTCCAGTAGATATAATTTTTATCGATTCTTCTTTAGCTTTTTCAGGATACGATACCCAAACAGTAGGGCTGTAAATGAGCCAAGCTACTCGCAAGCTACTCGAGCTCGGCTCGTTAAAAGCTCGATTCGAGCCGAGCCTAAACGAGCTCGAGCCCGAGTTCGAGCTTAACATAGGGCTCGTTTAATAATCGAGCTCGAAAAACACGATAATTGTTCATTTTACAAGTTTATCTCTTCAATTCTCACTCTCTTTTTTTTTCTTTTAAAAAATGTTTAACAAGGTTTCAAAGCTGCGTGTTTGAAATTTCTAACAAGGTAGTTTTTTCGATCTCAATCATTTGTTTATATTTATTGTTTCTTATATATTGTTCTAATTCTAAATTTGTTGAACAAAGGTAGGAAGAATCCAGGTAATTTATTTTGAATCGATTCATTGTTTATAAGCATATTTTAATGTATGCATCCAAATTAATGTTTGATGATTCAAACTAATGTTTTATTTTATATGATTCAAACAAATATTTTTGTTAATTTTGTTGATTCTGCATACGATTTATATTCTTCAGGGCATCTTACTATACACAAGACAAGATTACGCATGGTGTTTAGCTTTTTGCAACACTAAGTATTACAGTAGATCGTATGTTTAGATATTTTGTTGGTGATTTTGGTATTTGATTATTGAAGGCAAAGATAGATCATATGTTTTCTTTTACGTTTAATTTTACTGTACAATTTATTGACTATCAATCAGAATGTTTTTTAATGTCATTTACATACTACTCATAAATTTGTTTATTTTCTTTAATAATGCAGGTTATTTCAAGTGATTATTCTTTTGGGCTAACTGAAGTTGAAATTTGAAGATACATAGTTTTATATTCTTTAGAGTTTAGAGATGATTATTATAAATGTAACGTGTTGTTAAAATAGTTCTAACCTATTTAAATGCCTTGTGCGAGTTTGTAATTTTATGAGGTGGTCTGTAAGTTTATAAGAAGCTACAAATTCTTCAATGGTATTTGTACTTATTATTAACTTATGTTCTATTTATAGTGTTGAGATATTGAGATTAAAGGATATTTAAATGCTTGCTTAACGAGCTCGAATATTGTTTAACGAGCTCGAATATCGCTTAACGAGCTTGAGTTCTTCGTTTTCTAAAAAAAAAACGAGCTTATAAGTAGCCGAGCTCGAGCTTTTCACATGAATCTCGAGCCGAGCTCGAGCTAAAAATCTAAGGCTCGAACCGAGCCGAGCTCGAGCTTTCTGAAAACTAAACGAGCCGAGCTCGAACACTATCAAGCTCGGGCTCGGCTCGGCTCGTTTACAGCCCTACCAAACAGTTTGGTCATCCTCCTCCATCACTACAGAAACACTTGAGCCCAATTCAACCCCAAAAAAGTTAACTTAAGGGGATGAGGAACCAAGCTATTAACTTATTATTTGGATCCTTAGCCGATCTGGGATGAGATAAGACAACTCAATACTCAACACGCCCCTCTCACACGAGGCGCAGATTACTGAACCCAATTCATGCGAAAATAATCATGCGAAAATAATAAACTTGAACTCAATTCAACCCCAAAAGTTAACTCAAGAGGATGAGGAACTCAATCTATTATAAGCATCATAATATTTAGTCTCATAGCTTATGTGTGATGAGACAACTCAACATTGTGTACAATTAAAAATTTAACTAAAAATTAGTTAAGTACGGATCACTTGTCAATTAGAAAGGACGGATGTTATGATAGAAGGTAGAGGACTTGAAATGAAACAAACCACAAAAAACACGGAAAAAAGATGTAATTTACTCTGTGAAAATATGACTCCATTATAGAGATGACATCATCTCAAATTAATTCCCTTTGTCGAGTTCACAAACCCTAGCGGATGTTTTTTTTTATTTTTTATTTTTGCGTAAATACGAAAACTTTATAGCTAGAATTTTATCTCGGGAAGTGACAAAGAAAAAACGAAAAAAACACGGACGAAGCTCGAAAACAGTAAACTAAGCTACCGAAGCAACCGGATCAAAACTAAAGATAAGTAAACCAGAGCCTCGCAAAATAAACCAAAATACAAACGTCATAACGGCAAAAACAGTTATAAACAAACATAACCAATCTCACTAACTAACAACGTCCTCATTACCACAATTTCGAAACAAGACAAAAGGACCTACTCATCAATGTCGTTGGTGTCGATGCCCTTGCCCGCCACTAGCCTTGAAGATAAATATATAAAATACATCTTTAGATTACAATTACAATGCATATTAAGCAAACGTGACAATCATCTAGAAATTTACATAAACACCATCAAGTATATCAACAAATTATATTTCTTTGCATCACTATTAATAATGGAAATACACAAATCTCTATGTTTAACAACTTCATCAATAACAAATGTGGTTCCTTCATCCACTTCCAAAATCTTTCAACCCTTTTCTCTTTTTCCAATCACATATATATTTATTTTTCACCAGCAAATGTTAAATCACAATGAACAAACTGGATTTTCCTTTGCCTCTTTGAACTTAACATTATTTATGCAGTTTAAAATATCAATATAGCAAATACGCAGGTTGTATAATCATATAACTAAATACATGTTTTATGCAGTTTTTAACATATGCGAGGAACACACATATTTCAGCAGTTAGCAAATGAAAGGGAAACTAAAAGAAATAAGAATAAAAGCACACAAACATATATAATAGCAACAAAAATGGTAAACACTTACATCAGAGTAAGGATGAAATAGCAAATGCAACTTGATATGCAACTGCCCAGAAATAATCAAACAAATATGAGTTAGGCAACAACCACAACACACCCTATCATTATCCTTTATCCTATTAGGTTATTTAAAAAAAATCACAAACAACAACAACAACAACAACAATAAACCACACTTAAAATAAGAGTGGTCAGAAAAAGTTAAAGTAAAACCGTAATGGGTCTAGATTGCTACTCTAATAAGTTATGTACACATATTACTTCATGGTTGTTAAGCTTCAATATACTTTTGCCTTGAAATGGACTACCATTCTTAAATTGCACCAAGCTATGTCCAAACCACATTACTACTGGATAAGAGATTTTCTTTAAGTGTGACAACATGATCACTTATATCGAAACAGTTTTCACAAATCAAGGCATCACAATATTTGTTGGAATCATGAAGATGAAGTAGAAAATACTTGAATTAATCTAATACGTAAGAAATGGGGATAAATACTTACAACTCTCTTAGCATGCCACCCTCTTATTGTACTACATGCACATATTAAGCATTTTCAAGCATGAAGGAAGTAAGCACACATTAGTTTTCTTCAAGACCTGCACCATGTTAATTGATAAAATATCGAAACACACAAATAATTAGAACCATTCTAAAATCAAGCAAGTTTATACTTGACGTGCATTATAAAGTTCCATAGTTTTTTAACTTATTACACAAACTTGAAAATAAAGAAGATTACATAAGCAATATGGCTACAATGATCTCATTTTTGAAAACAAATAATTAGCAGGCCCGGATATTGGGCTTTGCAGCCCGTTCCACTGCACAGGGCCCATATCCAACAGGGTCCCAAAATAATAAGTCCAGTATGGGTATACCTATGATCCATTTCCTATTTATTTATTGAAGTTATTATGGAAATTATAGAACTCGCCTTGACTTCTCGGAATCTGACTTTTTTCCCGCCTCGACAACTGCGTCCACCACTCCATCAATTCCACAATTCACTAAAAGGTACTCTTTTGATTATTAATTTAATTAATTAAAGTATTATATTATATTATATTATTTTAGTATTATTTATTATTTATTATTTTTATTATATACGGAGTATAATTAATATTCATTTATTGATATTGTTTATATCTATTTTATCAGATTCTTATAATTTAGTAAAAGTAAGTAAAGTAATACCAATATACGTTGAATTTGTATTGCAATCGTGCCTGAGTGCCTGCGACTCTATTTCTTCGAATTCATGTTCATAATTTAGGTATGAATTAAAATTATTATTTACTAATAATTATTTATTATAAATTCTAATTATATTAATATTAATAATTTAAGAATAATATTATTTAAAAAGAGTATGTCTTACATAAATCTAATATCTAATTAAATTTGTTATAATATAGTATAGTTACTTAATGAGCATTCTGATTTATAATTTGATATAACTAATTATTAATTAATTATACTTATTATAAGCACAAATTCAATTAATGTTAATTATTAAACAAATATTTTGCCGTTCGAAAAAAAAAATTATTAAACAAATATAAAATTTATTAACTGTATCTTGTCATGTCGATATAGATTATTTAATGTTATTCAATATATTCAGAACTTATAGCTCCTAAATACGACTCTTGACATTAAAGCCGTCTAAAAAGAAAAGAAAAAATTTTTTCGTATTCATAAGGTCTCACTATGGAGCTTTAAACAAATTTGAGTTACGATCGACCCACCTGCTCCTGAAAAGCTCCGTCTTGACCCAATAATGAGGGCCTATTTTTATGTCTCGAACAGGGCCTTCAAAAACGATGAGACGACCCTGATAATTAGAACCATTCTAAAATCAGAAAGTTTATACATACAAATATATATACATACACACCTAATTCACAATTAAAAACATGTATATAAATCTTTAAAATTGTAAAAGACTAAAATTAAGTAAAATAGATATTATACCTATATCTAAATGGTGTAGTGTAAATGAATAGTCCTATTCATTTACCCACTTTCAACAAACTTAACCCCTTACCTTTTAATTAAAATACAAATCGAACCCCCCACTTTGTACGTTTATTTTTCCTTAAATTTCACAAGCTTAACCCCCACCTTTTATTAAAATACAAACCAAACCCCCACTTTACTAACTTTTTTTTTTTTTTACTAATATTCAATTTTCACAAACTTAACCCCCTAACTTTTATTAAAATACAAATCGAACCCCCACTTTATACGTAAAGTTTTTTCAAATTTCACAAACTTAACCCACTAACTTTTATTAAAATACAAATCGAACCCCCACTTTACTAACTTTTTCTTTTTAAAATAAAACCCGAACGCTAAAAGAAGCAACTTTCACAAAAGGAACAACCCTTCAATGTTATGTCGAAAAAAATTCTTTTTTACAAAATAGATCAAGACTTTTTTTTAACTCGCATTCAAAACGGAGCCCCCGGCGCGAAGCGAGGGCTCCACAACTAGTTGTGGCTAAAAGAAGCAAGATTATACCTTAAGGTATAATCATACCAATCTACAAAGTTTCTTGTGCAAATCAATGATGCGTATGAGATCGTGAGCTGCCTCGGTCCATTTTTTCATAGCTCAACACATTTTCCTAGGCTATTTCATGAATCTTTATGAGCTTAACATAAGTACCATTAAACCCCACAATATGCTTGTAATGAGTTCACGTTTCTATAATCACAACCCTGCTGCAAAATCAACTACCCATTTCGATCGATAACCAAGATTGTTCTGCAATATAAGCATGATCTAGAAATAAATAAGAGTAATACATGTGACAGTGATAATGATACACATTAATGTAATGATACCAGTGTGACAATCAATACTTCAAAACAAACTTGAAAAGATGCAAGAGTTGGATAATAGTCTAACTTTAAGAGCAAATCCTAAAAGTATGCATCTCAAAATCTGCAAAATTTATGACATCAAAGTATCAAACTAAACATGCTTCACTAAAAAGAACAACACAAGTTCGATGACCTATTTATTAGGAACAACATGTTTGCCATATTTAGCCAAGAGGCCTACACAACATGGTTTTAGCTAGACATTTCTACTTCTGCCTTTCCTGCAAAACATATAAACTTGCAATATTTTACGTGCAGATATGGATATATATACCGTCCACACTCTGCAACAAATTCATGGTTCGGTATTTACATCCCAGTTTAGCCACATCCCAATATGCACAGAAAAATCCAACATGTCAAAATCACAAAACCTTCTTGTCTTCTTGCCTACAGTTAAAAGTGTATTAACCTGGTACTCTAAAAATGTGTCAAATTACACTATTAATATAATCTGAACTAAAAAATTAAGGTTTTAATTATTTTTTGAAAGGCAGCCGAGACAAGATATCTATCTCCCGAGATTTCTCGGTCAACGGGGTCAAACTTGTTCAAAGTCACGAATTTTCGGATTTTCTTGCTCATTTCTCGAATTTTCTTGTAAAATCTCATAATTTCAAGGATTTTCATGCTCATTTCACGGATTTTCTTATAAAATTTCGTAAAAACGTATATAAATATACATATATTTATTTTTATATAAATATTTTTATTCAAAAAACAATAAAGTCAATGTAAGTTAACGTTCGAGATCTCCCCGAGATTATTCCGAGATGCCAAGATCTTCCAAAAACTATTCAAATGAGATCTCCCCGAGATCCGATTATATCCAACCTTGCCTATATGTATCTATAAATGTTAGTGCTTATGACTCGTTTTCTATGTTTAACTGACATTGTAGTCATTAATCCCATACTCCTTAAGAGTATTATACTATGAACAGAGTTGTAATCCATTGAATTCAATAATTTGCTTGAAATTCAACGGACTAATCAGAATGTGACATGTGGCGCGACAATTACATGTAATTGGAAAAAAAATTAAAAAAAATTAAATTTTTTTTTATCGAAATGTTTTTTTTTCTAAAACTTTTTTTTCGATTTTATTTTTTTCAATCACATGTGATTGGATTTGACATGCAGAATCACATGTGATTGGGTTTTACAATCACATGTGATTGGCAGACAGAATCATATGTGATTTACTGCATGTCAAATCCAATCATATGTTATTGGAAAAAAAAAAATTTAAAAATTTTTTTTTTTTCGACACTCTAATTGGTCCCTTGAGTCTAAACTTAAAAATTCGATTCATTTGAATATCCCTCACTATGAACATCACATTAACATTGTAACTTTATTGGATTAACTATGAACATCACTCAACATGGCAATGTCGATACTACAACATTCCGTTTTACTTCATTTTTTTATCTTTACGAATCTTTAAACTCATATTTTTACTCCATGCGCAATTTAATTCGCGACCAAAGAAAACTCCCGTTGATATTAAATCCAACCAAAATAATAAGATTGTTAATCATTTTATTATTACACACGTTAACAGATAAAATTAGGGATGGGATCGGTTCCGGAACCGTACCGAACCGCAAGGTTGGAGAACTCGGATCTCGGGGAGATCTCGTTTGAACTTTTTTAGGGAGATCTCGGCATCTCGGAATAATCTCGGGGAGATCTCGGATGTTGACTTACGTTGACTTTGTAGTTTTTTTACTAAAAATATACATAAAAGCATAAATATATGTATATTTATATACGTTTTTACGAGATTTTACAACAATATCTGAGAAATGAGCGAGAAAATCTTAGAAATTAAGAATTTTACAAGAAAATCTTACAAATTAGCAAGAAAATTCAAGAAATCATGGCTTTGACTAAGTTTGACCCCGTTGACCGAGAAATCTCGGGAGATGAATATCTCGTCTCGGTTGCCTTCTAAAAACGAGATCTCGGGGGAGATCTCGGGGAGATCTCGGGAGATTTACAACACTGCCGAACCGTACCAGTACTGGTTAGTACCAATTGGGTAAAATAGAGAACCGAAACCGTACCGAAATTTCAATACGGTATCGGTTTCGGTACCGGTATGGGACCGGTATTTTTCGGTATTTTACCCACTTGGTACCGCAATTTTTTAACAATGGTGTAGATGATACGTGTGACGTGGTATGATGTATGTACATATACATTTTTTTTTCCTATTATATATAATGTAGATTATTCGTTAAAGAACAATGATATATAAATAAGATGAAGATGAACATGCCATAAACAAATATAAGATAAACGAAAAAAAAATTCTAAAACAAAAATTGAATACATGTAGAGTTTATAAAAAATTGAAAAATTAATGTAAAATTCGTATAAATATAGTTTAACCAAAAAAATAAGCTAAGCTTCGAAGGTCACCATCTCATTCCCTTTTTGTTTTGTTTCTTGATCGCCTCTTCCATCTCTATATAATAAAAAGACATAAATTTAGTTAATTGGTCATTATTTATCACACAAACATATACAAATATTTTATAGAATAAAATAAATAAAACATAATATATTACTAATTGCGACGTCGCCATCTTTCAATATATCAATTACTTCATCTTCAAATATAGGAGTACTTGTTAGGTCCCAAAGATGTATAGTGTTATTGTGAAACAAACATATTAGATGGTTCCTTAGAAGAGGGCTACATAAGGAAGCTTAGTAGTCCTAATTAGATAACCATTGCATTATAAACTAGTTTAAGAAGTTGTGGAAAACATTTGTACCGAATTTCTCTCTAAAACCGAATATGTTAACTGCTCAACCGAACTCATTCTTTCTCTTGTTTCTTCGATTCTCATCATGATCTGACCTATCAGTACTTGATCGTAACAATTGCACATTATACCGAATACGTAGTCAATTAATATCTTATTAGCATATGAAAGTCTTCAACTATTGTGGATGTATTTTGACAGTTCTCATTCTAAAGGTGGATACTTTTTTCTTTAACCAACCAGACAACTATTTGGTTAGTTTATACAGTATGTTTTTAGAAAACACATAAATTTTAACAGAATCAAAATCTTATGAATTTCAACTTGGATAAAACAAGAAGTAGTACTGTTAGTAGACTTAACAATTGAATAATTAGTAGTCAATTTATATCTTTATATGTTTTTCCCTAATATTAAACTTATTACATAATACCCGATAGCCCATTATATTTCGTTTTAAAATTCTTTCAAGTCGAGAGTACCGGTACCGAAATCGAATTTTGTTTAAACTAGGAACCAATACCAATACCGAATATCATCGGTACGGTATTTCGATACCGGTACGGTTTTGGTTTACCGGTATTTTTGCTCATCCCTAGATAAAATTGAGAAAAGACAAAGTACAAAGGATCAAAAATATGTTCGATTGTGTACGATTAAAAATTAAACTAAAAATTAGTTATATACGGATCACTTGTCAACTAGAAAGGACGGATGGGTGTAATAGAAGGCAAAGTACTTGAAACGAAAGAAAAAACACACAAAAAACAAAAATTAAGGAGAAAAAAAATGTAATTTGCCTGTGAAAATATGACTCTACTAGTTAAAAGACCTGTGACATTACGAGTTTGTTGAAGAATAATTGTTGAATAATATATTATAGTAGATATAGTTGATAAATGTTACCATACCAACATATATTCAAACATCTTAAATTTATCAATTCGTAGTGTAGAATATTTATATTTATATCTCGATACATATATTCAAACACCTTTAACTATGATAACACTACAAAGGATTATACTACTGGATGACAAAACGGTAACCGAAACTGGAGATGACAACTTAAAATGGCATATGCCCTCTCATATACCTCAACATCTCCCTTTTCACCTTGTGCTTAAATGGCCTCCCGTCATTCATGGTAAAACAAACAAAAAGATACCCGTCATTATTCTCCCAAATGATAGCACAATATGAAACTGGACATTATATACTTGCTTTATTGTCCTGGACAGAAGTAGCTGCATCATTTTCATCAAAAACATACAACAAGACCTGAGAAACCTAAACTATAAGGTATATTACGTATATGATAGTGATTAGAAACATAATCAAAATTAAAATAGTTATAAAGAAGAGAATAATGACACCTTATGAAATGGGACTTAAAGTCTCAAAAATGCAATTTATTATATCCTTCGTACTTGATTTCAAGATAATTAATAGCCCTTAAATTCAACATCATTTTAAAAAACTATTACTCCGTAGTACGTAGTATATATTAAAGAGCTACTTGACACAACCATATATAGTAGAATTTAAACCCATACTTAGACCCATTTAAGTAACATACCTACATCAGAAGTAGTCAAAAAGCCACCTAGTATAGTTTTTAAACTTGCATAACAAAATCAACTTTCATAAGATTTCACATACTTGGCCTATAACAATTGAATGGTTGGTCCAACTGACTGAGCTAGTTGACCCATTATAACAGTTTATCTCTTTGAAGTTTGAACAATAATGTAACATCCATGATATTTAAAGGGGGTAAAGTGTAAGGTTATTAAAGATTAGGGACTAAAAGTGTAAAATTCCTAAACTTAATTTACAAAGTTAGAGAATTTAAATTATATCTTACACTTAAATAAAAATTAAAAGAGAGAATTGAGAGAAAGGGAAGTAGGTGACGAGCAGGAGCAACCAAGGAGGTTTTGAGTTTTTGATTTTCTTCAAAATTGAAGCTAGAAGTTGGTGATTTTGATCAATTAGAAGTAAGATAAATTGAGAGTGTGAAGACTTGTGAAGAGATCCTCTTCTCTTCATCATCTTCAAGTTGTAGGTAAAAACCCTAGTCTTGGTTGTCTAGTTTTCTTGTTGATTATGTTTAACTATGTAAGTGGGTGTTGTAGTTAGTTCATACATGATGTATAAACATCATGGATGAACTAGAAATTGAGATTTGATGAACTCAGGTTTGGGTAATTATAATGTGAATTTATGATTTTACTATTGTAAATGAAGATGGTAATGATGAATTATGGTAAAAAATTAATCCTTCATAGTGTTGTTAATCAAGGGTTAGTGAATTGGTGTTTTAGGTAGGGTTATGAGTTGAAAATTGGGTAAATCATGTTAAACCCGTAGGTGAAGAAAAACTGCACAAAACTCGATTTTGTAAAGCTTGTAAACCGTGGCTCCGTTTGGGGCGTGTAAGCAATTTTCAGAAAAGGGCTTTGAATATCCTATCCAATGAATAAGTTTTTGAGGACTGAATAGGAAATTAGCTGGGTCAAAACCTGCTGTGAATATAGGGCTGTTCCAAATGTCAAAATGGGTAAATTTTGTACAAAGAGTTATGATTTGGGATTTTGGCTTGGTATTAGTGTATATATTGTTAGGTTGTTGTTTGGGCCTGAATTTCCACTCATAGTGGTAATGAGTCGAGTCTTTCTTGAGTCAAATTGATCGTAATCTTAATTGGGTCGAAATTAAGCTAGTAGTCACTTATGGTGTCTAGTGGCTTTATAGGCGGGTTTTGTGTTTATGTGTGTGATAATTAGCTAAAAAAAAATAGAAAAATTTAGCTTATTATTTGTGATATAATGTAATAGGTGGATTACATTGGCGACTCGTAGAATTTGGATATTATGTTGCTAGAGATTCCGAGGTGAGTGGAATAATTATATGTATGTGTATATAATTTATTTGCTTGTGTGTGGGGTGTGGTTAGTGTATCTGTGCGTGAGGTTGCACTATAGTGTTATCCGTGCGTGAGGATTTCACTACCCTTTGTACGATGGAGGCCACATGTGTGTCATGGTGTTGGTAGTTTTACTACTTCGTCATGACATGTGTGATGGGTGGGTTGTGGTCGTTGACTCAGTCCACTAACTTCACCTTGGGAGTAACGTATTTGCGTGGTATAATTTTATCGAGAAATGCGAGTACCAGTGGGAAATGCGAGTACCATTCCCGGGTTGTGTGAATATGGATCCATATTGCTTGCATGTGTGTGTGTGTGTGTGTGTGTGTTTATCCTTAGCATGTTACTTGTTGATTATATGCTAACGGTGATGCTAGTTTGGTATGTGCGTTGATATGCGTTGTATTTGTAAGTGGGTGCAAGTAAGTGAATTATATATGTATATGTATAATTATTACATTCATTAAACTTTATGCTTACCCCTCGCGTTGTTTACTTTTTTATAGGTACGGTTGACTTGGAGCTATCTAGTTGCTAGACTAGATATTTAGATGTTGTTTGAGCTCATGGAGGGATGGCTCGTGGCTTATTAGATTCGGGTTGGGGATAGATAGTCCCGTGAACATGCTTTTGGTATCGGTTTGGGTTGTTGAGTCTTAAATCATTCGTAAGGTAATTTGGGCCAAAATTACACTTTTGTGTTATGTAACGGGTCGTAGGTCACCCGATAAATGATTAAACTTGGTCAAGCATTTCGTTGTATAATTTTGTTGTATGTTGGAGGTTAAACGGATTTAGGTTGAAATGAATGGGTTTTGGTAATTTTTGTGTTAGTTTTGGAATGTGTAAAGTTGTAAAAAAAAAAGGGTTGTCGTTTTCTGGAATTGAGTCGAGGTTCGTTTTAAGTGGTATCAGAGCATGGTCTAAGGGATCTAGGTGACTTTCAAGATAGGTGCCTAAACTTAGACTAGTTTGTGTGTTATATGCGGGACTTGTAGAAATACGGGTCGAACTTGGACTGGTTACTTCTTTAGCAAATATGTAGACTAATTACGAATTGTGTATGTGTAATTAAGTAGGGCCTCAATTTGTACATAATGTTGTGCCCTAGTTAGATAGTAGCCTAAAGTAGGTAGGCCAACTCGGATATCTGTTTGATGATAGTTACCTGGGATGTAGGTTGACTTGTGGCGAAATTCGGTTATTTGGCAGTTTTGAATGGTCAAGTTCACCGGAGGGACTTTGACTATTCAGGTTATTTAGGAATGGTCGTCTATCGAGTATTGTGTGAATGTCGCGCTAGTCCGTGTAAAGTACTTTACATGGCCATGTGAAAATGGTAAGGTACACAATTGTAATAATTCCTGATCACCATTATTACAACCTTGTATCTTGACACCAAGCATGATATGTTGAGTACCGAGCGGAGGAGCGTTATATGGTTAGGAAAGATTTGGTGGGCAGTTCGGAGGCATGTAATGGTTCGTAGATTGCGTTGGTCTAAAGTGTTGTGTTTGTTGTCACCTTAGGTGTATAGTGAGTCGAGGAGAGTTATGGTGAATATAGACATCTAATGCGAGTAAGTGGACTCCTGAGGTTGGTGCGTTGTAGTCACCCTAAGTAGTGGGTGCGTGATTGAGATCGTATGGTTGTGGTCTTTTACCATAACAAGGATGACCGATACGGGTGTGTAGCGTAGACTTAGGATCTCGTACTGGAATGTAACAAGTCTCGTGATAGTAATAAATGTTATGACCTGGTTGAGTGTGTGGTTAAGGAATTATGTAGTGATTCCAATCGTGAGTTGGCCTAAGAGATTGATTACCTAAGAGTCATCGTGTCATTAAACTCACGGGAGTGAGACCCGTATGATGAGGAATTTTGAAAGAGCATTAGTGTGTTAGTCGGGCATATAGGGTAATGTTCCTTAAGGGATTCCCTTGTGTTAATTGTGTTATCAGTGAACGGAGAGGTATAAGTCTTGGTGTGTCCAAGCTTCTCATTAGTAATATATGAAAGATTAGCAAGACTGAATATTTTAGCCTTGGTAAACTTGTGAGGAATGTACGTTTGCCAGAAAGATACTTGATAACTCCTAAAATACAGTTTTTTAATAACAATTTGAGGAGTTATCTTAGTATTTTAGAGTCATTTTAATCCCAAAACACACTAAAATGAGTAAAAATGGGAAAAAGGTATTTCTGATGATTTTATCAAAGTTATGTATCAAACAGGATCAAAAATAGAGAAAATTGCAGAAAGGCTAAGGAAGCCGCCTGCATGGATTCACTGAAGCCAGGAATACAGTTTTTTAATAACAATTTGAGGAGTTATCTTAGTACGTTTGCCAGGAAGCCGCCTGCATGGATTCACTGAAGCCGTCGGCTTGGAGCTGAATACGCGAGAATGTTCCAGAATCTTTGTGAAATTGAAAGAACTTGTTGATCAAGCAAAAAGACAAGGAAGCCACCGGCTTCATCCTGAAGCCGCCGGCCTAATGAACACGGTTTCTCATCTTGTCGACCAAGTTCAAGTAAAAATGGAAACAAAATCAAGAAGATTTGGCCGATCTTTGAAGCCGGCGGCTTCATTTGGCCGATCTTTGAAGCCGCCGGCCTTCCCTGAAGCCGCCGGCTTAGTTATTACGGTTAAAGAATTGAGCTTGCAGATTAAGTTAAACTTGCAAAAGGAGTCACCGACATAAGGCAAGCCGCCGGCTTCCCACTAAAGCTGCCGGCTTGGCCACCGAATCTGAACATTATAAATAAAGGCCTCTGGTCTCAGTTTTCATATGTAGTTTTCAGAATTCAATAATTCTGGTTAGTTCGCTTTTTCTTTAGGGTTTTCTCTAAACCCTTAGGTTAGATTTATTCATTGTAAACAAGAATCATTCGAGTTTTTAATTCAAGTTTCTTACATCTACTTTTTTTAAGGTATGATTCTATCCTTATTTTACTGTTTTATCTATTTTATTTACTGTAATTGTTTCTATTCGTCTTCTGCTATGTACTAAACGTTCATAGTGGTTACGTGGATGAAAACTGAACTTCGTCTGGGAATTAGATGAAGCCGCGGCCTCATAACCCCAAGCCGCCGCCTTGGTTGGGAGGAAGTCGCCGGCTTCGTGTGCTTTATCTGTACAATTTCTGGTTCTTTTCCAGATCTGTATGGTCAAGTTTCTGTAATAATATTTGAACTCTTTCAAAACTTTTTTGTTTAAATACACTTGTTTGCCATGCTTAATGATTAAATAACATGATTTTAGGGTTGAATAGTACTTAATTCGATGATCTATTATTCGATTCATGCTACTTGTTTAGATCTAGTCCATCAAACTTGTTAAATTGAATTGCATGCAACTAGGTTAAAAAGCTTAATAGTGATAAACTTGTTTAATTGGAATTACGCTTATATAATAAAGTTTGATTTTGTTAGGCTTAATCGAAGAACCTTTGTTTAGATTTGTTTAATTAATGATTGCATGAGAACTTAGTAGTAATTAACTTTCAGCTAGTAACTTGAGTTGATCTACTTGGTGTTTAATAGCTTATATGATTTGTCAGTCTATTTGCATATTGATCCTCATCACAAGATTAATGTGTATCATGTAATTGAGTTGAGCATGAAGAATTAAAATGTTAGTTATGCACATCACGTATCTAGCATATGCTTTAAGTCCTACTTATTGAATGATATGCGACACTTAGCTTAGCCTATTAAGGGATAATAATTGGTCTATGATTGTTATTCTGCTTTGTGTTAATATAAGTCATGAAACTTGCCTAATATGATTCCCTTATGAGTTAGTTGTTCATGTAACTGCTTTTATTCGTATCTGTTTATTTTGAATCTTTAATTCCTTATTTTATTTTATTATTTTGTTTATCTTAAAAATCATCTCTTTCCTAAGAGATAAATCTATCATATAAAAGACATAAAAATATATCTTTAATTCTTTAATAAGAATTAAACTAAGAATTAAACAACTTATAACGCATCTACGCTCTTTTAGGACGATAACCTAAAATACTACCTCTGATCGGGTTTTGTTGCTCGTTAGGTTGTTAAAAGTGTATTAATAAATTTTTTATAAATCTAAAAGTTTGAAAGGAAAATTAAGCACTGCACACTTTTGCACATCAACTTTTTGGCCCCGCTGCCGGGGAGCGCGGTAAATACGGAAATATGATATACTTTGGTTGTTGATATTTCTTGAAAACGGGTGATAACTGTCTTCCTTTAGGGGAGGGTTGTTGGAGTTCCGATTTAAAGGCTCCTGCTCGAACCTAGACGCTGACGGGTCACTTAAGTATTGAAAGATTCAATAGGCCGTGTATGTTTGATTATTCGTTGTTATGCGATAAAAGTTGGTATTTAATATTTATATTTTTAGTTATGTCATTAATATTTATTATATTTATCAATTTAAAATGTACTAATATACTAATATATTTCTTAAATATTATAAGAGAAATTAGAATAAATTCAAAATATAATTATATATATCCTTTAAGGTCTAAAACATTTTCTCCTAAAACAATTCTTTTTATGATTTTAGATCACATGAATACTCGATCCAAGAAACCAGTCTTACAAGATATGTTACCAAATCCCGATATATTATTTAAACCTTCTAAGGATTCGAATATCGTTAAGAAATTAAATTTCAATGAAGGAACTACTTCTAATGATGATTCATTATCTAGTCCACCGTCTAGTCCTGATTCTAATTTGGGATCTCTTTTTGGTTCAGAAATTGAAATGACTACTGAAAATTCAATGGAAGCGTTAATGAAAGCGGGTCGGGAAGGATTAGTCATGCTATTACTCAGCCTGTTATAAAAGAAAATTTTGATATTAAAGGTCCTATATTTCATTTGCTTAAGGATAACCAATTTAAGGGTACTGAAAAAGAAGATGATAATGCTCACATCCGGAATTTTAAAGATATTTGTAATCTATTTAACATTAATAATGTGGAAAGTAATGTCATCTATCTTCGCCTCTTTCCATGGTCGTTAAAAGATGAAGCTAAGGGATGGTTAAACTCGTTACCTGAAGGAGATATTACTAGTTGGGATACGATGGTTGAAAAATTTCTTACTCGATTCTTTCCCGCATCAAAAACTGTCACCTTTCAAACTGAAATTGCTAATTTTCGTCAGAAAACTAACGAGTCTCTTTATTCAACTTGGGTAGCTTAGAGGTTGTCCACAACAAGGTTTGGATAAGTTTAAAAAGGTAACTACTTTCTACAAAGGTTGTGATATTGCTACAAGAAGAGAGATTGATCCATCTGCTGGAGAAAACATTGATTAATAAGTTGGCTGCCCATTGATGTGCGTAGAGGTGTATACGAAATAGTTATATTTTTACTACAAAATACTATTAAATACGATACAATTTTACACAAGTTATTTATTTATTTATAGAGTGGATATACCTAAACCTTACTACAACACTTATTGGCAGTGTACCTAATCGTACAGTAGTGTAGTTTTTAGTAAGTCCGGTTCGTTCCACAGGGAGCTAGCCAAGTTTAACGCTATATTTTTAAAACTATATTTGTATATATATATATATATATATATATATATATATATATATATATATATATATATATATATATATATATATATATATATATATATATATATATATATATATAAGTAGTATTATTATTTTAAAAGGGGGTTTTTATCGTTTAATGACCGGTTTGTTGATTTTAAAACTTTAGTCGCAGTTAAAACCTAATGTAAAATATTAAATATATAAAAGACTTAATTTAAAGCGTAAATTAAATGACAATAATTAAAGTACGATAAATTAAAATGCGAAAAATAAAATGACAATAAATAAAGTTGCGATAATTAATAAGTACGATAATTAAAAGTGCAATTAAATAAAATGAAAGTAACTAAAAGTGCTATAATTAAAAGTGCAATTAAATATGAAATAAAGGAATTATGCTTATTTAAACTTCCGTAATCATGATGTTTGACGTGTTGATTATAGTTTATTACCATGAGTTAATTGTCCTTTGTCCTGGATTATTCAATATGTCCGTCTAGTTTTTGTCCATAACAGTCCATCAGTCATAAATATAAAGTGCGAGTGTCCTCTTCAAATTATCCTTATATCCGAAGTCAAATATTCCAACTAATTGGGGACTTAAACTATAATTACACCAATTTTCCTTGTATGTAATTCACCCCTGTTTTAATAAGTCCATTAACTATTAATTCATTCCCGTGTCCGATTAAATAAACGATTATTAGTACTTATAAATATCCCACCCATCGTGTCTGATCGAGTGTATATAGTTATTTATAGGTACGTCCAATTGTAAATCTTTATATTAAATTAACAAACTATCATTTAATTAAACAAATATAAAGCCCATTATTAGCCCATAGTCTAATTTCCACAAGTGTCGTTCTTTGGTCCAAACCCCAATTATGGTACAAAGCCCAATTACCCCGTCTTAATATTTTAGCCCAACATCATGATTACTTCGGCTTAAATAAGTACAATAATAACTTAACTACGAGACATTAATTTAAAAAGGTTGAACATAACTTACAATGATTAATAATAGCGTAGCGTTACACGGACAGAATTTCGACTTACACACTTACAACATTCGCTAACATACCCTTATTATTATTAAAATTAAAAATAAAAATAAAATTAAAATTATAATATATATATATATATATATATATATATATATATATATATATATATATATATATATATATATATATATATATATATATTATGTTGAGAGATAGAGAAGAGAAAAAGATGTGTACATTCGACCGAAAATGCTGGAATTTATAGATGTGGCAAGGCATCTGCTGCCATGCGATCGCATGTATTTTGTACCTCCAGGCCATGCGATTGCATGGTGACTTTTTGAAATGTCCCGTTCTTATTGATTAAAAACGTTCCATATTAATTGATTTCGTTGCGAGGTTTTGACCTCTATATGAGACGTTTTTCAAAGACTGCATTCATTTTAAAACAAACCATAACCTTTATTTCATCAATAAAGGTTTAAAAAGCTTTACGTAGATTATCAAATAATGATAATCTAAAATATCCTGTTTACACACGACCATTACATAATGGTTTACAATACAAATATGTTCCAACAAAATAAGTTTCTTGAATGCAGTTTTTACACAATATCATACAAGCATGGACTCCAAATCTCGTCCTTATTTAAGTATGCGACAGCGGAAGCTCTTAATAATCACCTGAGAATAAACATGCTTAAAACGTCAACAAAAATGTTAGTGAGTTATAGGTTTAACCTATATATATCAAATCGTAACAATAGACCACAAGATTTCATATTTCAATACACATCCCATACATAGAGATAAAAATCATTCATATGGTGAACACCTGGTAACCGACATTAACAAGATGCATATATATGAATATCCCCATTATTCCGGGACACCCTTCGGATATGATATAAATTTCGAAGTACTAAAGCATCCGGTACTTTGGATGGGGTTTGTTAGGCCCAATAGATCTATATTTAGGATTCGCGTCAATTAGGGTGTCTGTTCCCTAATTCTTAGATTACCAGACTTAATAAAAAGGGGCATATTCGATTTTGATAATTCAACCATAGAATGTAGTTTCACGTACTTGTGTCTATTTTGTAAATCATTTATAAAACCTGCATGTATTCGCATCCCAAAAATATTAGATTTTAAAAGTGGGACTATAACTCACTTTCACAGATTTTTACTTCGTCGGGAAGTAAGACTTGGCCACTGGTTGATTCACGAACCTATAACAATATATACATATATATCAAAGTATGTTTAAAATATATTTACAACACTTTTAATATATTTTGATGTTTTAAGTTTATTAAGTCAACTGTCCTCGTTAGTAACCTACAACTAGTTGTCCACAGTTAGATGTACAGAAATAAATCGATAAATATTATCTTGAATCAATCCACAACCCAGTGTATACGTATCTCAGTATTGATCACAACTCAAACTATATATATTTTGGAATCAACCTCAACCCTGTATAGCTAACTCCAACATTCACATATAGAGTGTCTATGGTTGTTCCGAAATATATATAGATGTGTCGACATGATAGGTCGAAACATTGTATACGTGTCTATGGTATCTCAAGATTACATAATATACAATACAAGTTGATTAAGTTATGGTTGGAATAGATTTGTTACCAATTTTCACGTAGCTAAAATGAGAAAAATTATCCAATCTTGTTTTACCCATAACTTCTTCATTTTAAATCCGTTTTGAGTGAATCAAATTGCTATGGTTTCATATTGAACTCTATTTTATGAATCTAAACAGAAAATTATAGGTTTATAGTCGTAAAAATAAGTTACAAGTCGTTTTTGTAAAGGCAGTCATTTCAGTCGAAAGAACGACGTCTAGATGACCATTTTAGAAAACATACTTCCACTTTGAGTTTAACCATAATTTTTGGATATACTTTCATGTTCATAATAAAAATCATTTTCTCAGAATAACAACTTTTAAATCAAAGTTTATCATAGTTTTTAATTAACTAACCCAAAACAGCCCGCGGTGTTACTACGACGGCGTAAATCCGGTTTTACGGTGTTTTTCGTGTTTCCAGGTTTTAAATCATTAAGTTAGCATATCATATAGATATAGAACATGTGTATAGTTAATTTTAAAAGTCAAGTTAGAAGGATTAACTTTTGTTTGCGAACAAGTTTAGAATTAACTAAACTATGTTCTAGTGATTACGAGTTTAAACCTTCGAATAAGATAGTTTTATATATATGAATCGAATGATGTTATGAACATCATTACTACCTCAAGTTTAGTAGGTAAACCTACTGGAAGTGACAAGAAATGATCTAGCTTCAAAGGATCTTGGATGGCTTGAAAGTTCTTGAAGTAGGATCATGACACAAAAACAAGTTCAAGTAAGATTTTTACGCGAATTAAGATAGTTTATAGTTATAGAAATTGAATCAAAGTTTGAATATGAATATTACCTTGAATAAGAAATATAACCTACTGTATATAGCAAAGGTTTCTTGATCTTAGATGATTACTTGGAATGGATTAGGAAGCTTGGAAGTAAATTAGTAAACTTGAAGGGATTTTTGAAGTGTTCTTGAAGTGTTCTTCCTATGATGATTATAGCTTGATTCTTGAAGTGATTTTTGATGAAGATGATGATTAACTACTGGAAAAATACGTTCATAATAGTGTGTGTGTGTGTGTGTGTGTGTGTGTGTGTGTTGAGAGAGAATTAGAAAGAGAATTGGAAGTGAAATGGAGTGAATGATGAGTGGTAATTGGTGAGTGGTGAGTGGGGTTAAAAGGAGTTCTAGTTAGTTGACTAGCTCATGGTAGAAGTTAAAATTGATTAGTCATACATGACATAATCAAGAGTGGAATCCCATGCTAGTTCCTATTGGTATATACTCATAGTAAGTACGTTTTGAAGCTGTGTATAATACGGGTAAGAATACGACTAGAATTCTTGATGAAAGAAAAGAATGGAAAAGTAACTGTAACCATTTTCGTTAAGTATGAGTGTTTTGATATATGTCTTGAAGTCTTCCAAAAGTATTTTAATACATCTAAATACACTACATGTATATACATTTTAACTGAGTCGTTAAGTCATCGTTAGTCGTTACATGTAAGTGTTGTTTTGAAACCTTTAAGTTAACGATCTCAATTAATGTTGTTAACCCATTGTTTATTATATATAATGAGATGTTAAATTATTATATTATCATGATATTATGATATATTAATATATCTTAATATGATATATATACATTTAAATGTCGTTACAACGATAATCGTTACATATATGTCTCGTTTCGAAATCCTTAAGTTAGTAGTCTTGTTTATATGTATATAACTCATTGTTAATATACTTATGGATATACTTACTTATCATAATCTCATGTTAACCATATGTATATCCATATATATATCGTCATGTCGTTTTTACAAGTTTTAACGTTCGTGAATCGCCGGTCAACTTGGGTGGTCAATTGTCTATATGAAACATATTTCAATTAATCAAGTCTTAACAAGTTTGATTGCTTAACATGTTGGAAACATTTAATCATGTAAATATCAATCTCAATTAATATATATAAACATGGAAAAGTTCGGGTCACTACAGTACCTACCCGTTAAATAAATTTCGTCCCGAAATTTTAAGCTGTTGAAGGTGTTGACGAATCTTCTGGAATTAGATGCGGGTATTTCTTCTTCATCTGATCTTCACGCTCCCAGGTGAACTCGGGTCCTCTACGAGCATTCCATCGAACCTTAACAAATGGTATCTTGTTTTGCTTAAGTCTTTTAACCTCACGATCCATTATTTCGACGGGTTCTTCAATGAATTGGAGTTTTTCGTTGATTTGGATTTCATCTAACGGAATAGTGAGATCTTCTTTAGCAAAACATTTCTTCAAATTCGAGACGTGGAAAGTGTTATGTACAGTCGCGAGTTGTTGAGGTAACTCAAGTCGGTAAGCTACTGGTCCGACACGATCAATAATCTTGAATGGTCCAATATACCTTGGATTTAATTTCCCTCGTTTACCAAATCGAACAACGCCTTTCCAAGGTGCAACTTTAAGCATGACCATCTCTCCAATTTCAAATTCTATATCTTTTCTTTTAATGTCAGCGTAGCTCTTTTGTCGACTTTGGGCGGTTTTCAACCGTTGTTGAATTTGGATGATCTTCTCGGTAGTTTCTTGTATAATCTCCAGACCCGTAATCTGTCTATCCCCCACTTCACTCCAACAAATCGGAGACCTGCACTTTCTACAATAAAGTGCTTCAAACGGCGCCATCTCAATGCTTGAATGGTAGCTGTTGTTGTAGGAAAATTCTGCCAATGGTAGATGTCGATCCCAACTGTTTCCGAAATCAATAACACATGCTCGTAGCATGTCTTTAAGCGTTTGTATCGTCCTTTCGCTCTGCCCATCAGTTTGTGGATGATATGCAGTACTCATGTCTAGACGAGTTCCTAATGCTTGCTGTAATGTCTGCCAGAATTTTGAAATAAATCTGCCATCCCTATCAGAGATAATAGAGATTGGTATTCCATGTCTGGAGACGACTTCCTTCAAATACAGTCGTGCTAACTTCTCCATCTTGTCATCTTCTCTTATTGGTAGGAAATGTGCTGATTTGGTGAGACGATCAACTATTACCCAAATAGTATCAAAACCACTTGCAGTCCTTGGCAATTTAGTGATGAAATCCATGGTAATGTTTTCCCATTTCCATTCCGGGATTTCGGGTTGTTGAAGTAGATCTGATGGTTTCTGATGCTCAGCTTTGACCTTAGAACACGTCAAACATTCTCCTACGTATTTAGCAACATCGGCTTTCATACCCGGCCACCAAAAATATTTCCTGAGATCCTTGTACATCTTCCCCGTTCCAGGATGTATTGAGTATCTGGTTTTATGAGCTTCTCTAAGTACCATTTCTCTCATATCTCCAAATTTTGGTACCCAAATCCTTTCAGCCCTATACCGGGTTCCGTCTTCCCGAATATTAAGATGCTTCTCCGATCCTTTGGGTATTTCATCCTTTAAATTTCCCTCTTTTAAAACTCCTTGTTGCGCCTCCTTTATTTGAGTAGTAAGGTTATTATGAATCATTATATTCATAGATTTTACTCGAATGGGTTCTCTGTCCTTCCTGCTCTAGGCATCGGCTACCACATTTGCCTTCCGCGGGTGGTAACGAATCTCAAAGTCGTAATCATTCAATAATTCAATCCACCTACGCTACCTCATATTCAGTTGTTTCTGATTAAATATGTGTTGAAGACTTTTGTGGTCGGTATATATAATACTTTTGACCCCATATAAGTAGTGCCTCCAAGTCTTTAATGCAAAAACAACCGCGCCTAATTCCAAATCATGCGTCGTATAATTTTGTTCGTGAATCTTCAATTGTCTAGATGCATAAGCAATCACCTTCGTTCGTTGCATTAATACACAACCGAGACCTTGCTTTGATGCGTCACAATAAATCACAAAATCATCATTCCCTTCAGGAAATGACAATATAGGTGCCGTAGTTAGCTTTTTCTTCAATAACTGAAACGCTTTCTCTTGTTCATCATTCCATTCAAATTTCTTCCCTTTATGCGTTAATGCAGTCAAGGGTTTTGCTATTCTGGAAAAGTCTTGGATGAACCTTCTGTAGTAACCAGCTATTCCTAAAAACTGGCGTATGTGTTTCGGAGTTTTCGGGGTTTCCCACTTTTCAACAATTTCTATCTTTGCCGGATCCACCTTAATACCTTTTTTGTTCACTATGTGACCGAGGAATTGAACTTCTTCCAACCAAAATGCACACTTTGAAAACTTAGCGTACAATTCTTCCTTCCTCAATACTTCTAAAACCTTTCTCAAATGTTCACCGTGTTCTTGGTCATTCTTTGAGTAAATAAGTATGTCATCAATGAAAACAATGACAAACTTGTCAAGGTATGGTCCACACACTCGGTTCATAAGGTCCATGAACATAGCTGGTGCATTAGTTAAACCAAACGGCATGACCATAAACTCGTAATGACCGTAACGTGTTCTGAAAGCAGTCTTTGGAATATCATCTTCTTTCACCCGCATTTGATGATACCCGGAACGTAAGTCAATCTTTGAATAAACAGACGAGCCTTGTAGTTGATCAAATAAGTCATCGATTCTCGGTAGTGGGTAGCGGTTCTTGATGGTAAGTTTGTTCAACTCTCGGTAGTCGATACACAACCTGAATGTACCATCTTTCTTCTTGACAAACAAAACAGGAGCTCCCCACGGTGATGTGCTTGGTCGAATGAAACCACGCTCTAAAAGTTCTTGTAATTGGCTTTGCAGTTCTTTCATCTCGCTGGGTGCGAGTCTGTAAGGAGCACGAGCTATTGGTGCAGCTCCTGGTACAAGATCTATTTGAAATTCAACGGATCGATATGGAGGTAATCCCGGTAATTCTTTCGAAAATACATCGGGAAATTCTTTTGCAACAGGAACATCATTGATGCTCTTTTTCTTCAGTTTGTACTTTCTCGACGTGTGCTAGAACAGCATAGCAACCTTTTCTTATTAGTTTTTGTGCCTTCAAATTACTAATAAGATGTAGCTTTGTGTTTCCCTTTTCTCCGTACACCATTAAGGGTTTTCCTTTTTCTCGTATAATGCGAATTGCATTTTTGTAACAAACGATCTCTGCTTTCACTTCTTTCAACCAGTCCATACCGATTATCACATCAAAACTCCCTAACTCTACTGGTATCAAGTCAATCTTAAATGTTTCGCTAACCAGTTTAATTTCTCGATTCCGACATATATTATCTGCTGAAATTAATTTACCATTTGCTAATTCGAGTAAAAATTTACTATCCAAAGGCGTCAATGGACAACTTAATTTAGCACAAAAATCTCTACTCGTATAGCTTCTATCCGCACCCGAATCAAATAAAACGTAAGCAGATTTATTGTCAATAAGAAACGTACCCGTAACAAGCTCCGGGTCTTCCTGTGCCTCTGCCGCATTAATATTGAAAACTCTTCCGCGGCCTTGTCCATTCGTGTTCTCCTAGTTCGGGCAATTTCTAATAATGTGGCCTGGTTTTCCACATTTATAACAAACTACATTGGCATAACTTGCTCCGACACTACTTGCTCCGCCATTACTCATTCCGACACCATTTGTTCCTTTCGTTCTATTAACCCCTTGTCCGTAGACCTCACACTTCGCCGCGCTATGACCATTTCTTTTACACTTGTTGCAAAATTTAGTGCAGAACCCCGAGTGATACTTTTCACACCTTTGGCATAGCTGCTTCTGATTGTTGTTGTTGTTGCGGTTATTATTGTTGCTGGGATGATTGTTGTAGTTGTTGTTGTTGTTGTTGTTGTTGTTGTTGTTGTTGTTGGGCCGTTTGTTGTAGTTGCGATTGATGTTGCGATTGTTGGGATAATTGTTGCGATTATTGTTGTAATTGCTGCTGTTGTTGTATTGGTGATTCTTATCACCGTTTTCCTCCCACTTTCTTTTGACTTGCTTTACATTGGCCTCTTCAGCAGTCTGTTCTTTAATTCTTTCTTCAATCTGGTTCACTAGTTTGTGAGCCATTCTACATGCCTGTTGTATAGAGGCGGGCTCGTGTGAACTTATATCTTCTTGGATTCTTTCCGGTAATCCTTTCACAAACGCGTCGATCTTCTCTTCCTCATCTTTGAATGCTCCCGGACACAATAGGCACAATTCTGTGAATCGTCTTTCGTACGTGGTAATATCAAATCCTTGGGTTCGTAACCCTCTAAGTTCTGTCTTGAGCTTATTGACCTCGGTTCTGGGACGGTACTTCTCGTTCATCAAGTGCTTGAATGCTGACCACGGTAGTGCGTACGCATCGTCTTGTCCCACTTGCTCTAGATAGGTATTCCACCATGTTAACGCAGAACCTGTGAAGGTATGCGTAGCGTACTTCACTTTGTCCTCTTCAGTACAATTACTTATGGCAAACACCGATTCGACCTTCTCGGTCCACCGTTTCAATCCGATCGGTCCTTCGGTTCCATCAAATTGCAAAGGTTTGCAGGCAGTGAATTCTTTGTAGGTGCATCCTACACGATTTCCTGTACTGCTAGATCCAAGGTTATTGTTGGTATGTAGCGCAGCCTGTACTGCGGCTATGTTTGAAGCTAGAAAAGTACGGAATTCCTCTTCATTCATATTCACGGTGTGTCGAGTAGTCGGTGCCATTTCCTTCAAAGTAGTCAAATGGAACAAGTTAATCATACAGAATATTAAGAGTAGTTAATAGTATTTTGTAGCATAATATGAACTCATTTATAAAAGCTTTTTCTTCATATTAGCGTTTTATAAGTTTAAATTCGGGTAGTACCTACCCGTTAAGTTCATACTTAGTAGCTAATATACAATTCAACTACTACAATTCTATATGAAAAACTGATTATAATAATATTTCGCGTTCAAACTTTTACACAATATTTACAAACTTACAATACCGCTTATTTTACATATAGCATGAAATATAGCACACAATAAATTTGATACAAGATGGTTGTGAAGATAATTCTAGCTAGTACACAAGTCGTTCAGCAAAGGCAATAAAGACACGTAATTCATACGTCCAGAAACAAGTCATGCATTCTGGTTTTACTAGGATTACTTCCCATCCTTGGTCTTGTGGAACATAACCGTTATGGCCGTTGATAAGACAGTGTGTTGTAACGTCGTCAAAGGGACGAGGGTTACGTAATGTCCAACAGTCCTGTAACAATCTAAAAACCTCATTTCTTACCCCAATTACCGACTCCGTCACTTGTGGGAACGTTTTGTTTAATAGTTGTAGCCCGATGTTCTTGTTCTCACTTTGGTGAGAAGCGCACATTACTAATCCGTAAGCATAACATGCTTCTTTATGTTGCATGTTAGCCGCTTTTTCTAAATCATGAAGTCCAATATTCGGATATATTGAGTCAAAATAATTTCTTAACCCATTGCGTAGAATAGCATTTGGGTTCCCCGCAATATATGCGTCAAAGTAAACACATCGTAACTTATGGATTTCCCAATGTGATATCCCCCATCTTTCGAACGAAAGCCTTTTATAAACCAAGGCATTCTTGGAACATTCTTCGAATGTCTTACAAACTGATCTCGCCTTAAATATTTGTGCCGAAGAATTCTGACCGACTCTAGACAAGATTTCATCAATCATGTCTCCGGGTAGGTCTCTTAAAATATTGGGTTGTCTATCCATTTTGTGTTTTTATACTGTAAAATAGACAAGAGTTAGATTCATAAAAAAAATACTTATTAATACAAGAAATTTTTACATATATCATAAAGCATAAGCACACTATATTACATACATTACACCACACGAATACAACTATATTATTCCGACTCACTTGTTTCTTCTTGTTCGGTTTTGGTTCGTTTTGCCAAGTTTCTAGGGATATATGATGTTCCCCTAATACGAGCAGTCGTTGTCCACATTGGTTTAGAAAAACCTGGTGGTTTAGAGGTTCCCGGGTCATTGTTACAACTTAAGGACTTCGGGGGTTGACGATACATATAAAGTTCATCGGGTTTGGAATTAGATTTCTCTATTTTTATGCCCTTTCCCTTATTATTTTCTTTTGCCTTTTTAAATTTAGTTGGGGTAATTTCTATAACATCATCGGAATTCTCGTCGGAATCCGATTCATCGGAGAATTGGTAATCCTCCCAATATTTTGCTTCCTTGGCGGAAACACCATTGACCATAATTAACCTTGGTCGGTTGGTTGAGGATTTTCTTTTACTTAACTATTTTATTATTTCCCCCACCGGTTCTATTTCTTCTTCCGGTTCCGATTCTTCTTCCGGTTCCGACTCTTCTTCCGGTTCCTCTTCGGGAACTTGTGAATCAGTCCACGAATCATTCCAATTTACATTTGACTCTTCATTATTATTAGGTGAGTCAATGGGACTTGTTCTAGAGGTAGACATCTATCACATAATATCAAACACGTTAAGAGATTAATATATCACATAATATTCATATGTTAAAAATATATAGTTTCCAACAAAAATGTTAAGCAATCATTTTTAAAGAAAACACGGTCGAAGTCCAGACTCACTAATGCATCCTAACAAACTCAATAAGACACACTAATGCAAATTTTCTGGTTCTTTAAGACCAACGCTCTGATACCAACTGAAATGTCCCGTTCGTATTGATTAAAAACGTTCCATATTAATTGATTTCGTTGCGAGGTTTTAACCTCTATATGAGACGTTTTTCAAAGACTGCATTCATTTTAAAACAAACCAAAACCTTTATTTCATCAATAAAGGTTTAAAAAGCTTTACGTAGATTATCAAATAATGATAATCTAAAATATCCTGTTTACACACGACCATTACATAATGGTTTACAATACAAATATGTTCCAACAAAATAAGTTTCTTGAATGCAGTTTTTACACAATATCATACAAGCATGGACTCCAAATCTCGTCCTTATTTAAGTATGCGACAGCGGAAGCTCTTAATAATCACCTGAGAATAAACATGCTTAAAACGTCAACAAAAATGTTGGTGAGTTATAGGTTTAACCTATATATATCAAATCGTAACAAGACCACAAGATTTCATATTTCAATACACATCCCATACATAGAGATAAAAATCATTCATATGGTGAACACCTGGTAACCGACATTAACAAGATACATATATATGAATATCCCCATCATTCCGGGATACCCTTCGGATATGATATAAATTTCGAAGTACTAAAGCATCCGGTACTTTGGATGGGGTTTGTTAGGCCCAATAGATCTATCTTTAGGATTCGCGTCAATTAGGGTGTATGTTCCCTAATTCTTAGATTACCAGACTTAATAAAAAGAGGCATATTCGATTTTGATAATTCAACCATAGAATGTAGTTTCACGTACTTGTGTCTATTTTGTAAATCATTTATAAAACCTGCATGTATTCTCATCCCAAAAATATTAGATTTTAAAAGTGGGACTATAACACACTTTCACAGATTTTTACTTCGTCGGGAAGTAAGACTTGGCCACTGGTTGATTCACGAACCTATAACAATATATACATATATATCAAAGTATGTTTAAAATATATTTACAACACTTTTAATATATTTTGATATTTTAAGTTTATTAAGTCAGCTGTCCTCGTTAGTAACCTACAACTAGTTGTCCACAGTTAGATGTACAGAAATAAATCGATAAATATTATCTTGAATCAATCCACAACCCAGTGTATACGTATCTCAGTATTGATCACAACTCAAACTATATATATTTTGGAATCAACCTCAACCCTGTATAGCTAACTCCAACATTCACATATAGAGTGTCTATGGTTGTTCCGAAATATATATAGATGTGTCGACATGATAGGTCGAAACATTGTATACGTGTCTATGGTATCTCAAGATTACATAATATACAATACAAGTTGATTAAGTTATGGTTGGAATAGATTTGTTACCAATTTTCACGTAGCTAAAATGAGAAAAATTATCCAATCTTGTTTTACCCATAACTTCTTCATTTTAAATCCGTTTTGAGTGAATCAAATTGCTATGGTTTCATATTGAACTCTATTTTATGAATCTAAACAGAAAAGTATAGGTTTATAGTCGGAAAAATAAGTTACAAGTCATTTTTGTAAAGGTAGTCATTTCAGTCGAAAGAACGACGTCTAGATGACCATTTTAGAAAACATACTTCCACTTTGAGTTTAACCATAATTTTTGGATATACTTTCATGTTCATAATAAAAATCATTTTCTCAGAATAACAACTTTTAAATCAAAGTTTATCATAGTTTTTAATTAACTAACCCAAAACAGCCCGCGGTGTTACTACGACGGCGTAAATCCGGTTTTACGGTGTTTTTTATATTTCCAGATTTTAAATCATTAAGTTAGCATATCATATAGATATAGAACATGTGTGTAGTTAATTTTAAAAGTAAAGTTAGAAGGATTAACTTTTGTTTGCGAACAAGTTTAGAATTAACTAAACTATGTTCTAGTGATTACGAGTTTAAACCTTCGAATAAGATAGTTTTATATATATGAATCGAATGATGTTATGAACATCATTACTACCTCAAGTTTAGTAGGTAAACCTACTAGAAGTAACAAGAAATGATCTAGCTTCAAAGGATCTTGGATGGCTTGAAAGTTCTTGAAGTAGGATCATGACACAAAAACAAGTTCAAGTAAGATTTTTACTCGAATTAACATAGTTTATAGTTATAGAAATTGAATAAAAGTTTGAATATGAATATTACCTTGAATAAGAAAGATAACCTACTGTATATAACAAAGGTTTCTTGATCTTAGATGATTACTTGGAATGGATTAGGAAGCTTGGAAGTAAATTAGTAAACTTGAAGGGATTTTTGAAGTGTTCTTGAAGTGTTCTTCCTATGATGATTATAGCTTGATTCTTGAAGTGATTTTTGATGAAGATGATGATTAACTACTGGAAAAATACGTTCATAATAGTGTGTGTGTGTGTGTGTGTGTATTGAGAGAGAATTAGAAAGAGAATTGGAAGTGAAATGGAGTGAATGATGAGTGGTAATTGGTGAGTGGTGAGTGGGGTTAAAAGGAGTTCTAGTTAGTTGACTAGCTCATGGTAGAAGTTAAAATTGATTAGTCATACATGACATAATCAAGAGTGGAATCCCATGCTAGTTCCTATTGGTATATACTCATAGTAAGTACGTTTTGAAGCTGTGTATAATACGGGTAAGAATACGACTAGAATTCTTGATGAAAGAAAAGAATGGAAAAGTAACTGTAACCATTTTCGTTAAGTATGAGTGTTTTGATATATGTCTTGAAGTCTTCCAAAAGTATTTTAATACATCTAAATACACTACATGTATATACATTTTAACTGAGTCGTTAAGTCATCGTTAGTCGTTACATGTAAGTGTTGTTTTGAAACCTTTAAGTTAACGATCTCAATTAATGTTGTTAACTCATTGTTTATTATATCTAATGAGATGTTAAATTATTATATTATCATGATATTATGATATATTTGTGAAGACCCGTCCTAATCCATCCGGACGAAGTCCATATCGATTATAAACGATTCACAACAGTTGATTACATCGCGAGGTACTTGACCTCTATATGATACATTTTACAAACATTGCATTCGTTTTTGAAAAGACAAACTTTCATTACATCGAAAGTTGACAGGCATGCATACCATTTCATAATATATCCAACTATAATTGACTTGATAATAATCTTGATGAACTCGACGACTCGAATGCAACGTCTTTTGAAATATGCCATGAATGACTCCAAGTAATATCTATAAAATGAGCAAATACACAGCGGAAGATTTCTTTCGTACCTGAGAATAAACATGCTTTAAAGTGTCAACCAAAAGGTTGGTGAGTTCATTAGTTTAACTTAAACAATCGTTTCCATCATTTTAATAGACCACAAGATTTCAGATTTCCATTTCTCATAAACATACGTCCCATGCATAGAGACAAAAATATCATTCATATGGATTGAACACCTGGTAACCGACATTAACAATATGCATATATAAGAATATCCCCATCATTCCGGGATCCTCCTTCGGACATGATATAAATTTCGAAGTACTAAAACATCCGGTACTTTGGATGGGGCTTGTTGGGCCCGATAGATCTATCTTTAGGATTCGCGTCAATTAGGGTGTCTGTTCCCTAATTCTTAGATTACCAGACTTAATAAAAAGGGGCATATTCGACTTCGATAATCCAACCATAGAATGTAGTTTCACGTACTTGTGTCAATTTCGTAAAACAGTTATAAAAGTTGCGCATGTATTCTCAGCCCAAAAATATAAAGGGTAAAAAGGCAAATGAAACTCACCATACTGTATTTTGTAGTAAAAATACATATAACATCATTGAACAAGTGTAAGGTTGGCCTTTGATTCACGAACCTAAATATATTTATATATTTATGTATTTGTCAATATTTGTCTAATACATTAAGTTAAGTCATAGTGTACCACAATCCTAATGCTCGAGTCTAATATGCAAAGGTCGACAAAAATTAGTTTGACTCAAAATGATTTCCATTAAAAATGATTATTATATGATTTTAAATATCGTCGTTTTATATTTTTAAAAATATTTTAAAAGAATTAATAGAGTAAATAATATAATTCATTTATTAATAGATCGAATTTTATATTAAAATATACTTTTACATATCTTAAGTAATAAAATTTATAAAGTGCATTTAATATCATAAAAATATTGTGATAGATTCTATTGAGGTAATTATATACTTTGTATTACATTTTTATTTGATAAACTAGTATTGATAATAATAATAAGTAACAGTCGTGTTATTTTGTAATAATAATTTTTACTATTTTATTAATAAAAATCAATATTTATATTTACTAAAAATGATATTATGGTAAAATGATAATTGTAATTATGATATCTTTAATATTTACGATACTTTTTAATATTAACTTTAAAGTAATAATTTTCATTTAAAATGATAATAATAATGATATTTTATAATAACAATTCTTAATGATAATACTTTTATTGATAGTAATAATAATAATAATAATAATAATAATAATAATAATAATAATAATAATAAAAATAATGATAATGATAATGATGTTAATAATAATAATTATAATATTAATAATAATATTAACAATTAGATAAAAATTAGAACAACGATATTAACGACGATAATAATAATTATTTTTACGAAATTTCAATTGGCTATAACTTCTAATCCGTCCATCAGATCCCTTTGGCACCTAAAGGTAAAGTTATTAATTTTTCACTAGCTTTCCAATGACATGCATATCTTACACCTTATTTCATCCCTAGTATAACAACCTTTAAGATTCAACATAACCTATTTAAGGGCAATATCAAATATACAAGCATGCACAATCCTATATTCTCGAGCACTAGTCAGGGATACACTATTAGTAAATAAAAGTTAAGTTATGAGTGCTCACGTATCAATATTGAGGTTCAATATTGTAGGAAAGGTACGAAGACGCGACGTAGATGACAAACACTAGATTGACCTCACGAACACACCCATGAACCATACCCATCACCTCCATGGCTATAACCCATAATTTCCTTAGCCCTATCCTACTCGCAAAACTTGTCTTGAAATGACCCGCTCATGGCCTCGTCGTAATATTTTATGTACATTAATACTAATAATAATACTCCTAACTATAAGATTAATAATAATATTAATCTTAATATTAATAATAATAATAATAATAATAATAATAATAATAAATATGTTAATATGTGTGTGTATGCGAGAGAGATAGGAAGTTAAATGAATCAGAAAATAGAACACGCTCGATTTATAAGCTTTGTGACCACCTACCCTCCTTTCCATTCATGGGGTCGCATGACCACAAATTCCAGCACATACGCACTAGTTGAATCATGCTGACACTCTTGTTACATCTCAAAAATGCACGAGTATAATGTTTATATAAATATTATTTAATATATAATATATTTAATTCTTAAGATTAATTAAATATTATATTATATTTATGCTCATGGTAAAAATATAATTTTTACAAAAATGACACGGTCGTGGTCTCACGACTCATGTACCACTTTCGGTTTTTCGGGCGCACTTTCGTACGTTTAGAAAACTAGCCTTTTACGTTACGTGACGTGTACCTTTTACAAAATTTAAACTTACTCAACAATAAATTACCTTTATAAAAATATAACTTATAAAATTGAGTGTTGTGGTCATTTCCTTCTATAAATTAAAGTCTCGTTGTTTGTCAAAATATTTTATTTTAAATTAAACATTTTGTGACACGTACCTTTATTAATAACTAGACTTAAATTAATTAAAAACTAACCCACTCAGAGTGTAACTTAATATTTTGAGTGTTTTGGTCATTTACTTTTATAATTCATACCCTCGTTAGTTATCGAAGTATATTTAATAACATTAACTTAAACCAAGACGTCTTTTGACTAAATTAAAATATATTTATAGGTTTGAAATACTTTAATAAAATATTTAGATTTTAATTATATTTCAAAGTATATTTGAAGATCGTTTATAATATTATATCCTATAACGTTTATATTTTAAAAAAATATATAATTTCCTTATGCGTCAACATTTAGTTTGTTTTCCTTAAACTTTCTAAATAATATAACTATATTCCCAAAGTTTCACTTTCACTCTAAATAATAGGAAGGTTAACTAGTTAACGTTTATATAGAAAGTCGAACAGAAAACTCCACTAACATTTGGCTAGTTCCCGTTAATTGACACATTTGTCTTCACTTATAACTCACTTTACCATTTTCCGAATACGGTTAATAATAAGGGTTACCTAATTCAAAGTGGACCTCATAACAGATACCCTTAATCATAATTCAATGTATCTGATAATTCAATCATTTGATATTATCTTTTAATCTCATCGATAAACTTACATCGAACAAATACATTCATGTAAAGTATTATCTATTCAATACCTTGATAGTATTTCCAGGTTCATAAAATAGATCTCATAGCTTATAATCATATCCACTAATCCGTTCGATGTTTTATATAATATATCTCAATTTAATAAACACACATATGTATATGTATATATAATTGTTCGTGAATCACTAGGCATGGTCAAAGGGTAGTTGATTATATGAATATAGTTTTCAAAACTTTTGAGACTCAACATTACACATTTTTGCTCATCGTGTCGGGAACATATAAAGATTAAAGTTTAAATTTGATCGGAAATTTCCGGGTCATCACAGTACCTACCCGTTAAAAGAAATTTCGTCCCGAAATTTGATAGAGGTCGTCATGGCTAACAATAAGAATGTTATTATGACGAATGTAAACTGATACATAGAGTTTTATCATCATTGAGTAATATAGATAACCCAATTTGATTATGCGAAGAGTATAAGTGAAGCTATCACAAAAGAGTGAAAAATGAATAAATGCAGGTTTGACTTAACCGGCGGCGTGTTCAAGATTGCTTTCCGGAATTTAAGGAATTTAGAAGAAATCTTCATAATAAGATTTGATTCTTCGGTAATTAAGGAGATTTAGATCTTCTTTGGTTGAACGCGATAATCTGCTTCGATTGTCCTGTCGGATATTTCCCTATAAATCCGCGTTCTCCATTTCCTTACGACTCACACCCTCTATTCTTTCTTCCTCAATTCATACTTTGAAACATTCGTTAATATGCTCCATCCCATCCTGATCCTTGATATCCTCTTAACGTTCATATCCGTCATTCTTCTTTTTAATCTGCCACCAGAAGAATCTATTTACTTTTACTATACCCTAGGGTTTATAGTGTTTTTAGTTCTCCCGTGTCTTTACGTTGCTATATGCATCGATATATACGGTTTGTAATTTTTTGGGTTATTGCTAGATTTTTATATCTTCCCTGATATTTCGATGTCCCTGCTTCTGTCTTCTATAATCATCATCATCCATAGTTAATGCTCTCTTCTATTTGCTGCGGTTTATACCCCACATTTCCATTTCAAAGCTTTGTCCTTTCGTTTCTTCTTCTTGCGATTAAATAGCTCTTGTAATGGTCCGGAATTCATATGTATGGATTTAAGAAGGGATATAGTAATTGTTCTAAGAAGGAAAGGGTAATGGTAAATCCTGAATTGTTAAATTACCAGAATACCCTGAAAAAGACCGAATCATCAAGAAATATTTTCTTGATATGTTTAGAGATTAGATAGAATGTCAGAGTCGTGTAAATGACACATGATGACGGTATGTTCTGTGAATCATCACGTTCCATTAGAAACTCAACATGAATTACTGCAATATAATGACGTTGATCAAGTGTCATTATATTATACTAACCCATGCATCAGTTCCCAACACTACTTCAAAACATTCATATTTAAATTTTTCAGAATTTAGAAACTAACACAGTTTCTTTTATGTTGCAGGTATTACGGAGAGATAAATGATCTCAGATAATAATCGTTGTGATAATATCTCCAGAAATATGGAGAATATGTATAATGAAAGATACGAAGATATCTTATAATATTTAGAGTGAGATGATGATGAAGAATATCTGTCTGTGAAGGTTTAGAATAAGAAGTAAGGTGTTTGCTAACGAGTTCAGCAGGCACTGAATTATTTGGATTCTTTGAAGGCAGATTTAGTCTTTGTGATTTGTCCACTGCTTCCTTCATACTTTGCTCAATTCGTTTTTCAGTACCAAATCCTTTCTTTTTCTGAGCTTTACTAACTCACTATCTTTTATCATCAAACTTTTGACCGTTTAAACCATCTACCATTTTTATGTTTCCTCTGCATTTAATGCTAATATTTGAATCTTTGGTTAGCAATCCGAGGTGGGTTCAGAAGAATCGTATTTTAGATGATTAAACGCTGGTGGTAATAGGGTGGAATATGAAAGATTTCCCAGTAATAATGACGAAAGGGCAATGCATCTATCAGGGTTATAATAAGACTGGTCCGACTGAAAAATCGAAGTTGACTTGCTGGAGCTGTGACAAAATTGGCTACTTTGAAAAGGAATCGAAATGTTGTTTTTGCTAATGAATGATAAAGAATTCGACGCAGGTACATGTTAGATTATGACTTTGGTTTCGAGAGTTTTTCAGGTACAAAACTTCGGATAACGTGTGGTTGGATCATTATCTCAATTGTTTATTATTTGAAGTGTCTTCTAGAATTTCGAAGGGTTTTAATTGCAGATTGTCATAGTCAATATCCAAATGATGAAATCGTCCTAAATCCTGAATGATTTTTCATATCCAACTTGCGTGTTACGATTAAAAGTGATGTTCTATCACAGTTTTGAAGTCAAAGTATAGCTTTGAAAAATGTAAAGATCTAAGAGTGATGATTTTGGTTGTATCTCGAGTTGAATTCTGAAATTCCCAAAATCTGAATATGTAATTAGCTTCGAATGAGTATGGTTGTTTTGATTTCTATAGAAGAATGTAAATTGGTTTAATTGATGATTATTGAATCAGAATTGAAGAATGTAACATATTAATTGTGATTTTATATATCTCTCGGGTATTACCTATCCGTTAAAAAAAATTTCACAAATAATCTTTTGTACAAGGAAATTTTTAATTACAATCTTTTATGAATATATAATTACATATATATTTTCTTCAGATGTAATACCAATTTAATGAGTTAATATCATATTAAACTCATTTGGTTTTCGGCTTGAATTTCGAAATGAAAAATCTCTAAAACATCAGAGATTACATAATCTTCGCAGAGTATTTTACTAATGTAATCAATACTTCAATATTTATTTTTATTGATATTCTTCAGCGAAGGATGTTGACGTTTGAAGAATTCTTGCGAACTTCGCAAGATACGAATGTTGTTTTTCAGTAAGTTCCGAGTATATCGAAGATGAAAGTGTAAAATCAAACAAGTTATTGAATTATACACTTGGTTTATTATAAACCCGGATTCATTTAATTGAAACATAGATTGTAGCTAACGATGGTTGGGTTGTTAACGAAAGATGTACATCATAGCATATTAGTAATATGAATTTATTCGAGTAGTATCTACTCTTTTTCAATTCATACTCAATGGCTTAGTACGAAAAATTTATATAGTTTCAGAATTCATATATATATAAAATATATATATAATTTCTTCAGAAGAATGAGTTAATACTTCATAACTCGTTGATACAAAATACTCGTTATTAATTCGTAATGGTTTCCACAGTGATTCTTGAACTGGCGAGACTTGTGAGGTTGGAGGTGCTGACGATTCTAACAATGTTGACAGCATTGACTGTGTTGGTGAGGCTATTGGTACCGCTGATGTTGTTTGGTAAAACAAGTCTAGCTTGTAAACCGCGCACCATTCTTATCAGGGTTTCGATTCTTTTCCCTATCATCTCTGTCCACTCATCTAGTTTTTGGTTAAGGCTGAGATAAATAATCTCTAAAACTTTAGAGATTACATAATCACCACAGAATGTTTCTCTGATGAAGTTATGAATCAATACTTCATCGTTTGTTGTTGTTGGTACTCCTTGGTATCTTTGATGCGTGTGACGTTGATATCCGATATACAGATTGGGATATTGAGGTGTGTGATGCGGATGTGATTGTTGGTGGTGGTAATGATCATGTTGATGTTAATGATGGTGGTTGTTGTTGATGCCGGTGATGCTGCTGGTGCTTATGGTATTGAGACTTGCGATGTGGATGTTACTGGCAGTACTGGTTACGCTGCTGGTGCTGCTGATGGTGTTTGTAACCTTCGCACCATATTTTCCAAAGCCACCACCCGAGCACGAAGCTCGTTGACTTCTTCTATCACACTGGGATGGTCAGCAGTCCGGACGAGCGGATAGATATAATCTAGAATTTGGTGTAGTATACAATCGTGACGAGATACTCTGGAGATGAGAGAGAAGATAGTCTCTCTAACAGGTTCACCGGTAAGTGCTTCAGGTTCATCGCCAAGAGGGCAATTTGGTGGATGGAAAGGATCACCTTCTTCGTATCGCCAATGATTGAGGAGGCTGCGAACCCATCCCCATTTCATCCAGAATAGATGATGGCTGATTGGTTGATCCATTCCGGTCACACTGTTGTCAGAGCTAGCATGAAACTCCATATCGGCATAACTGTCAGAATCGGAGGAATTCGAACTAGATGCAGAATCCATCTCGTATAATCGGGGAAATGAATTTTTTTGTATGGAATAGATTGTAGGATTTAGATTTGGTATTCTTCAATACATAGTTTACATATGTATATATATTACCAAAATCCCATAAATTACGGAGGAATCTTTGAAAAAAAAAAATGTCAGTCAAAGTTCACATTAACAGATATGCCGAGATAAGATTTCGTCTATACACTATTATGCAATAAATGCAGGAAAACGCGTCTAGACTTAAGAATAATAAGTAGGTAATTTCTTACGGATGATAAGTACATGATTTCCGACTAAAAATGATAAGCAAAACTTTTGACATACAGACACGGTCGAAGTCCAGACTCACTAATGTATCCTAACGACTTATCAGTTAGACACACTAATGCAGACCTGGTTCGCTAAGACCACCGCTCTGATACCAACTGTGAAGACCCGTCCTAATCCATCCGGACGAAGTCCATATCGATTATAAACGATTCACAACAGTTGATTACATCGCGAGGTACTTGACCTCTATATGATACATTTTACAAACATTGCATTCGTTTTTGAAAAGACAAACTTTCATTACATCGAAAGTTGACAGGCATGCATACCATTTCATAATATATCCAACTATAATTGACTTGATAATAATCTTGATGAACTCGACGACTCGAATGCAACGTCTTTTGAAATATGCCATGAATGACTCCAAGTAATATCTATAAAATGAGCAAATACACAGCGGAAGATTTCTTTCGTACCTGAGAATAAACATGCTTTAAAGTGTCAACCAAAAGGTTGGTGAGTTCATTAGTTTAACTTAAACAATCGTTTCCATCATTTTAATAGACCACAAGATTTCAGATTTCCATTTCTCATAAACATACGTCCCATGCATAGAGACAAAAATATCATTCATATGGATTGAACACCTGGTAACCGACATTAACAATATGCATATATAAGAATATCCCCATCATTCCGGGATCCTCCTTCGGACATGATATAAATTTCGAAGTACTAAAACATCCGGTACTTTGGATGGGGCTTGTTGGGCCCGATAGATCTATCTTTAGGATTCGCGTCAATTAGGGTGTCTGTTCCCTAATTCTTAGATTACCAGACTTAATAAAAAGGGGCATATTCGACTTCGATAATCCAACCATAGAATGTAGTTTCACGTACTTGTGTCAATTTCGTAAAACAGTTATAAAAGTTGCGCATGTATTCTCAGCCCAAAAATATAAAGGGTAAAAAGGCAAATGAAACTCACCATACTGTATTTTGTAGTAAAAATACATATAACATCATTGAACAAGTGTAAGGTTGGCCTTTGATTCACGAACCTAAATATATTTATATATTTATGTATTTGTCAATATTTGTCTAATACATTAAGTTAAGTCATAGTGTACCACAATCCTAATGCTCGAGTCTAATATGCAAAGGTCGACAAAAATTAGTTTGACTCAAAATGATTTCCATTAAAAATGATTATTATATGATTTTAAATATCGTCGTTTTATATTTTTAAAAATATTTTAAAAGAATTAATAGAGTAAATAATATAATTCATTTATTAATAGATCGAATTTTATATTAAAATATACTTTTACATATCTTAAGTAATAAAATTTATAAAGTGCATTTAATATCATAAAAATATTGTGATAGATTCTATTGAGGTAATTATATACTTTGTATTACATTTTTATTTGATAAACTAGTATTGATAATAATAATAAGTAACAGTCGTGTTATTTTGTAATAATAATTTTTACTATTTTATTAATAAAAATCAATATTTATATTTACTAAAAATGATATTATGGTAAAATGATAATTGTAATTATGATATCTTTAATATTTACGATACTTTTTAATATTAACTTTAAAGTAATAATTTTCATTTAAAATGATAATAATAATGATATTTTATAATAACAATTCTTAATGATAATACTTTTATTGATAGTAATAATAATAATAATAATAATAATAATAATAATAATAATAATAATAATAATAATAATAATAATAATAAAAATAATGATAATGATAATGATGTTAATAATAATAATTATAATATTAATAATAATATTAACAATTAGATAAAAATTAGAACAACGATATTAACGACGATAATAATAATTATTTTTACGAAATTTCAATTGGCTATAACTTCTAATCCGTCCATCAGATCCCTTTGGCACCTAAAGGTAAAGTTATTAATTTTTCACTAGCTTTCCAATGACATGCATATCTTACACCTTATTTCATCCCTAGTATAACAACCTTTAAGATTCAACATAACCTATTTAAGGGCAATATCAAATATACAAGCATGCACAATCCTATATTCTCGAGCACTAGTCAGGGATACACTATTAGTAAATAAAAGTTAAGTTATGAGTGCTCACGTATCAATATTGAGGTTCAATATTGTAGGAAAGGTACGAAGACGCGACGTAGATGACAAACACTAGATTGACCTCACGAACACACCCATGAACCATACCCATCACCTCCATGGCTATAACCCATAATTTCCTTAGCCCTATCCTACTCGCAAAACTTGTCTTGAAATGACCCGCTCATGGCCTCGTCGTAATATTTTATGTACATTAATACTAATAATAATACTCCTAACTATAAGATTAATAATAATATTAATCTTAATATTAATAATAATAATAATAATAATAATAATAATAAATATGTTAATATGTGTGTGTATGCGAGAGAGATAGGAAGTTAAATGAATCAGAAAATAGAACACGCTCGATTTATAAGCTTTGTGACCACCTACCCTCCTTTCCATTCATGGGGTCGCATGACCACAAATTCCAGCACATACGCACTAGTTGAATCATGCTGACACTCTTGTTACATCTCAAAAATGCACGAGTATAATGTTTATATAAATATTATTTAATATATAATATATTTAATTCTTAAGATTAATTAAATATTATATTATATTTATGCTCATGGTAAAAATATAATTTTTACAAAAATGACACGGTCGTGGTCTCACGACTCATGTACCACTTTCGGTTTTTCGGGCGCACTTTCGTACGTTTAGAAAACTAGCCTTTTACGTTACGTGACGTGTACCTTTTACAAAATTTAAACTTACTCAACAATAAATTACCTTTATAAAAATATAACTTATAAAATTGAGTGTTGTGGTCATTTCCTTCTATAAATTAAAGTCTCGTTGTTTGTCAAAATATTTTATTTTAAATTAAACATTTTGTGACACGTACCTTTATTAATAACTAGACTTAAATTAATTAAAAACTAACCCACTCAGAGTGTAACTTAATATTTTGAGTGTTTTGGTCATTTACTTTTATAATTCATACCCTCGTTAGTTATCGAAGTATATTTAATAACATTAACTTAAACCAAGACGTCTTTTGACTAAATTAAAATATATTTATAGGTTTGAAATACTTTAATAAAATATTTAGATTTTAATTATATTTCAAAGTATATTTGAAGATCGTTTATAATATTATATCCTATAACGTTTATATTTTAAAAAAATATATAATTTCCTTATGCGTCAACATTTAGTTTGTTTTCCTTAAACTTTCTAAATAATATAACTATATTCCCAAAGTTTCACTTTCACTCTAAATAATAGGAAGGTTAACTAGTTAACGTTTATATAGAAAGTCGAACAGAAAACTCCACTAACATTTGGCTAGTTCCCGTTAATTGACACATTTGTCTTCACTCATAACTCACTTTACCATTTTCCGAATACGGTTAATAATAAGGGTTACCTAATTCAAAGTGGACCTCATAACAGATACCCTTAATCATAATTCAATGTATCTGATAATTCAATCATTTGATATTATCTTTTAATCTCATCGATAAACTTACATCGAACAAATACATTCATGTAAAGTATTATCTATTCAATACCTTGATAGTATTTCCAGGTTCATAAAATAGATCTCATAGCTTATAATCATATCCACTAATCCGTTCGATGTTTTATATAATATATCTCAATTTAATAAACACACATATGTATATGTATATATAATTGTTCGTGAATCACTAGGCATGGTCAAAGGGTAGTTGATTATATGAATATAGTTTTCAAAACTTTTGAGACTCAACATTACACATTTTTGCTCATCGTGTCGGGAACATATAAAGATTAAAGTTTAAATTTGATCGGAAATTTCCGGGTCATCACAATATTAATATATCTTAATATGATATATATACATTTAAATGTCGTTACAGCGATAATCGTTACATATATGTCTCGTTTCGAAATCCTTAAGTTAGTAGTCTTGTTTATATGTATATAACTCATTGTTAATATACTTATGGAGATACTTACTTATCATAATCTCATGTTAACCATATGTATATCCATATATATATCGTCATGTCGTTTTTACAAGTTTTAACGTTCGTGAATCGCCGGTCAACTTGGGTGGTCAATTGTCTATATGAAACATATTTCAATTAATCAAGTCTTAACAAGTTTGATTGCTTAACATGTTGGAAACATTTAATCATGTAAATATCAATCTCAATTAATATATATAAACATGGAAAAGTTCGGGTCACTACACTTTTTACAGCTCACATGCTTTTGTTTGTTTATTTGCCGACGGTTTATATATATAATATTATATATATATAATTTTAAGAATTATTTATATATTATATTATATTATATTATATTTATGTGCATAGTTGACTTGTAATTTTTAGTCCGTTGCGTCGAGCGTTGAGAGTTGACTCTGGTCCCGGTTCTGGATTTTCGAACGTCCTTTCATACTATTTAATATCTTGTACTTTGCATTTTGCGTCTTGTACTCTTGTAATTTGGAGACGTTTCTCATCAATAAATTTGAACTACTTTGATTGTACTTTGTACTTTTGAGCTTTTTGGTCGTTCGCGTCTTCAATTCGTCGAATCTGTCTTTTGTCTTCACCTTTTATTATTTAAACGAATATCACTTGTAAATAGAACAATTGCAACTAAAAGCTTGTCTTTCTTGAGGGATAATGCTATGAAATATATGTTCGTTTTTAACATTATCAAATATTCCCACACTTGAGCGTTGTTTGTCCTCAAACAATATAGTCTTGAAATAAAAATACTAGAATCACTTCTTTATTCTTTACACTTTGTACATCAGTGATTTCGATTTGGCGGTATGAACAATGGTAGTAACGTTGTGGTTTATAGTCCCACATGACTATAAAAATTTAGATCCTTAAGGAAATTGGATCTTTATGAAAACATTTGATCTTTTGAAAATTAAATCTAGCTTTTACCCTAGATAAGTTTTCCAGAAAAACCCTTCACCAGTGTTTGCAAATTGTTTTTTTTTTTTTTTTTTGTGGGTTTCAGATTTTAAAATTTTAGCTCAAAACTTGCGATTTTGTGTCACCTACTTGCTAACCTTGTATTGGGAAAGCAACACGTCCAGTATACTTGCTCCGTATATTACCTTTCGGTAAACTACCGTCCGGTTGTAAAGGAAAGCGTTGAACAAGCAACTGTTAAGGCAATATCCCATGACATGCAGATGTTCATGGTCTAAAACGTGTCAGATGCAATTACTATCCTTTGTAGGAGCAATAGTAAAGCTCATCCTATAGTTTTTTGGTCTGGCACAAGGTCCTGTCTTCGACCATGCTATGCAACCACCGTTCTTACGGTTGACACCCGATTTGGTTCAGGTGACCTAATGAATTCCAGGTGAATTCCTAGGATTTTACGTTCAATGGTAATGAACGCATTGAAAATGGGTTTTTAGAAAATAAATCGGTTTGTAATTTTGATCAAAATATTTTCGCGTTCAAGCTCGAGTTTAGATATCATCGAATTCCATGAGTTTGAATTCTCAATCTTTAAAAGTCAATCTCAAGGATTGAGTAATATCAGTCTTAAAAGCTTATTTTTGATCTTTTAAGGAGATTATCCTTTTTGGGGATATGATTCATTAGTCTTATCAAGTTAATTTGCACGGCGCCCTCCCCATTTTACGAGATAGATCCTCTCATGGTTAGAATAAGTCTGACCACTTGGCGACCCTGTTTGATGCTGAGGTCCGTAGATTTCCAGCTGGTTTTCGTGAAAACTTTTCAAGGTTTTTTGTAGACTCTACAACTGGTCTGGACGACAACTTCCTGACCTAAATCAAGAAGCGCGTGTCTTTTTTGGAAGACTTTACTTCCTTTTAATGATGGAATTGATTCATCGTGTAGATCCATCTTTCTTTCAAATATATTACAGTAAATCGGGCAAAACTGATTAGTTTAGTCTAAAGCAAAAGTATTTAACATGATTTATGATTAAATAACATGATTTTAGGGTTGAATAGTACTTAATTCGATGATCTATTATTCGATTCATGCTACTTGTTTAGATCTAGTCCATCAAACTTGTTAAATTGAATTGCATGCAACTAGGTTAAAAAGCTTAATAGTGATAAACTTGTTTAATTGGAATTACGCTTATATAATAAAGTTTAATTTTGTTAGGCTTAATCGAAGAACCTTTGTTTGGATTTGTTTAATTAATGATTGCATGAGAACTTAGTAGTAATTAACTTTCAGCTAGTAACTTGAGTTGATCTACTTGGTGTTTAATAGCTTATATGATTTGTCAGTCTATTTGCATATTGATCCTCATCACAAGATTAATGTGTATCATGTAATTGAATTGAGCATGAAGAATTAAGATGTTAGTTATGCACATCACGTATCTAGTATATGCTTTAAGTCCTACTTGTTGAATGATATGCGACACTTAGCTTAGCCTATTAAGGGATAATAATTGGTCTATGATTGTTATTCTGCTTTGTGTTAATATAAGTCATGAAACTTGCCTAATATGATTCCCTTATGAGTTAGTTGTTCATGTAACTGCTTTTATTCGTATCTGTTTATTTTGAATCTTTAATTCCTTATTTTATTTTATTATTTTGTTTATCTTAAAAATCATTTCTTTCCTAAAAGATAAATCTTTCCTATAAAAGACATAAAAATATATCTTTAATTCTTTAATAAGAATTAAACTAAAAATAAAACAACTTATAATGCATCTACGCTCTCTTGGGATGATAACCTAAAATACTACCTCTGGTCGGGTTTTGTTGCTCCTTAGGGTGTTAAAAGTGTATTAATAAAGGTTTTATAAATTTAAAAGTTTGAAAGGCAAATTAAGCACTGCACACTTTTGCACATCAATACTTAAGCTAGTGAATCGTAAGGTAAGTTGAGCGAGTATGACTATAAGCTAATGAGTAAGTAGTGTAGGTGTCCGCGATGGCACGTGTAGCCTAAGGCATTTTGTGACCCTTCCCAGAAAATTCCGTGTAATGATAAATTTCATAGAATAAGGATTGATAGAGTGTTAAGCGTAACAGATAGGTTAGGTGAAATGATCCTCACAGACAATATTGAACCCGTAAGGGTGTTTACAATATCGAAGTATTCTGTTTACAATCGTTTTCAAAACTTTATGTAAATTGATTCTTGTCTCTAAAGCGTACTAATCATAGATTCCATTCCAAGAATACAACAAATTTAATTATCAAACGATGTCATTTTTTATATTTTTTTGTACGACTGCTATAACAAATTCTATAGATCAATTTGACTATATAATTGATGCCAATCAGTGATAGGTATTGCCAAATAACCTATATCATCAACTAACAACTACAGATACCTTTCACAGAGTCTAAATTTATCGAATTAAAGCAAATGTCGAAGAACACCCAGTAAATACTCTGTACGTGCGTTTTTAAATCAAATACCTCGCAATCGAGTTGAATTTTAAAATCTATTAAAGCAGTGTTGTTGGAAAGTTCTCATTTAATCTAACTGCAAAGTTTCAATGTCCAATTTCATCTAACAAATTTAAATTATCGAGTCAAAGTTTTGGGATTTTAAAAGTCAACATTTGTTCTTCCATCGAATTCGAGTTATTTGTTATATTTCAAATTCAATTGAAGATACAGAAAGTTTATAGGATTGAATTGCAACCATTTTCATGTTGAAAGTATACTCTAAAATGTCCTAAATTTTTGAATTTGATTTTAAGTTATTTATCGTGTTCTTCAAACTACAGGTATTTATTTATTTATATTTTTTTTCTTTCTTTTTCAGTCTTAGTTAAATTAATCATCTACTTTAAGTCATTTTCTGTTATTCTTAAAGGTCCTAGATTAATTGATTAACTCAATATGAGAGTGAGTGATGACTTCTGATCGAGATGATTTCAAGAAGAAGAACAGGAAATTAGAAACAGAAATGAGAAAGAATAAGTAAAATTTAGTTGTGTTATAAAACAGAAATGAGGGAAACAGATGGACGGTTAAGGGGTTGTTCGAGTGTTCGAGAGGTCTCGGGTTCGAGCCTAGGCGGTGGCATAATTTTTTTTTTTAAAAAAAGTTCTGTTAGAGGTAGTCCTCTTTTTATTATTATTATTATTATTATTATTATTATTATTATTATTATTATTATTATTATTATTATTATTATTATTATTATTATTATTATTATTATTATTATTATTATTATTATTAATTGTTGGTATTATGCTAATAAATAATAGGATTAGTAGTATTATCATTTTTGTTATTACCAAATAATATCATTAAGTAGTGTGATGCCCCGTACAAAACCATCGTGTACGAATCATCAACAACAGGATCATTACAAGGTTAAGTACTATATGCGTTTTCAAAACAAGTTGCATTCATGATTAAGAGGTGACGTCATAACCGACGTCAAATGTTTTACAACAAAAGTATGCTTCAATGAACAGAAGCAATAAATAAGTGTACGTGACCCCAAAGGTCGTTACATAACATAGTTTCAAAAGTAGTAATGTTTATGAATGCAAAAGTAAACGTTCATGCAGGACATCTCTAGAGCAGCGGGTGTCTACAGCATGACTAGTACACATCGGAAGCTAACCTCAAGCACCTGAGAAAAACATGCTTAAAAACGTTAAAACAAAGGTTGGTGAGATATAGTTTAAGTATAACAGTAATGTAAGGTAGGCCACGAGATTTCAGTGCTACAACGAGCATTTCAAAACAGTATGTAAATGTATATGCTTAACGTGGGCACTTGGTAACTAACTTAACGTTTATACCCCCTGAAAGTACACTTGGCAAGTGCGTATGTCTACGAAGTATTAAACACTCGTTAAATGCTAGCGCTACTAGCCCGAGTGGAGATGTCAAACCCTATGGATCCATATCTAAGATTCGCGTTCACGGTTCAAAAACCAATGATTAAACGTTACCGAGCTAAAGGGAATGTTTATGCCGTTGTATAACCCACACACATATAAGTTTAAGTACTCGTGCCTAGTATGTAAAACATAAAATCCGCATTATTCTCAGTTCCCAAAATAAGTTAAAGTAAAAAGGGAATGCTATAACTCACAATGATAAAGTGGCGGTAAAGTCGAGTCGGGAAAAGTGTGCAAGTAATCGGTCTGAAGGTCCAACGAGTCCTCAACCTAAGTCAAATAGTACTAAGTCAGTAAATCGTCCGAATAGGTTTAAAAGTATGTAAATAAGGTCTTAAGGGTCATCATCATTCATCATCAAACAAAAGGCGTAAAGTAAGTTTCGTTTATGAAAGTAGTTTAAAACAAAGGCTGACTTCAGTCAGTCACCACCGCCTCTACCCTTACTGAAATAAGGTGAGACCAGTGGCCATGGTTCCGTATATGAGTCCTTTAAGTGTGGTAAAATTTACAGAAGCAAACTCGTCTTTTTTTGACCGTGGTGACGGTCTAAGTGCGAGTAGGTCAGAATTTTTAGCACAACGTTAAAAGGACATAGGGACGGTCGGAGGGCCATAAATCCTAAACCGTAACTCGGATTAAGACAAGGCCTAAACGAAAAATTATCTACTCGAAAAGAGCTATCTAAAAATCATGGTTACAGTAGCCCAGGTGTATTGGTCTGTTACAGAAAACAGAAAACAGAGGTCTGTAAACAGAAAACAGAAAAGTAAATGGGTTCCGGTGGGTTCTTGGTGCTCGATGCTTATCACGGTTCTCATCCTTGATGCATATAGTTTCAAGTGTACAACTCGTTGATGTGTTTGCATCATTTTCACCAAGGTTTAACCATCATAACCCAAGTGTAAGTCTAAGACATGAAGCACAACTCACTTAAGAGTTGTGTGAAGTTTGATGAACCAAAGTTACATCAAAGTCTTAGATCTAACACATACATGAACTTTAAAACTAATAATAAGTTATAAACTTGAAAGTAAACTTATGAAATCAAGATCTTGAGTTGTAGAACATAGTTCTTTAGTTTGATCTTGAATATCCAAGACTCAAAAGTCTAGATCTAACATAAGTGTACAAAGTTATAATTAAAGAAAGTTACTTATGTGTTCTTGAACTTTCAAGTTAACTTTTAGTTCAAGATAGTATGGGATCAAGACTAACTTGTAGTACTTGACCATTTAAACTAATTACATGAAATTAAAGTGCATGATGTAAGGAAATAAACTAAGTAAAATAACTAGTTCATGGGTTGTTCATACTTTAAAGATTCAAACCAAAGTTTGATCTTTAAGAAAGTAAACTTTAAAGTTTACTAACATGAATTACAAGTATGAGTTTTACAACCATGAACTTACAAACTTTTGAAACAATAAATGAAGAACATAAGCTAGAAACTTTATGTTCTTGTATGCCTTGTAAGAACAAGTTAGATGAAGAATGAAACTAATAAGTTTGCTTCTTGAAAGATAGTAAGTAAGTAACAACAACTAGTAACTACAAGTATTCCAACATTAAACAAGAACAAGTAGCAACAACAAATGATGATGATGATATAAAGGGGTGTTTGTATTCGGTTTTGTCAAGAGAAAAAGAAGAAGAGAAAGCCTTGAAAGAACTCACAATGTAGAGAGCAAATGAGAGAAAAGTTGTAAGTGTTTTGTGTGTGTTTTGAAAATGAGAGAAAATCAAGAGAATGAAGTGATGAAAAATGAAAACAAACCTCCCCTTATGCCAAGGAAGGCCGACGGTTTGAGCTAGTAAAGGGGAAGGGAGTTGTTTGTTGGTTACTAGCTTGTAAAGTCTTACAAAAGTTGGATATTTAGTGTTAGTTCATGGGGATTGTAAGGTAACTAGATTCCATGTGCTTAAACTAACTAGTTACTCTTGAAAGTAATACTTACATGTAATGTTGGGCTAGTTAAGTCCATATAGGAAGTAGAGTGGGCTTATAAGCCCAAAGTCATGAGTCCATTACACTAGTCAAGCCCAAGTTCAAGTATTTAACAAATAAATCCAATTAAAGCCCAAGTAACTAACTAACAACTTTAGTTAAAATAAAATGATTAATAAAATCAATCATGAATGTAAATAATACTTGAAAATATTATTCGTGTAAGTTTCGTGTGTCACAAAGACGTTTTAGGTAATTAAAGTCAAGTACGGTTAATCATGGCAACAAGTAAATGTAATAACATACATTCGTTTTATCACAAGTATTAATAATAACAATTATTAATAAATAAACGTTGAAAAAACCAGGGTTGTTACATTACCCACCCGTTAAAGAAAATTTCGTCCCGAAATTTAAGCTGAGGTAGATGGAGGAGTCGGGAAAAGGTGAGGATACTTCCGCATCATTTGATCCTCTCGCTCCCAAGTAAACTCAGGTCATCGTTTGGCATTCCATCGTACTCGAACGATCGGAATCTTGTTGCGTTTCAAATTTTTGATCTCACGATCCATAATTTCAACAGGTTCTTCCACGAAGTGGAGTTTGTCATCAATTGTAAGTTCTTCAAGTGGTATGATAAGTTCAGGTGCAGCAAGACACTTCTTCAAGTTTGACACATGGAAGGTAGGATGAACTGAGCTCAATTGTGCCGGTAAATCCAAACGGTAAGCAACGGGTCCAACACGTTCCAAGATTTCAAAAGGACCAATGTATCGTGGGTTTAACTTTCCACGTCTTCCAAAACGGATCACACCTTTCCAAGGTGCAACCTTCAACATTACACGATCACCAACGTTGAATTCAAAGTCTTTACTTTTAAGATCAGCATAACTCTTTTGACGATCACGGGCAGTCTTAAGTCTAGCTTGAATCTGAGCAATCTTCTCCGTGGTTTCATGGACTACCTCGGGTCTGGTGATTTGCTTTTCGCCTACTTCGGCCCAACAAATAGGAGATCGGCACTTGCGACCATACAACGCTTCAAAAGGTGCAGCATTAATGCTAGAGTGATAACTGTTGTTGTACGAGAATTCGGCTAATGGCAAATGTCTTTCCCAGGCCTTTCCAAAATCAATGACACATGCACGCAACATGTCTTCCAAGGTCTAAATCGTTCGTTCACTTTTCCCGTCGGTCTGTGGATGATATGCAGGACTCATGTCGAGACGGGTTCCCATGGCTTCTTGTAAAGAACGCCAAAATCTAGAAGCAAAACGGGGATCGTGATCTGAGATGATCGATAAGGGTACACCATGACGAGATACAACCTCCTTGATGTACAATTGAGCAATTCTTTCCATTGTATCCGTTTCCTTCATCGCTAGAAAGTGTGCAGGTTTGGTAAGGCGGTCAACAATAACCCAAATAGTATCGTATCCGCCCACCGTCTTCGGTAGCTTAGTAATGAAATCCATTGTTATCCGTTCCCACTTCCATTGTAGGATTTCTGGCTGTTGAAGTAAACCAGAAGGTCTCTGATGCTCAGCTTTAACCTTCGAGCAAGTCAAACACTTACCAACATAAGTTGCAACGTCTTTCTTAAGATTCGGCCACCAGTACTGTTCTTTAAGGTCGTGGTACATCTTGCCCACACCGGGGTGAATCAAATATCTCGATTTGTGTGCTTCATCAAGTATAAGATTCCGTAGATCTCCATAAAGCGGTACTGATGTTTCGCGAGATATATATAAAATACTATTAAATTTTACAAGGAAATACTATTAAATACGATACAATTTTTACACAAGATATTTATTTATTTATAGAATGGATATACTTAAATCTTGCTACAACACTTATAGGCAGTGTACCTAATCGTACAGTAGTGTAGTTTTTAGTAAGTCCGGTTCGTTCCACAGGGAAAATCTTTAAACAAAGCTTAACGCTATATTAGTTTACTTTTATAAAAATACAAATATATATATAAGTAATATTATTATTATAAAGGGGGGTTTTTACCGTTTAATGACCGGTTTGTCGATTTTAAAACTTTAGTCGCAGTTAAAACCAAATGTAAAATAATAAATAAATACAAGACTTAATTTAAAGCGTAAAGTAAATAACGATAATGAAATTGCGATTAATAAAAATGCGATAAAATAAACTTGCAATAATTAAAAAGTACGATAATTAAAAGTGCAATTAAATACAATAACAATAAAAATGCGATAATTAGAAGTGCAATTAAATATAAAATAAAGGAAATTAAATATGAAATAACAGAATTATGCTTATTTAAACTTCCATAATCATGATGTTTGACGTGTTGATTTTAATTTTATGCCCATGGGTTAATTGTCCTTTGTCCTGGATTATTTAATATGTCCGTCTGGTTTTTGTCCATAACAGTCCATCAGTCATAAATATAAAGTGCGAGTATCCTCGTCAAATTATTCTTATACCCGAAGTTAAATATTCCAACTAATTGGGGACTTAAACTGTAACAAGATTTTAATACTTTGTTTAATAATTACACCAGGATGTCGACTGAGTGTAACCCAAGGTTTTAATATTTTGTTATCAATTATACCAAGTGTCCTTGTACATAATTTCACCCCTGTTTTAATTATTCTAGTGGCTATTAATCCATTCCCGTGTCCGGTTAAATGAACGATTATTCGTACATATAAATACCCCGCCCATCGTGTCCGATCGAGTGTATATGGTAATTTATAGGGACGCCCAATTGTAAATCTTTATATTAACATTAACAAACTATCATTTAGTTAAACAAATATAAAGCCCATTAATAGCCCATAGTCAAATTCCACAAGTGTCGTTCTTTTATCCAAACCTCAATTATGATACAAAGCCCAATTACCCAATTTTAGTAATTAGCCCAACATCATGATTACTTCGGATTAAATAAGCATAATAATAACTTAGCTACGAGACATTAAATTAAAAAGGTTGAACATAACTTACAATGATTAAAAATAGCGTAGCGTTACACGGACAGAATTTCGACTTACACCCTTACAACATTCGCTAACATACCCTTATTATTAGAATTAAAATTAAAATTAAAATTAAAATTATAATATATATATATATATATTACGTTTTTAAGATAGAGAGATAGGATGGATTTTACGTTCACCAAACTGCGAATTTATAGGCCTGTGAACTGAAAAAGGAGCTCATGCGATCGCATGAGCTTTGCTCTTCAAGGCTATGCGATCGCATGGCCAGCTGGGGAGGCTCACATTTGGTTGTTTTCTTCCGCCGACGGTTTTATAAATAAATATAATATATTAAATAATTATAAGAATTATTTAAATATTATATTATATTTATGTGCATAGTTGACTTGTAATTTTTAGTCCGTTGCGTCGAGCGTTGAGAGTTGACTCTGGTCCCGGTTCCGGATTTTCGAACGTCCTTGCGTACAATTTAATATCTTGTACTTTTTGTTTTGAATCTTGTACTCTTGTAATTTTGAGACGTTTCTTATCAATAATTGGAACCTCGTTGATTGTATTTTGTACTTTTGAGCTTTTTGGTCGTTTACGTCTTCAATTCGTCGAATCTGTCTTTTGTCTTCACCTTTTATTATTTAAACGAATATTACTTGTAAATAGAACAATTGCAACTAAAAGCTTGTCTTTCTTGAGGAATAATGCTATGAATTATATGTTCGTTTTTAGCATTATCAAATATTCCCACACTTGAGCGTTGCTTGTCCTCAAGCAATATAGTCTTGAAATACAAGAATCACTTCTTTATTCTTCACACTTTGTACATCAGTGATTTCTATACGGCGGTATAAACAATGGTAGTAACGATGTGGTTTACAGTCCCATATGACTATATAAAAATTTAAATCCATTAAGGAAATTGGATCTTTATAAAAACATTTGATCTTTTAAAAATTAAATCTAGTTTTTACCCTAGATAAGTTTTCCGGAATAACCCTTCACCGGTGTTTGCAAAATATTTTTGTGGGCTTGGTGGGTTTCAGATTTGAAAATTTTAGCTCAAAACTTATGGTTTTGTGTCACCCACTTGCTAGCCTTGTATTAGGAAAGCAACAAGTCCAGTTTACTTGTCCCGTATATTACCTTTCGATAAACTACCGTTCGGTTGTAAAGGAAAGCGTTGAACAAGCAACTGTTAAGGCAATGTCCCCTGACATGCTTTTAATTATGATCTATAACGTGTCGGACGCAATTACTATCCTTGGTAGGAGCAATAGTAAAGCTCACCCTTATGATTTTTCGGGCTGGTACAAGGTCCTGTCTTCGACCATGCTATGCAACCACCATTCTTACGGTTGACACCCGATTTGGTTCAGGTGACCTAATGATTCCAGGTGAATTCCTAGGATTTTACGTTCAATGGTAATGAACGCATTGAAAATAGGGTTTTCAGAAAACAAATCGGTTTGTAATTTTGATCAAAATATTTTCTCGTTCAAGCTCGAGTTTAGATATCATTGAATTCTATGAGTTTGTAATTCTCAATCTTTAAAGTCAATCTTAAGGATTGAGTAATATCAGTCTTAAAAGCTGATTTTTAATCTTTAAGGAGATTATCCTTTCTGGGGATCTGATTCATTAGTCTTATCAAGCTAATTTGCACGGCGCCCTCCCCATTTTACGAGATAAATCCTTCTCATGGTTAGGATAAATCTGACCACTTGGCGACCCTGTTTAATGCTGAGGTCCGTGGATTTCCTGCTGATTTTAGAGATGACTTTTCTAGATTTTTCGTCAACCTACAGCTGGTCTGGACGACAACTTCATGACCTAACTCAAGAAGCGCGTTTCTTTTTCGGAAGACTTTACTTCCTTTTAATGATGGAATTGATTCATCGCGTAGATCCATCTCTTCTTTTCTTTCATCGGGTAAAATAGTTTAGTTTAGTCCAAAGCAAAAGTATTTTCAGTTATTTGTACAAAAATATGTGACATATGTTTTGAATAACTTGAAGAATTTTCCCACACTTGGCTTTTATTTTCCTTTTTATTGTTCTCTATTCCATTTTAAATTAATTTTAACATTTTGGTTTGTTTCTCAATTTATGTCCTTTCCGAGGTAACAATAATTTCGGTGTTAACACCTAATTTTATCGTTCATAAATATGTATAAACATGATTTTGAGTTCATTTAATTGAAAATTTTGAAAAATTTTACTAGAATTGGGTAGTCAGTATATAAGACTAGGGCTGTTCTTTATTATCAGAGAGCACTAGATTCTAATACAACTACTGCTTTACTAGTATTTTTAATGGTAACCAAGTGTATAAAGATAAAAATTTTAAAAATCCGAAAGAATTTAACCCCTTCCCACACTTAAGATCTTGCAATGCCCTCATTTGCAAGAAATCAGTACAATTTAAATTATTGAGGGTGATTAGCGTAGAAATGATTAAATTTTACCAAAGTTTCCAAACATATTGCCGTTTGTTTGCTGAATGATAAATGGTGCATATCATTTGTTCATTTCGTCTGTTGTTACATCACATTTATTTGTCATCTTGTCGTCAAAATTAGTAGCTTTTGCTGAACTTAATGCCAGTCTTTGAAAATGTGCTGTTTTACCCTGTTTTGTACAATCGACAATATACATACATACAAATATAATCATGCATGGCAATTTGAAATGGGACTTAATATCCCACTTTCAAATTCTAAATATGAAATATTAGTACACAATAATAATAAAAATTACACAAATATATCCAATAACATAAGTTTAAACATGAAAAAGTCAAAAGATAAAAACATAAAAATCATAAAAATAACCAAATGGAACTAAATCAGTCTGGATAGGGGTTCCAGTTCATCTCATCGGGTGGGTTCCATTGTTGGTTATAGGTGTTCTGATAGGCTTGGTTATAGTCATACCGGTTAAAGGGTGGTCGGATATCGGGGCTATGTGGCGGAAAATGAGCAGGTCGAGTAGGTACATAGTTATTTGGTACCTGATATGATAGCTGGCTCATGATTTGGTGCTGATGAACTAACCAGCTATCGTGTTGGCGTCGCCTATAATCCTCGTATACTCGCTCGGAGTTCCACTGCTCATACATACTATGTCTGGCCGCGTTCGTCATTGCTTCCTCATCTATACGAACGTGGACGTCAAGAATAGCATCTCGAAAGACATCCCTAATGTCTTCTGCCTCCTCCATTTCCTCGTCTGAGCCTCTCTCTACCTGAGGATGAGATCCCTCATAGGGTACTGCCTGGTTACGTCTACTTTTCAATACCTTAGCACCCACATAAACTTTCAATCCTAAGGGCTCAACCTGTTCTCTACAAATCTGTAATGGACCCCCTTGGTTCCTATCAACACCTAAATACTCTCCAATGAGAGTAACAAAAATACCTCCTCCTATTATACTCCCGTCCTGCATTCCCTCTACCATTTTAGATAAATAAAAAGCAACACAGTAAGGGATATTGACAAAGCTTCTAGGATCCCGAATACACTTTAGGTAGAATAAATCATATAAGGTAATTTTTTCTTTATTATGACCTCTTTGTGTAATCGAGTTAGCCAAAAATCTATGAATAATACGAAGCTCTGCTCTGTCAATATGTGTATAGGAGTGTCCTCCTGCTCGTGTAAAAACATCAAAATGTGACATACGCCTCCAAATGGCGTCAGCGTCAAAGTTACTATCTACCCGTTCACCATAATGAATCAAGTTTGTACAATCGGGTAATAGCAACTCACCAGGAGTATATATCTGTAAGGCCCTGGCCATGTCCAGCATGGACATTCTGTACATCCTACCGCCAAGGATAAACCTAAGAAATCTTCTATCATCTATTCTAACTATATTTGTATCAAGTGATACAGTACTCATCAACTCAACACACCATTCCTTATATACAGGTCTACGAATGGTGAAAAGACGTTCCCAATATGTAAAAGAAGAACTGCCATACCTTTGAACTAAAAGCTGTCTAACACGGTCAGCTAGATGGACCGTTTCCAAAGGGGCCCAATCGATTACCCTTGGCACCTCTACATTTTTTGTTACCAATTTGAATTTGTTCCTTTGATATGTCTCGTAATCTCTCCATCTTCTATCAAATCTCAGATTAGGATGTAGAGTGTGCTCAGGAATCGTTGGGAATTCTACTGGCGGCCTCATTGGGAATACTATGAATTCATCAACAAACTGTACCGGATCATAATAAGGTATGTGCTGATCAGGCTGTTGTTGTTGTTCCTGTTGTGGTTCTTGTTCGTGTTGCATTTCTGGTTCTGGTTCTGGTGCTGGTACTGGTCGTCTAGATGATGATGCTCCTGAACCTCCAGTATCGGATTTCTGCAAAATACATTAAACACAAAATTTGTGCATCCAAATATGCATTAGTGTTAGCAAAATAACAACTTAAAACAATCACTATAACATGTTAAATCAAAATTAAACTTATACACATTTTCACAATTTTTCACAATTCTACACTTTTCAAATAAGCACATATGAAAATGTATACAAAATTCATAAGCATTTAACTCAAATAACATGTCAAAATATTCATTACTAATAATTAAACAAGTCTCAAATGGCAAATATATCAAATTAATCAAGTTCATGAATTTTGGACTTAAAAAGTCCACTTTAATCTCCAAAATTCATGTTTAGGATCATTGTTTGGATCATTTAACTATCTAAACATGTTACACTACTCAATTTAGCAATAATTCATGACAAAAATCGGCCATAACCTGTTTATATCAAAAAGCCCCAAATTGCTCAAGAACACAAACCCTAGATTTCTAAAAATTTTGAAGTTTTTGGCTTCAAATCATGTTAAATAGCATCAATCTAGGTTATACATGCATAAAATACTAACAATTTAACACTAATTACACTAGAAATTAACAAAATTGCATTAGGTAAAAAATTGGTAATTATCACAAAAAACTAAGAATTTATAGAGTTTAGGGGTGTAATTTTTACCAATTTGCTGAAGAATGAGAATCTAGGCATGATTAGAGCAAGAATTTTGATGAATTACGGTGGAAAAATAGCGAAAATTGGTGAATTTTTTGGGTGAGTTTCGTGAATGTATGTGTGTGTTTGTGTTGAGGCAGAACCGAGCTGCTATATGTATCAGGCCTGCATTTGGTCCCCATGCGATCGCATGGGTTCCAAGTGCAAACCCCATGCGTCGCATGGGGTGCCGGCTACAGTGATTTCAGTTTTTTTTTTTTTTATAAAACCTTATACTTTATAAAACTTATAATTAATTAAATTTTAAAAATTTTGTTTTCCTTTAGGAGCGAGGGCGTTTCGGATCGTTGTCCTAGTCTGTCCCTCGACAAAATTTTAAAATTTGTCAAATCAAAGCGCGGTTTTTAAAAGTAAAGATTTTTGGGTTTTTTAATGTTTTTGGCATACTTTAATTCAATAAGATTAAAAATAATGATAATAAAAGTTCTCGTCCCTCCCTCGGGTAAAGCAATTTCGGTTCAAAGACCTAGTCTTCAACTTACGACGAATTTTAAAAAACATATTTTTAACTTAATGAGATAAAGTAAATTTTTGTTTTTAAATTCACACAACTTAAATATAAAATTCAAAATTAATATTAAAAATTCACACCAAACTTAAAATTTGAAATGCATAAAATTAAAAATTCATATTTAAAAATTAAAAATTCACACCAAACTTAATTTAAAAATTCATATTATAAATTCACACCAAACTTATATTAATTTTTCAAATATTTACAATTTTAAATATATTGATTTTACAAAGTTTACAATATTAATTTAAGATTTATATATTAATTTTAAAAACATGGTAAAAATAAAATTAAAAATCTTTTTGCCTTTTTATCCCACTTTAATCAATCAAATATTATCAAAAATATACGCCCCTCTTTTCGGTAAAGTAATTTCGGTTCCAAAACCTAATTTAACTCATGACGAATTTTTAAAATATTTTGTGTTGATTGATTAAAGATATTTATACCTTAAGAATAAACGTTAAATTTCGCAGTGATGTAATAAATTTTTGTATGATATCAATAATTTCGGTCGCCAAACCTAATTTTATTCAATATCAATTTAATACTTTATAGCGAACAAATTAGCATTTATTATCAAAAGGTTAAAATAAATTAAAAACTGTACAGACTTACCTGTGAGATAGTATTCTTAGTTATATTATCTATCCCATTCATAAGATAGTCGGTTTAATTGGTTTTCCATAGCTACATAGGCGTAACCTCGAGCATTCAGTGTTTTTTCTTCTAAACATATGAACGGTCCGTCTCTGCATAAAGTAACAAATTCGGTATTTGAATAGGTTTGATTATTTGAACATTTACCTCCATGTGACCATTTTCCGCATTTGTGACATCTTTCTAGGTGTCGTGCTCTTCTTTTCGCTGCGGATTTTGATTTTCCTTTACCAAATTGTAACTTATTATCTTCGCATCTGGATTCTTTTCTTACCCCGTCCAATCTTTCTCTGATTACTGATACTATTTCACTCGGAAGTGTGTCATTATTACGTTTAGTGATCAAAGCGTGTAGCATTAGACCATGGTTTAGTTCACAGGCAGTCTTCATTTCCTAAAAAAATTAAAAATTCAAAATGGGGGGAGAAGACTAGTTCTTTAGGGTCTGCTAGGGAAAGACCATTCGGGTTCCATTTTTGAGAACTACATGAAAACAGACAATCTAACTCTAACATAAATACATAAACCCCTTTAAAGACTTGATTCTCCCCACACTTAGTTAGCTGTGGTATCGAAATTGTGATTAACTTCATTGTCAACTTCCATCGGACCATGTATGTAATGTTTAATTCTGTGACCATTAACTTTAAATTCAATTCCATTTGAATTTATTAATTCTATCGTTCTGTATGGGAAAACTCTTTTAACTATGAATGGTCCAGACCATCTTGATTTCAATTTTCCAGGAAATAGCTTGAATCGTGAATTGAAAAGAAGAACTCTGTCTCCTTCTTTAAATTCTTTTAAACTTCTGATTCTTTTATCATGCCATTTCTTCGTTCTTTCCTTATAGATTAACGAATTATCGTATGCTTCATGTCTTAATTCTTCTAATTCGTTTAGTTGACTTAACCGTAGACGTCCGGCTTCATGTAAATCAAGATTACATGTCTTCAAAGCCCAAAATGCTTTGTGTTCAATTTCTACTGGAAGATGACATGCTTTTTCATAAACAAGTCTAAAAGGTGTGGTTCCAATTGGAGTTTTGTAGGCTGTTCTAAAAGCCCAGAGTGCATCCTCCAATTTAATGGACCATTCCTTCGAATTTGATCCTACGGTTTCTCTAGAATACGTTTTAAAGCTCGGTTGGTATTTTCAACTTGTCCACTTGTTTGTGGATGATATGCGGTTGAGATTTTATGAGTTACTCCATATCTTTTAAGAACTTTCTCAAGTTGATTATTACAGAAATGAGTTCCCCGATCACTTATTAAAGCTTTCGGTGTTCCAAACCTTGCAAAAAGACGTTTTAAAAAGTTGACTACAACTCGTGCATCGTTAGTTGGGAGAGCTTGTGCTTCCGCCCATTTAGATACATAATCAATGGCTACGAGAATATAGAGATTATTATGAGATTTTGGAAATGGACCCATAAAGTCAATACCCCAAATGTCAAATACTTCACATACTTGGATGACATTTTGTGGCATTTCATCACGTTGACTTATTTTTCCGGCCCTTTGACATGCATCACAGGATTTGCAAAGAAGGTGTGTGTCTTTGTAAATTGTAGGCCAATAGAATCCAGCATCATAAACTTTTCTTGCTGTTAGTTGAGGCCCATAATGCCCTCCTGTTGGTCCTGTGTGACAATGGTTTAAAATTTTACTAGCTTCATCTCCAAATACACATTGGCGTATTATTCCATCTGGACAACTTTTAAACAGATGTGGATCTTCCCAAAAATAGTGTTTTATATCACTGAAGAATTTCTTTCGTTTTTGGTACGATAATCCTTTTTCAAGGAATCCACAAACTAAGTAGTTTGCATAGTCTGCAAACCATGGAATTTCTTTATAATCTATCTTCAATAGATATTCATCAGGAAAGTTGTCTTGTATGGCCGATTCATTTAGAACTTCTAATTCGGGATTTTCAAGACGAGAAAGATGATCAGCGGCGAGATTTTCTGCTCCTCTTTTATCTCGGATTTCAATATCAAACTCTTGTAAGAGTAAGATCCAACGGATTAATCTTGGTTTAGCATCTTGTTTCGAAAATAGGTATCTAAGAGCAGAATGGTCGGTATATACCACCGTTTTTGCTAGAACGAGATATGAACGAAATTTGTCAAAAGCAAAGACAATAGCAAGGAGTTCTTTTTCAGTAGTTGTATAGTTCGTTTGTGCTCCTTGTAACGTCTTACTAGCATAATATATAGGTTGAAATCGTTTTTCAATCCTTTGTCCTAAAACGGCTCCCATTGCAAAATCACTTGCATCGCACATTAGTTCAAATGGTAGATTCCAATTTGGTGTTATCATGATCGGCGCATTAGTGAGTTTCTCTTTAAGAATATTCAAAGATTTGATACACTCATCTGAAAAGATGAATGGAGCATCCTTTTCTAGGAGTTTATTCATAGGAGTGGCAATTTTAGAAAAATATTTTATGAAACGTCGGTAAAAACCGGCATGCCCTAGAAAACTCCTAACTCCTCTAACATTGGTGGGATGTGGAAGTTTAGCAATTACATCTACTTTAGCTCTATCCACTTCAATTCCTTCTTTTGAAATTTTATGTCCAAGAACGATGCCTTCTTTAACAATAAAATGGCATTTCTCCTAATTAAGAACTAGATTTGATTGTTCGCATCTAATAAGCATTCATTCAAGATTAACTAGACATGTTTCAAATGTATCACCGAAGACTGAAAAGTCATCCATGAAAACTTCCATGCATTCTTCTATCATGTCGTGAAAAATCACCATCATACACCTTTGAAAGGTTGCAGGGGCGTTGTAAAGTCCAAATGGCATGCTTTTGTAAGCAAAAGTACCATAAGGGCATGTGAATGTGGTTTTCTCTTGATCTTTGGGTGCTATTGGAATTTGAAAATATCCGAAAAATCCATCTAGAAAACAATAGTAACTATTTCCGGCTAATCTTTCCAACATTTGATCTATGAAAGGTAAGGGAAAGTGATCTTTTCTGGTGGCGTCATTTAATTTTCTATAATCAATACACACACGCCATCCTGTTACAGTCCTAGTAGGAATAAGCTCATTTTTCTCATTTGTAATGACAGTCATGCCACCCTTCTTAGGCACGCATTGAACTGGGCTTACCCATGGACTATCAGAAATTGGATATATCAAACCTGCATCTAGCAGTTTAATAATTTCTTTCTTAACTACATCTTGCATATTAGGATTTAGTCTTCATTGGCGTTGCACATACGTTTTATGACCTTCTTCCATAAGGATTTTATGTGTGCAATACGAAGGACTTATTCCTTTAATATCATGAATCTTCCATGCAATGGCTGGTTTATGAGCTTTCAACACAGAAATGAGTTGTGATTTCTCATTTTCAATAAGAGACGACGATATTATTACAGGTAATTCAGATTTATCATGTAAATAAGCGTATTCCAAATGGTTTGGAAGTGGCTTTAACTCTAATTTCGGAGGTTCTTCTGTCGATGATTTATATCGATATCTGTCTTCTTCTTTTAGCATTTGAATTTCTTCTGTTGTTGGTTCATATCCATTAGCTATAAGTGTAGCTAACATTTCAGCTTCATCAATTGGTTCATTACCTTCTCCTAAAGAACATTCTCCTGTTCCTTGTAATTCTGGAAATTCTTCTAATAATTCTGCATGTGCATCTATAGTTTGAATATAATAACATGTATCATCTGCAGATTGTGGTTGTTACATTGCTCTATCAACTGAAAAGGTAACACTCTCATCCTCTATACTTAGGGTCAGTTTCTTACCGAACACGTCTATCATTGCTTTAGCCGTATTTAAGAATGGTCTTCCTAATATGAGAGGAACTTGAGAATCTTCTTCCATGTCCAGAACAACAAAATCTACTGGAAATACTAAAGTACCAACTTTAACTAGCATGTTCTCCATTATCCCTCTAGGATATTTTATTGATCTATCGGCTAGTTGTATGCTTATTCTGGTTGGTTTCAATTCTCCAAGGTCTAGTTTAGTGTATAGTGAATACGGCATTAGATTTATACTAGCACCTAAGTCTGCCAATGCTTCTATTGAACTAAGACTACCCAGAAAACATGGAATTGTGAAACTTCCTGGATCAGATAATTTTTCTGGTATCTTATTCAACAGCACTGCTGAACAATTAGCATTCATAGTAACAGCCGAGAGTTCTTCCATTTTCTTTCTATTTGAGATTAGATCTTTCAAGAATTTAGCATATCTAGGCATTCCTGAAATCACATCAATGAAAGGAAGATTTACATTTATCTGTTTAAACATATCCAAGAATTTGGATTGCTCGGCTTCAAGTTTCTCTTTCTTCATTTTACTCGGGTAAGGAAGTGGTGGTTGGTATGGTTTAACATAAGGTTTAGCCTTAACTGTGTTATCTTCATTAACCTTTTCAACTACCGGTTCTTTTTCCTTATCTTGATTAGGTTGTGGTTCTTGTGGAGTAGGAATAGCTTCATCAGAAGTTACAGATATTTCAGGTGGTTTAAGTGTTGTACCACTTCTTGTGGTAATGGCTTTAGCTGTTTCATTCTAGGGGTTAGCATTTGTATCACTAGGTAGACTTCCCGGTTTTCTTTCACCTATTAACCTTGCTAGGTTACTTACTTCTTGTTCCAGATTTTGAATAGAAGCTTGTTGATTTCTAAATGCTTGAGCATTTTGTTCATTGGTTTGTTTCTGAGATGTGAAAAACTGCGTTTGAGTTTCAACTAGCTTCGTCATCATGTCTTCTAAATTCGGCTTTTTATCATCGGTTTGTTGTGGTGGTTTGTTTTGAAAATTAGGTCTTTGCTGATTGTAATTATTATTGGATACTTGTTGATTGCTAGGACCTTGTTGGTTGTTGTATGGAATATTTCGGTTATAGTTCTGGTTTTGATTGTAAATTGGTCTTGGCGGTTGATAATTATTCTGATAATTATTTCCAGGCCTTTGGTTTATGTATGAAATATTCTCTCTTTGTTCCATTGTTAATTCAATACTGAGACAATCTTTTGTCAAATGTGGTCCTCCACACTGCTCACAACTAATTCGTATTGAGTGAATATCTTTAGTCATCTCTTCCATTCGTCTCTCGACAGTATCTATCTTTGCGGAAATGGAATCTAAGTCATGGTTAGAATCGGCTCTAGCTGCTTTAGATGATCTAACGATATCTTTTTCTTGGTGCCACTCGTGTGAGTGGGAAGCAGTGTTATCAATAATTTTGTAAGCATCAGTTTCGGTTTTCTTCATAATAGAACCACCAGCTGCTATATCTATGTCTTTCCTTGTAGTGATGTCGCATCCTTGGTAGAATATTTGTACTATTTGACAGGTATCTAAACCATGTTGCGGATATCCTCTTAATAACTTTCCAAATCTTGTCCACGCCTCATATAGAGTTTCATTTGGTTTCTGTGTGAACGTAACAATTTCTCCTTGAAGTCTTACGGCTTTAGATGCCGGAAAGAATTGTTTAAGAAATTTTTCAACTAAAACGTCCCATGTATCAATCGCCCCTTCAGGTAACGATTCCAACCAATCTTTGGCTTCTCCCTTTAAAGTCCAGGGAAATAACATGAGATATATCTGTTCATCCTCCACTTCTCGGATTTTAAATAGTGTGCAGATCCTATTAAAGGTACGTAGATGTTCATTTGGATCTTCCTTCGGCGCACCACTAAATTGGCATTGATTAGTCACCATGTGTAGAATTTGTCCTTTGATTTCATAATCTGGCGCATTAATGTCTGGATGAGTAATTGCGTGACCTTGGCCAGTGCGTTTAGCTCTCATTCGGCCTTCCATACTTAAAGGTTCCAGATTCTCCATAATTGAATTTGTTGAATCGGAATCACTAGAGGATTCTGATTTAATGGTTCGTTCCTCAACAATCTCTGTTTGAATGATTGGTGGTTCTGGAGGAAAATTTAGTGGTTCAGGATCTATGAATCGTTCCTGAATATTCTCCGGATTCTCAATTGTGAGGTCGGGTTCAAAAAATGGATTATCGGAAATTTGAACTGAAGTACTTGGTCGACTGGATGACGATTCTAAAGAAAAATCAACGGCAGTAATATTTGCTAAATGTCTTGATCTAGTTACAGGTGGTGAATGTACAAAAGGTGGTGAACGTCTTGCTCGGTGCATTCACTGAATATCCTATTAGTTTTTAAAAGGAAAGAAAAATTATAATAAGTTATCCAATCAATAGACTTTTCTGATTTTGCCCACGTTTCTAATAGCCAAAAGATGCAGCGGAGGGGCAGGATTCGTTTGGTCTCAATATAATTGAGGACTGTTTGGCTCCAATAACCCGGTCCACGTACAAATCCAACTATTACTACGAACCAGAAAATTTTGATGTCTATCAATTTAACCACTTAAAATAAATTTTCGTAATTTTAAGAAATTTAGATAAGAAGTAGAATAAAAATCTATGTCCTAAAAACTAGAATAGCGAGAAATAAGAAAGAAAAAGAGTTCGTCGGAAAAAGATCGAAAAAGAAAAATAAGAAAGAAAGATAAAAGGCGACGGAAAAATAAAAGAAACTTATAAAACTTAAAAACACTTGACTAACCCAACCTTATCACTACAACTAACTTAAAATTATAATCGCAAATTGAGATTACTAATTGGAATGATAATTGATACATAGGTAAAAGGTGTCTAAAAATATTAAAGCTTACAGGAAAAACTATATCCCAAATGGAAATAACTTAAAAAGAAACTAAAACTTAAAAAGGCGTCGCAAAATTCTAAAGTACCTAAATCTTAGTCTAAAGAAAAACACTTAAGGGATTTTACGGGAAAGCCTAAAAATCTAGAAGTAAAAATAACTATGGCAAAAACTAAGTTTAAAACTAAATATGAGCTAAAAATACAAATATTACGCTAAAACGATTAAAAAGGGACAAAATATAAAAATATACAAAAAGTTATAAAAATTACAATTTTTATAAAAATATTATTTTTATATTATTTATTTTATAAAACTATTAATTTTACAATTTAATTAAACTAATTAAACTAAATAATACAAATAATAAATAAAACTAAATTAATATATTAATTAACTAATAAACCCTAATTAGGGTTTTAATAATAATAATAATTAAAACATACTCCGTAATTAATGCAGTTGCAGTCTGGCGTGTCAGATGGGCTCATGCGATCGCATGAGTCCTAAACTATCCGGCCATGCGATCGCATGGGCTAGGGTTTCGGGCCACAGAGTGGGCTGCTACAGTACCGGCCGAATTAAATTTTTTTTTTTTTTCTGTTTTTGCTGTAAAATATAAAATATATTTATAAATTAAATAAAACTTATATTTTTACAAACTAAAAAAATAGAAATAAAGAAACTTTATAAAACTTAAATATTTACCAAACTCTTAAAAAAAATATTTATATTTTTGTTTTTCTTTTAATATTTTTTTTTATTTAAAACGTATTTTTACAAAAGCGTACTAAAAATAAAAATCTTTTTTTTTATATATTAGCGTTGTGCTTCCGGCTTTTAAGCTAGATTGATTCCCCGGCAGCGGCGCCAAAAATAACTTGATGTTTCGCGAGGTATATATAAAATACTATTAAATTTTACAAGGAAATACTATTAAATACGATACAATTTTACACAAGATATTTATTTATTTATAGAATGGATATACTTAAACCTTGCTACAACACTTATAGGCAGTGTACCTAATCGTACAGTAGTATAGTTTTTAGTAAGTCCGGTTTGTTCCACAGGGAAAATCTTTAAACAAAGCTTAACGCTATATTAGTTTACTTTTATAAAAATACAAATATATATATATATAAGTAATATTATTATTATAAAGGGGGATTTTTACCGTTTAATGACCGGTTTATCGATTTTAAAACTTTAGTCGCAGTTAAAACCAAATGTAAAATAATAAATAAATACAAGATTTAATTTAAAGCGTAAAGTAAATAACGATAATGAAATTGCGATTAATAAAAATGCGATAAAATAAACTTGCGATAATTAAAAAGTACGATAATTAAAAGTGCAATTAAATACAATAACAATAAAAATGCGATAATTAGAAGTGCAATTAAATATAAAATAAAGGAAATTAAATATGAAATAAAAGAATTATGCTTATTTAAACTTCCGTAATCATGATGTTTGACGTGATGATTTTAGTTTTATGCCCATGGGTTAATTGTCCTTTGTCCTGGATTATTTAATATGTCCGTCTGATTTTGTCCATAACAGTCCATCAGTCATAAATATAAAGTGCGAGTGTCCTCGTCAAATTATTCTTATACTCGAAGTTAAATATTCCAACTAATTGGGGACTTAAACTGTAACAAGATTTTAATACTTTGTTTAATAATTACACCAGGATGTCGACTGAGTGTAACCCAAGGTTTTAATATTTTGTTATCAATTGTACCAAGTGTCCTTTGTACATAATTTCACCCCTGTTTTAATTATTCTAGTGGCTATTAATCCATTCCCGTGTCCGGTTAAATGAACGATTATTCGTACATATAAATACCCCGCCCATCGTGTCCGATCGAGTGTATATGGTAATTTATAGGGACGCCCAATTGTAAATCTTTATATTAACATTAACAAACTATCATTTAGTTAAACAAATATAAAGCCCATTAATAGCCCATAGTCTAATTTCCACAAGTGTCGTTCTTTTATCCAAACCCCAATTATGGTACAAAGCCCAATTACCCAATTTTAGTAATTAGCCCAACATCATGATTACTTCGGATTAAATAAGCATAATAATAACTTAGCTACGAGACATTAAATTAAAAAGGTTGAACATAACTTACAATGATTAAAAATAGCGTAGCGTTACACGGACAGAATTTCGACTTACACCCTTACAACATTCGCTAACATACCCTTATTGTTAGAATTAAAATTAAAATTATAATATATATATATATATATATATATATATATATATATATATATATATATATATATATATATATATATATATATATATATATATATATATATATATATATTACGTTTTTAAGATAGAGAGATAGGTTGGATTTTACGTTCACCAAACTGCGAATTTATAGGCCTGTGAACTGAAAAAGGAGCTCATGCGATCGCATGAGCTTTGCTCTTCAAGGCCATGCGATCGCATGGCCAGCTGGGGAGGCTCACATTTGGTTGTTTTCTTCTGCCGACGGTTTTATAAATAAATATAATATATTAAATAATTATAAGAATTATTTAAATATTATATTATATTTATGTGCATAGTTGACTTGTAATTTTTAGTCCGTTGCGTCGAGCGTTGAGAGTTGACTCTGGTCCCGGTTCCGGATTTTCGAACGTCCTTGCGTAAAATTTAATATCTTGTACTTTTTGTTTTGAATCTTGTACTCTTATAATTTTGAGACGTTTCTTATCAATAATTGGAACCTCGTTGATTGTATTTTGTACTTTTGAGCTTTTTGGTCGTTTGCGTCTTCAATTCGTCGAATCTGTCTTTTGTCTTCACCTTTTATTATTTAAACGAATATTACTTGTAAATAGAACAATTGCAACTAAAAGCTTGTCTTTCTTGAGGAATAATGCTATGAATTATATGTTCGTTTTTAGCATTATCAGGTACCCAAATTGTTCCGGCATAACATCGGAGTCCAGACTCCCTAACCTCGAATCGAGAGACAAGTATGTTCAAATATTCGTGAGATATGTTCTCCTCCTTGAGAGCCTCATCTTAGGCTACTCTGATCTGGCTGTTGAGGTTCAAATGGATGGTGATGTTCAGAGCCCTAACACGAAGAGGTGCCGTCCTCTCCTTTCGGCTTAAAGCGTCAGCTACAACATTGGCCTTGCCAGGATGATAACGAAGTTCACAATCGTAGTCGTTGAGCATCTCGATCCATCGACGCTGTCTCATATTCAGTTGCTTCTGATCGAATATGTGTTGGAGACTCTTGTGATCGGTGAAAATAGTGTTCTTAGTCCCATACAGATAGTGCCTCCATAATTTGAGCACAAAAACAACGGCTCCAAGTTCAAGATCGTGCGTAGTGTAGTTTCGTTCGTGGATCTTCAGTTGACGAGAAGCATAGGCTATAACCTTCGATCTTTGCATCAGTACACAACCAAAACCACTTTTCAATGCATCACAATAAACGATGAAATCGTCACTGCCTTCGGGAAGTGATAAGATAGGTGCGGTGGTCAATTTCTTCTTCAAGGTTTGAAATGCTGACTCTTGTTCGGATCCCCAAACAAATTTCTTCCCTTTATGTGTCAGTGCGGTTAACGGACGTGAAATCAGAGAAAATCCTTCAATAAACCTTCGGTAGTAATCGGCGAGACCTAGGAATTGGCGAATATGCGTCGGAGTAGTGGGGGTTTCCCACTTGCTGATAGCTTCAATCTTGGCGGGGTCAACCTTGACGCCCTGGTCACTCACAACATGTCCCAGAAATTGGACTTCCTTCAGCCAGAACTCACACTTGGAGAACTTTGCATAAAGTTGCTCTCGTCTTAAGAGTTCAAGTACTAGTCGTAGATGTTGTTCATGCTCCTCTTCACTCTTGGAGTAGATGAGGATATCATCTATGAAGACAATAACAAACTTATCCAAGTATGGCTTGCAGACACGATTCATGAGGTCCATAAACATGGCAGGTGCATTGGTTAAACCGAATGGCATCACAAGAAACTCATAATGGCCATAGCAGGTTCTGAATGCAGTTTTCATCACGTCGCTTTCTTTCACCCTCAGCTGGTGATGTCCGGATCGCAAATCGATCTTTGAGTAGACACTAGACCCTTGAAGTTGGTCGAATAGGTCGTCGATTCGTAGGAGAGGATACCGATTCTTGATTGTCAGTTTGTTGAGTTCACGGTAGTCGATGCACATTCGGAAGGATCCGTCCTTCTTCTTCACAAATAAAATAGGCGCGCCCCACGGCGAAGAACTTGGTTGGATAAACCCTCGATTTAACAACTCTTGTAGTTGGCTCTGTAATTCTTGCATCTCAGAAAGTGCGAGTCGATAAGGTGCGCGAGCTACGGGTGCAGCTCCTGGCACTAGGTCGATTTGAAACTCTACAGCCCTCTATGGCGGTAATCTAGGCAATTCCTCTGGGAAGACATCAGAAAATTCGTTCACAATTTGAACGTCGTTCACGCTCTTCACCTCAGTTTCTACCGCTTTCACATGTGCTAGGACAGCAAAACGTCCCTTCTTCATGATCTTTTGCGCTTTCACGCAACTAATGAGGTTCAGCTTCGAGGTACATCTCTCTCCATAGATAACTAGTGGTTCGCCATCTCCTTGTGGTATGTGAAGTGCTTTATCTCCATAGATAATATCGACTTTTATCTTGCTCAACCAATCCATACCGACGATCACGTCAAAACTTCCCAGTTTGATAGGTATCAAGTCAATTTCGAAATCTGCACCAGCTATGTTGATAATAGCTCCTTGACTAATATGGTCAACCTTTTCAAGTTTTCCATTGGCGACCTCGACAAGCATACTTTGTTTTAACGGGACTAATGACCAATTAATCTTATCGCAAAAATGTCTACATACATAACTTCTATCCGCACCAGTATCAAACAAGACAGAAGCTAAAAGATTGTTGATTGTGAATATACCTGTCACCAAGTCGGGGTTATCGCGTGCATCCCTTGCATTAACATTAAAAGCTCTATCACAGGGTGGTCCGCCGTATTTTCGCTTATTTGGGCACGCATTTCTGAAATGGCCCGTCTATCCACATTCATAGCACTTCTTCGGTCCATTGGTGTTCGGCTTCCCATTCAAAGTGGTGACCTTGCAGTCCTTTCCGATATGCCCAGACCGTTGGCACTTCTCGTAGACAACATTACAATACCTAGTGTGGTGTTTGTAACACATCTTGCATTGAGGTAGGGTTCCCTTGTAGTTCGGATTGGAGTTGGTGTTGTTGTTGGGGTTGGGGTTTCCACCGTTGTTGTTTCCTCTGAAACCCTCATGTCGTTTCGCCGGGTTCTGTTCATAGTTCCTTCCCCTGTTGTTGTTGTTGTTGTTGTGGTTATCCCATTTGCGCTTCTCACTAGTACCCGCTTCAGACTTAGTTTTCTCCGGTTCATCGATGGTTGTCTAATTCATTAAAGTATGCACCATGCGCATCGCTTCTGGAACATTCGGTGGCTTGGATGAGGTGACGTTTCCCTTAATGTTCTTAGGAAGTCCCCAGAAGTACCTTTCCATTCGTTTGAATTCCGGGGTGACCATTGTTGGACACATCAGGGCTAATTCCAAAAATCTCCTGTTGTAACTATCAAGGTCGTTCCCAACGGCCTTTAACTGCAAGGATTCCATCTCCATCTTTTGTATTTCGGTTCTCGGACAATACTCATCAATCATAGCCGCTTTGAATTCCTCCCATGCCGTAGCATACGCCTCATCAATACCTTGTGCCTGAGCCATGGTGTTCCACCATGTGAGGGCGCCATCAGATAGCGTGCAGGAAGCAAACTTGGTCTTATTGTCCTCCGAACAGTTGCTAACTCGGAATACTGATTCAAGTTTCTTGAACCATCTGGTGAGACCAACCGGTCCCTCAGTGCCGCTAAAGTTATGTGGTTTACAGCTCTGGAATTCCTTGTAAGTACACCCATTTCGAACGGGTTTAATAACTGGTGGTGGTGGCGGTGGCGGTGGCGGTGGAGCTTGGGGTTGCATTTTCGCAATGACTGTGGCTACACGTTCTTGGATCATCTCTTCAATTTGAGCAGCAGTAGGTGTGGATCGACCGTTAGACATGATGTTTTAAACCAAAAATTTTGACTCAGGTTAAAATCCAGTATGCAAGTAGTAATAATATAGTATATGGTAACCAACATGGAATCAACACATCACATGTTATTAAATAACGCATCTAGGTACAAATACCACAGAATCATCGTACAGTAATGTAAATAGAACATCGTGCAAGAATTAAAAACGCAAGGTTCCATTAATTAATAATAAGTTTCATACATTCGCATAAGTTCTTACAATACATAAATAATACAAGAAGATACAAATAGATTACATCATGAAATCTAATTCAAAAGTCCTACGGTGAAGGTGGGTGTAGGATGTCCAAAACCTGAGCCATCTGCTCCTCGAGCTTAGTAACCCGAGCTCGGAGAATCTCCACCTCCCTTGTTAATTCCTCGACAGTGGGAGCTGGTGGGGCGGGCGGTGCTGGTGGTGCAGGTGGAGCGGGTGGTGCCGGTGGAGCGGGTGGTGCAGACCGCACGAAACGGTGTGCAGATGTCCCGGCTCCAGAAATAGTCAGCACGTAACGAGGTGCCTTACGTATGAGTGGGTCGACAGGGTACGGCACAAGCCGCTTACAGGCAGTAACCCTACGACGCCGACCAAATGCATCAGTGAAGGCTCGTCCTCCGTTGATCCCCAGAATGATGGTACTGTCGAAGCGATACCGCTTCTTCGGCGGGGTGGAGGGTGGCTGAATAGGTATATCAGCAGGGTCCTCATCATCACTGGAGTCGTCTGAGGAAGAGTCGTCTGATGAAGAATCGGCGGATGATGAGTCATCTGAATCATGTGGTGGTGGCACTGGTGGCTGAACTGGCAGTCCGTGGGTGGCCATCATCTGTCTGTATCAGCCTAGCAGAATCAGCACTAAGCGTCCATTAGGAGCGCGTCGGCACGGCATGCGCATATGGTTACGGAATGGCCCTTCCCCGAACTCCGCGGGAATCACCACACCACCGATGCGGGGTTTTGGCTCCGAGGGTCCGGGAGCAGACGGAGCTGGAATCTCCGTAGGGTCCATGTGTTCATCAATAGTAGCCACTAGTGCTGGCGCCTGGCTGCTAGTCCCGGAAGATGAAGCGCCGGGGTCACTCGTGGGTAGCGGGATCGGTGTGTCGGCAGCAGCAGCAGGTGGGGTGGCTGACGATTCTAAACTACCCAAAACGATAGCAGGTGGAACATCCGACATCTGAACAAGGAAAATAAATTTTCCATGTCAGTAAGTCATAAAGCAAGCACGTATTAGGCCAACAGTTTAAATCATGTATAACAATAAGTAGCATGGTAATAACAGTAAATCGTACGAAGGTAGCATGCAATCGAAAGCAAGTAATAGCATGCAGTAGTGAAATCATGTAGTAGCATACGGCATATAGCAGTAACAGTAAGCAGCAGCATGCAGTAAGTTCAGCGGAAACAAGTAAACTAGCAAGTTGTAGATTAGTCCTATTAGTGAATCCTAATCGGGTCGGTCTTAGACTCACTAATGCAACCTAATTCCCTACAACCAACGCTCTGATACCAAATGTGATGCCCCGTACAAAACCATCGTGTACGAATCATCAACAACAGGATCATTACAAGGTTAAGTACTATATGCGTTTTCAAAACAAGTTGCATTCATGATTAAGAGGTGACGTCATAACCGACGTCAAATGTTTTACAACAAAAGTATGCTTCAATGAACAGAAGCAATAAATAAGTGTACGTGACCCCAAAGGTCATTACATAACATAGTTTCAAAAGTAGTAATGTTTATGAATGCAAAAGTAAACGTTCATGCAGGACATCTCTAGAGCAGCGGGTGTCTACAGCATGACTAGTACACAGCGGAAGCTAACCTCAAGCACATGAGAAAAACATGCTTAAAAACGTCAACACAAAGGTTGGTGAGCCATAGTTTAAGTATAACAGTAATGTAAGGTAGGCCACGAGATTTCAGTGCTACAACGAGCGTTTCAAAACAGTATGTAAATGTATATTCTTAACCGTGGGCACTTGGTAACTAACTTAACGTTTATACCCCCTGAAAGTACACTTGGAAAGTGCATATGTCTACGAAGTATTAAACACTCATTTAATGCTAGCGCTACTAGCCCGAGTGGGGATGTCAAACCCTATGGATCCATATCTAAGATTCGCGTTCATGGTTCAAAAACCAATGATTAAACGTTACCGAGCTAAAGGGAATGTTTATGCCGTTGTATAACCCACACATATATATAAGTTTAAGTACTCGTACCTAGTATGTAAAACATAAAATCCACATGTATTCTCAGTTCCCAAAATAAGTTAAAGTAAAAAGGGAATGCTATAACTCACAATGATAAAGTGGCGGTAAAGTCGAGTCGGGAAAAGTGTGCAAGTAATCGGTCCGAAAGTCCAACGAGTCCTCAACCTAAGTTAAATAGTACTAAGTCAGTAAATCGTCTGAATAGGTTTAAAAGTATGTAAATAAGGTCTTAAGGGTCATCATCATTCATCATCAAACAAAAGGCGTAAAGTAAGTTTCGTTTATGAAAGTAGTTTAAAACAAAGGCTGACTTCAGTCAGTCACCACGGCCTCTACCCTTACTAAAATAAGGTGAGACCAGTGGCCATGGCTCCGTATATGAGTCCTTTAAGTGTGGTAAAATTTACAGAAGCAAACTCGTCTTTTTTTGACCGTGGTGATGGTCTAAGTACGAGTATGTCAGAATTTTCAGCACAACGTTAAAAGGACATAGGGACGGTCGGAGGGCCATAAATCCTAAACCGTAAATCGGATTAAGACAAGGCCTAAACGAAAAATTATCTACTCGAAAAGAGATATCGTAAAATCAAGGTTATAGTATCCCAGGTGTAATGTTCTGTTACATAAAACAGAAAACAGAGGGCTGTAAACAGAAAACAGAAAAGTAAATGGGTTCCTGTGGGTTCTTGGTGCTCGATGCTTATCACGGTTCTCATCCTTGATGCATATAGTTTCAAGTATACAACTCGTTGATGTGTTTGCATCATTTTCACCAAGGTTTGACCATCATAACCCAAGTGTAAGTCTAAGACATGAAGCACAACTCACTTAAGAGTTGTGTGAAGTTTGATGAACCAAAGTTACATCAAAGTCTTAGATCTAACACATACATGAACTTTAAAACTAATAATAAGTTATAAACTTGAAAGTAAACTTATGAAATCAAGATCTTGAGTTGTAGAACATAGTTCTTTAGTTTGATCTTGAAGATCCAAGACTCAAAAGTCTAGATCTAACATAAGTGTACAAAGTTATAATTAAAGAAAGCTACTTATGTGTTCTTGAACTTTCAAGTTAACTTTTAGTTCAAGATAGTATGGGATCAAGACTAACTTGTAGTACTTGACCATTTAAACTAACTACATGAAATTAAAGTGCATGATGTAAGGAAATAAACTAAGTAAAACAACTAGTTCATGGGTTGTTCATACTTTAAAGATTCAAACCAAAGTTTGATCTTTAAGAAAGTAAACTTTAAAGTTTACTAACATGAATTACAAGTATGAGTTTTATAACCATTAACTTACAAACTCTTGAAACAATAAATGAAGAACATAAGCTAGAAACTTTATGTTCTTGTATGCCTTGTAAGAACAAGTTAGATGAAGAATCAAACTAATAAGTTTGATTCTTGAAAGCTAGTAAGTAAGTAACAACAACTAGTAACTACAAGTAATCAAACATTAAACAAGAACAAGTAGCAACAACAAATGATGATGATGATATAAAGAGGTGTTTGTATTCGGTTTTGTCAAGAGAAAAAGAAGAAGAGAAAGCCTTGAAAGAACTCACAATGTAGAGAGAAAATGAGAGAAAAGTTGTAAGTGTTTTGTGTGTGTTTTGAAAATGAGAGAAAATCAAGAGAATGAAGTGATGAAAAATGAAAACAAACCTCCCCTTATGCCAAGGAAGGCCGACGGTTTGAGCTAGCAAAGGGGAAGGGAGTTGTTTGTTGATTACTAGCTTGTAAAGTCTTACAAAAGTTGGATATTTAGTGTTAGTTCATGGGGATTGTAAGGTAACTAGATTCCATGTGCTTAAACTAACTAGTTACTCTTGAAAGTAATACTTACATGTAATGTTGGGCTAGTTAAGTCCATATAGGAAGTAGGGTGGGCTTATAAGCCCAAAGTCATGAGTCCATTACACTAGTCAAGCCCAAGTTCAAGTATTTAACAAATAAATCCAATTAAAGCCCAAGTAACTAACTAACAACTTTAGTTAAAATAAAATGATTAATAAAATCAATCATGAATGTAAATAATACTTGAAAATATTATTCGTGTAAGTTTCGTGTGTCACAAAGACGTTTCGGGCAATTAAAGTCAAGTACGGTTAATCATGGCAACAAGTAAATGTAATAACATACATTCGTTTTATCACAAGTATTAATAATAACAATTATTAATAAATAAACGTTGAAAAAACCAGGGTCGTTACAAGTAGCATTAGTATTATTATTATTATTAGTATTGTTATTATGATTATTATTATTATTATTGTTATTATTACACTTATCATTATTGTTATTATCATTAATATCATTAAGTATTAGAATTATTATTATTTATTATTATTATTATTATGTATTATGAATATTAGTTATTACTGTTATTATTACTAATATAAGTATTAGTTACCATTTATTATATTTATTACCATGACCCTAGTTACAATTATGATTATTATTATTATTATTGTTATTACTTATATTATTACCAATATAGGTATTATTATTAAGTAATATGATTATTAATATTATCATTATTAATAAGATTTCTATTATTATTATTATTATTATAAGTATTGATATTAACAATATCATTATTGGAATTATTATTAATAAAATTATTATTATTATTATTATTATTATTATTAGTAAATCAATATTATTATCAAAACTATTTTTTTAAACAGATAAATATTGTGTACATAAAAATATACTTATTACCTATACTATAAATATATTTCACATAACTATATATATCAAACCTAGTAATATTATTTATGTAAATACTTATACATAACAAACTATTGATTTTAAATATAACACTACACAAATATGTATATAAATATGGAATATTAATATAACTAAATAAATATTAATTATTTTGAATATATATACAAATTAAATGTATAATATATAAATTAAGATATAATAAATTTGTGCGATTACTATTATACGTTTTAATATATATATACAAATGATATAGGTTCGTGAATTCAAGGCCAGCCCTGCATTGTTTCAATATAGTCATATGTATTTTTACTACAAAATACATTAGGTGAGTTTCATTTACCTTTTTTACCCTTTATATTTTTGGGCTGAGAATACATGCGCAATTTTTATAAATGTTTTACGAAATAGACACAAGTAATCGAAACTACATTATATGGTTGAATGATCGAAGCCGAATATGCCTCTTTTGCTTGGTAACCGAAGAATTAGTAAACCGATCTACTAATTGACGCGAATCCTAAAGATAGATCTATTGGGCCTAACGAACCCCATCCAAAGTACCGGATGCTTTAGTACTTCGATGTTGTTTTTATCATGTTCGAAGGATTTCCCGGAATGATAGGGGATATTCTTATATGCATCTTGTTAATGTCGGTTACCAGGTGTTCAATCCATATGAATGATTTTTGTTTCTATGCATGGGACGTATATTTATGAGAAATGAAAACCTTGTGGTCTATTAAAATGATGGAAATGAATGTTTATGATAAACTAATGAACTCACCAACCTTTTGGTTGACACTTGAAAGCATGTTTATTATCAGGTACGAAAGAAATCTTCCGCTGTGCATTAGCTCATATTAGAGACATTACTTGGAGTCATTCATGACATATTTCAAAAGACGTTGCATTCGAGTCGTTGAGTTCATCAAGATTATTATTAAATCAATTATAGTTAGATATATTATGAAATGGTATGCATGCCGTCAACTTTCGATGTAAAGCAAGTTTGTCTTTTGCAAACGAATGCAATGTTTGTAAAATGTATCATTTAGAGGTCAAGTACCTCGCGATGTAATCAACTATTGTGAATCGTTTATAATTTATATGAACGGGTCCTTTCAGTTGGTATCAGAGCGGTGGTCTTAGTGAACCAGGTCTTGAATTAGTGTGTCTAACTGATAGTCGTTAGGATGCATTAGTAAGTCTGGACTTCGACCGTGTCTGCATGTCAAAAGTTTTGCTTATCAATTTTGTCGGAAATCGTCTGCTTATCATCCTTAGGAAATTACCTGCTTATCATTCTTAGTCTAGACATGTCATACTGCCTCTATTGCATAGACAGTGTACAGATAAATTTATATCTTTGCGTATCTGTTATTGTTACCTTTACCTGACAGATTCCGTAGATTCCTCCGTAACTTATGGGATTTTAGTATTATATATGCATATGTAAATTATGTATTGCAGGGTACTAATCTACATTCTATAATCTATTTCTTATCAAAAATCCTTCAACTGATCGTACAAGATGAATCCTTTAACTAGTTTGAATTCCTTGGATTCCGACAGCTATTTCGATATGGAGTTTCACCTAAGCTCTGAAAGCAGTGTCACCAGAATGAATCAACTAATCATCTATCCCCAATTCATCTAATGAGTTCGTAGTCGACTTAATCAATGGAGACGCGAAGAAGGCGATCCTTTTCACCAACCGAATTTACCTCTTGGCGATGAACCTGAAGCACTTATCATCGAAGCAGTCCGAAACACCATTTTCACCCTCATTTCCCGAATATCTCACCACGATTATATTCTATCTAAAATTCTAAACCTTATTCATCTGCTCGTTCTGACCGACAATCATCCCGGAGTAATACAAGAAGTCAACAAACTTCGCGCTCGAGTAATCAATTTGGAGAATATGGTACAAAACGTACCAGCTTCAGCAACATCACCGGCATCAACAGTACCACCAACAACACAAGTTTCAACATCACATGCCCCAATATTTCAATTCTGTACCACGAGCATAATCATCGTTTTACGAATCATTCTACATCATTTATATTCGCTCGACATGATGATTATGTAATCTCTAATATTTTAGAGATTATATATTCTTGTTCTAATGGTAAACCAAATGAGATTAATATTATATTAACTCATTAAATCCATGATTACATCTGAAGAAAATATATATGTATATATATTTTCATAAGGATTGTAATTAAAAATTCTTTTGACAAACTGTTAATGGTGAAAATATTTTAACGGGTAGGTAATACCCGAGGAATATTTAGATTTCACATTAATAAGTTACACTGTACATTCTTCAAATCTGATTCAACATTCATTTACTATCCTACTTACATCTACCGATATACGAATCCGTTCACCACAGAATAACCATTTTCATTCAATTTCATAATTGGATTTTGATTTATCAGAATCCAACAAGTGGCATAATGAAGAACACATTTGACGAAATAAAAATTTGATAGAAACAAACAAATTAACTACGAAAAATTTTGTTAAGAATCCACGCTAACTGTTCCAGCTAACTGTTCCTAGCTAACTGATTACATTTTATTTATCGCAGTTTATTTATCGCAATTTAATTATCGCAATTTTATTTATCGTCATTTAATTTCTGTTATTTACTTTACGCACTTTATTTATCGTCATTTAATTTCTGTTATTTATTCTACGCACTTTAAATATCGGGACACGTATACAAGGTTTTGACATATCATATCGATGCATCTATATATATTATTTGGAATCACCATAGACACTCTATATGCAGTAATAATCGAGTTCTCTATACAGGGTTGAGGTTGATTCTACAATAATATATATAGTTTGAGTTGTGATCGAGTCTGAGACATGTACACGGGTAACGATACGTATTAATTAATTCGAATATTATATATTAAATTATATATGAATTATTGGACTGTTAACTGTGGACTATCGACTAATAATATTGGACAATTAAAATGAATTAAAATATTGATTATAACATATGAAACTAAACATTTCTTCAAGTTTGCCACTTGATCTCATCTTAAACCTCATTTGTATCTTGACGATTACAATCTGCGTTCAAACCTTTCATGATTCTGGAAAACACCTCAATTTAGAGGATGAACCAATCGTACTTCATCTACGGAAGAAAAGATTGATGCATATAGTTATGCACCTGAAAAACACTCAGAACCTGAGTAAACGTTTAACGCGTAGCTGTGCTAATTCCTTTAGCATTATTATTATCGAAAATAACTTTGTAATCTCTTTCCAAATTAGCCAATTTTGTCACAGCTCCAACAAGACAACTTCGACTTTTTGTTCGAAACAACCTTATTATAACCTTGATATATATGTGTGCTCTTTTTTTGTTACCAGGGAACCCTTTTTATATTCCATCATATTACCAGCAGACGTACCAGCAACCTCGTTGCTCCTTGGCTTAAATCTCTCCGACAAATCACTATATTTATCTATTGAAGTCTCATCATGTACTCATCCGCATCTTGTAACAAGAATTATCATACCAATTACCGGAAATCAACAAATCTATATTGTGAGTCTTGCAACGTTTCCACATCAACAGTTATATGTATCCATATAACATTTATCTCTTAGAACTATGATCTTTCATTCTGAAATTCTGAAAAAGCACCCAGTCTGCGAATTAATGCTCTGAATTTTGAAAAGTTGAATGAAGCAAGAAAAACTGTAAATGACCTCAACAGCCAAAAGTTGATGATAAAGAATTGTATGTTGGCAAAGCTCAGAAAAATTTTGAAATTGAAAAACTGATTGAGCAAACTACGAAGGTGTCTCTGAACAAATCACAAGGACTAAACTTGTACATTAAGAATCCTAATGATTCTGTTTCTGATGAAACCTTTAGTGAATACCATGCTTTTGACTCCAAACTCTTGCGAAAAAAAAAAATTTCTTCACCATCCTTCGATATTAGAAATTCCAAGATATCATCGTATCTTTCATTATAAATATCCTCCATATTTCTGAACATATTTTCATAACTATTCTTATCTGAAATCATTAACCTCTTCGTGCTATCAATGTTACATCATATAGAAACTGTTAGTTTCTATATTTTGTAAACTTTCGAGCCTAAAATATGAATGTTATAGAAGTAATGTTGGGAACTGATGCATGAGTTAGTATAATATAATGACACTTGATCAACGTGATTATATTACAGTAAGTCATGCTGAGTTTCTAAATGGAACATGATGATTCACAGATTATAACGTCATCATGTGTCATGTTACATAACTCTTTCATTCTGATTAACTTCTGAACATATCAAGAAAATATATTCTTGATAGTTCTATTCTCAATGATTCTGATAATTTGACAAATCAAATCGTACGATTACGTTCTTTCTTGGTTAGAACATTAAGTTCATTCGAAACTCCGTATTTACGAATTCTGGACCGTTGCTCGCTTTACTAGAAGTCGGGAGGATAATAAAAAGGCAAAGAGATCCAAAATACAAGAGAGAATATAAAGCCTGATAACCACACATAAATTACAAACCGTATATATCAATGTTTATCGCAACATAAAGACACGATATAATTAAGAATAATATCTGCCAAGGTAATAGTAGAAGTAAACAGATTTTTCTGGTGGAAGATTGAAAAGAAGGATGACAGAAATGATAATTAGAAAAATATCAAGGATTAGAACGGGATTAAGCATTTTCACAATCTTTTTGATGTATGAACTAAGAAAGAAAGTATAGGAATGGTGAGAATAATGGAACAGAAGAGTTTAATTTATAAGGGAAATATCAGACAGAATAATCGAGGCAGATCACCGCATTTAATTAAAGAGATCCTAATTCCCTTAAATCCCGAAGAATCAGATCTTATAGATTTCCAAGATTTTCTTTTAAATCCCTTGAATTTCGGAATTCAATCAAGACAACGTCAAAAGATAAGACGCACCCTGTTTTCTAAAACCAACCGTGACTACGTCACCGGTTAAGACAAATTTCTATTCCTCATTTCACTCTGTTATAATAGCTTCAACCATACGTTTCGAATAAATGAATTGTTTTATCCATATTACTCACTGATGATAAAACTCTATTTATTAACTCATATTTGTTATGAAAACATTTTTATTGTTAGCCATGACCACCACACTCAAATTTCGGGACGAAATTTCTTTAACGGGTAGGTACTGTGACGACCCGGGAATTTTCGACTAAATTTAAACTTTATCTTTAAATGATTTCGATACGATAAGCAAAGGTTGTAATGTTGAGTCTTAAAATCTTTGAACTGTATCATATATCCATTTGACCTTGACTATAACCGACGATTCACGAACCATTTATTTTTTATTTTTAAATAAAAATATATATACATATATATATATATATATATATATATATATATATATATATATATATATATATATGTATGATCTCTATTTATGTACATTGTAATATATATATATATATATATATATATATATATATATATATATATATATATATATATATATATATATATATATATATATATATATATATAATTTATAAATAATAAATAATCAATAAAAGTTATTAAATAATATTACATGATTACTAAATAATACATAATTAACAATATATTATCAACAAGTTGAAATATAGTTATTATAGTAATATTATTATTAATTTCATTATTATTATTAATACTAATATTAATGTTAATAATTAATAACAGTATTAGTTATATCATTATAGATAGTATATAGATATGAAAAATAATGCATTTAATTTGTTATCATTACAAATATTATTATTACTTTTATTTATATTATTAGAATAAATGTTTAATTTAAATATGGGTGTTATCATTTTTATGATGTAAAATACATAAATATGAAAATTTGATATAATTAAAAAAATTGTAAAAGAAATTAAAAGTACAATATAGTTATTAATATGGTTGATATTACTTTCAATATGATTAAGGATAAATACTAATATTAACATTATTAGTATCATTATTATTAGTAAAAATCATAAATTTAATTATATTTAAGATTATTAAAAGTATTATTATTAACTTGATTATAAAAAAAATTAATTAAATTATCATTTTTATTTAAAATGGTTATTATCATTTTTCTTTATTATTACGATATTAATATAAATTTATATTACTAATTTTATTATTAAAATTAATATTAATTTTAAAAAGGTAAGGTTTGTATATAATTATATTTCCTGGATATGAAATATACAGAAATAATTAGATATACATAAATAATTAGAAAATCAAATATACAGATATTATACAGGTTTATATAGATTACGTGTATATATATATATATATATATATATATATATATATATATACACACATTATATACTTATATAAAAACAAGGATCGAAGTATTCTGTTTACAATCGTTTTCAAAACTTTATGTAAATTAATTCTTGTCTCCAAAGCGTACTAATCACAGATCCAATTCCAAGAATACAACAAATTTAATTATCAAACGATGTCCTTTTTTATATTTTTTTTGTACGACTGCTATAACAAATTCTATAGATCAATTTGACTATATAATTGATGCCAATCAGTGATAGGTATTGCCAAATAACCTATATCATCAACTAACAACTACAGATACCTTTCACAGAGTCTAAATTTATCGAATTAAAGCAAATGTCGAAGAACACCCAGTAAATACTCTGTACGTGCGTTTTTAAATCAAATACCTCGCAATCGAGTTAAATTTTAAAATCTATTAAAGCAGTGTTGTTAGAAAGTTCTCATTTAATCTAACTGCAAAGTTTCAATGTTCAATTTCATCTAACAAATTTAAATTATCGAGTCAAAGTTTTGGGATTATAAAAGTCAACATTTGTTCTTCCATCGAATTCGAGTTATTTGTTATATTTCAAGTTCAATTGAAGATACAGAAAGTTTATAGGATTGAATTGCAACCATTTTCATGTTGAAAGTATACTCTGAAACGTCCTAAATTTTCGAATTTGATTTTAAGTTGTTTATCGTGTTCTTCAAACTACAGTTATTTATTTATTTATATTTTTTTTCTTTCTTTTTCATTCTTAGTTAAATTAATCATCTACTTTAAGTTGTTTTCTGTTATTCTTAAAGGTCCTATATTAATTGATTAACTCAATATGAGAGTGAGTGATGACTTCTGATTGAGATGATTTCAAGAAGAAGAACAGGAAATTAGAAACAGAAATGAGAAAGAATAAGTAAAATTTAGTTGTGTTATAAAACAGAAATAAGGGAAACAGATGAATGGTTAAGGGGTTGTTCGAGAGGTCTCGGGTTCGAGCCTAGGCGGTGGCATAATTTTTTTTTAAAAAAAAAAGCTCTCTTAGAGGTAGTCCTCTTTTTATTATTATTATTATTATTATTATTATTATTATTATTATTATTATTATTATTATTATTATTATTATTATTATTATTATTATTATTATTATTATTATTATTATTAATTGTTGGTATTATGCTAATAAATAATAGGATTAGTAGTATTATCATTTTTGTTATTACAAAATAATATCATTAAGTAGCATTAGTATTATTATTATTATTAGTATTGTTATTATGATTATTATGATTATTGTTATTATTACACTTATCATTATTGTTATTATCATTAATATCATTAAGTATTAGAATTATTATTATTTATTATTATTATTATGTATTATGAATATTAGTTATTACTGTTATTATTACTAATATAAGTATTAGTTACCATTTATTATATTTATTACCATGACCCTATTTACAATTATGATTATTATTATTATTATTATTATTATTGTTATTACTTATATTATTACTAATATAGGTATTACTATTAAGAAATATGATTATTAATATTATCATTATTAATAAGATTTCTATTATTATTATTATAAGTATTGATATTAACAATATCATTATTGGAATTATTATTAATAAAATTATTATTATTATTATTATTAGTAAATCAATATTATTATCAAAACTATTTTTTTAAACAGATAAATATTGTGTACATAAAAATATACTTATTACCTATACTATAAATATATTTCACATAACTATATATATCAAACCTAGTAATATTATTTATATAAATACTTATACATAACAAACTATTGATTTTAAATGTAACACTACACAAATATGTATATAAATATGGAATATTAATATAACTAAATAAATATTAATTATTTTGAATATATATACAAATTAAATGTATAATATATAAATTAAGATATAATAAATTTGTGCGATTACTATTATACGTTTTAATATATATATACAAATGATATAGGTTCGTGAATTCGAGGCCAGCCCTGCATTGTTTCAATATAGTCATATGTATTTTTACTACAAAATACATTAGGTGAGTTTCATTTACCTTTTTTACCCTTTATATTTTTGGGCTGAGAATACATGCGCAATTTTTATAAATGTTTTACGAAATAGACACAAGTAATCGAAACTACATTATATGGTTGAATGATCGAAGCCGAATATGCCCCTTTTGCTTGGTAACCTAAGAATTAGTAAACCGATCTACTAATTGACGCGAATCCTAAAGATAGATCTATTGGGCCTAACGAACCCCATCCAAAGTACCGGATGCTTTAGTACTTCGATGTTGTTTTTATCATGTCCGAAGGATTTCCCGGAATGATAGGGGATATTCTTATATGCATCTTGTTAATGTCGGTTACCAGGTGTTCAATCCATATGAATGATTTTTGTCTCTATGCATGGGACGTATATTTATGAGAAATGAAAAATGAAAATCTTGTGGTCTATTAAAATGATGGAAATGAATGTTTATGATAAACTAATGAACTCACCAACCTTTTGATTGACACTTGAAAGCATGTTTATTCTCAGGTATGAAAGAAATCTTCCGATGTGCATTAGCTCATATTAGAGACATTACTTGGAGTCATTCATGACATATTTCAAAAGACGTTGCATTCGAGTCGTTGAGTTCATCAAGATTATTATTAAGTCAATTATAGTTAAATATATTATGAAATGGTATGCATGCCGTCAACTTTCAATGTAAAGCAAGTTTGTCTTTTAAAAACGAATGCAATGTTTGTAAAATGTATCATTTAGAGGTCAAGTACTTCGCGATGTAATCAACTATTGTGAATCGTTTGTAATCGATATGGACTTCGTCCAAATGGATTAGGACAGGTCTCTTTAACTTAGGTCTGACCAGAGTTATGAAGTAGAATATTAGTTAAAGTTCACGAATAACTTGCGAGTAAATGTCTTCCGAATGAATAAACGCGTAAGTTATTAGATGATAAGTATACTCTAAACGAAGTATTCAAAGTGTCGTTTGAGAACGTGTTTGTTAAGTGTAAACACTAAAAGAGGTGCCGAGTTAAATTTGCGTTGCAACACCTAATTTATGGCTGTGGGGCGGATCATGGGGACGTGATCCAATATAAGTGAGGGAGAGTTGTAACATCCATGATATTTAAAGGGGGCAAAGTGTAGGGTTATTAAAAATTATGGACTAAAAGTGTAAAATTCCTAAACTTAATTTACAAAGTTAGAGAATGTAAATTATATCTTAAATAAAAAATTAAAAGAGAGAAATTGGGAGAAAGGGAAGTAGGTGACGAGCAGGAGCAACCAAGGAGGTTTTGAGTTTTTGATTTTCTTCAAAATTGAAGCTAGAAGTTGGTGATTTTGTGCAATTAGAAGTAAGATAAGTTGAGAGTGTGAAGACTTGTGAAGAAATCATCATTTCTTCATCATCTTCAAGTTTTAGGTAAAAATCCTAGTCTTGGTTCTCTAGTTTTCTTGTTAATTATGTTTAATTGTGTAAGTGGGTGTTGTAGTTAGTTCATACATGATGTATAAACATCATGGATGAACTAGAAATTGAGATTTGATGAACTCAGGTTTGGGTAATTATAATGTGAATTTATTTATGATTTTAGTGTTGTAAATGAAGATGGTAATGATGAATTATGGTAAAAATTAATCCTTCATAGTGTTGTTAATCAAGGGTTAGTGAATTGTTGTTTTGGATAGGGTTATGAGTTGAAAATTGGGTAAATCATGTTAAACCCGTAGGTGAAGAGAAACTGTGCAAAACTCGATTTTGTAAAGGCCATATCTTGTAAACCGTGGCTCCGTTTGGGGCGTGTGAGCACTTTTCGGAAAGGGCTTTGAATATCCGATCCAATGAATAAGTTTTTGAGGACTGAATAGAAAATTAGATGGGTCAAAACCTGCTGTGAATATAGGGCTGTTCCAAATGTCAAAATGGGTAAATTTTGTACAAAGTGTTATGATTTTGGATTTTGGGCTTGGTATTAGTGTATATATTGTTAGGTTGTTGTTTGGGCCTGAATTGCCACTCATAGTGGTAATGGGCCTAGTCTTTCTTGAGTCAAATTGGTCGTAATCTTAATTGTATCGAAATTAAACTAGTAGTCACTTATGATGTCTAGTGGCTTTATGGGCGGGTTTTGTGTTTATGTGTGTGATATTAGCTAATATAGTTACTTGCGTTGTGATCGTAAGATTATTTCGAGTTAAACGGAGACGTCGGAGAAATTTAACTCGCGGCGAGCGAAAAGATATGGCCGTTTAAAAATTTTGGGTGGAGTTTCTTATTTTGGTGGACGAATTTTATGTTTGTTAAGTTTTGGAGGAGTGAAAATGTTAACACTTTTTACCCCTGCTAAAGTAGCAAATGTGACGTAGTTTGGGGGGGGGGGTATATTGTACATTTGGTGGGTCATGTCGTTTTGTCCATGTTGGAACGACAAAGTGTGGTTTGAGAACGTGTTTGTTAAGTGTAAACACTAAAAGAGGTGCCGAGTTAATAAGCTAGCTGTAAAATTTGCGTTGCAATACCTAATTTATGGTTGTGGGGCGGATCACGGGGACTTGAACCAATATAAGTGAGGGAGAGCTGTAACATTCATGATATTTAAAGGGGACAAAGTGTAAGGTTATTAAAGATTAGGGACTAAAAGTGTAAAATTCCCAAACTTAATTTACAAAGTTAGAGAATTTAAATTATATCTTACACTTAAATAAAAAATTAAAAGAGAGAAATTGAGAGAAAGGGAAGTAGGTGACGAGCAGGAGCAACCAAGGAGGTTTTGAGTTTTTGATTTTCTTCAAAATTGAAGCTAGAAGTTAGTGATTTTGTGCAATTAGAAGTAAGATAAGTTGAGAGTGTGAAGACTTGTGAAGAAATCATCTTCTCTTCATCATCTCCAAGTTGTAGGTAAAAACCTAATCTTGGTTGTCTAGTTTTCTTGTTGATTATGTTTAATTGTGTAAGTGGATGTTGTAGTTAGTACATACATGATGTATAAATATCATGGATTAACTAGAATTGAGATTTGATGAACTAGGGTTTGGGTAATTATAATGTGAATATATGATTTTAGTGTTGTAAATGAAGATGGTAATGATGAATTATGGTAAAAATTAATCCTTCATAGTGTTGTTAATCAAGGGTTAGTGAATTGGTGTTTTGGGTAGGGTTATGAGTTGAAAATTGGGTAAATCATGTTAAACCCGTAGGTGAAGAAAAACCGTACAAAACTCGATTTTGTAAAGGCCATATCTTGTATACCGTGGCTCCGTTTGGGGCGTGTGAGCACTTTTCGGAAAGGGCTTTGAATATCCTATCCAATGAATAAGTTTTGAGGACTGAATAGAAAATTAGCTGGGTCAAAACCTGCTGTTAATATAGGGCTGTTCCAAATGTCAAAATGGGTAAATTTTGTACAAAGTGTTATGATTTGGGATTTTGGGCTTGGTATTAGTGTATATATTGTTAGGTTGTTGTTTGGGCCTGAATTGCCACTCATAGTGGTAATGGGCCGAGTCTTTCTTGAGTCAAATTGGTCATAATCTTAATTGGGTCGAAATTAAGCTAGTAGTCACTTATGATTTCTAGTGGCTTTATGAGCGGGTTTTGTGTTTATGTGTGTGATAATTAGCTAATATAGTTAGTTTCGTTGTGATCGTAAGATTATTTCGAGTTAAACTGTGACGTCGGAGAAATTTAACTCGCGGCGAGCGGGAAGATACGGCCGTTTAAAAATTTGAGTGGAGCTTGTTTAAGTTTTTTTTTTTTTTAATAAAATAGCGATTTTACATTTTTCACCCTTATTTTGGTGGAGGAATTGTATGTTTATTAAGTTTTGGAGGAGTGAAAATGTTAACACTTTTTACCCCTGCTAAAGTTGCAAATGTGACGTAGTTTGGGGGGTATATTGTACATTTGGTGGGTGATGTCGTTTTGTCCATGTTGGAACGACAAAGTGTGGTTTGAGAACGTGTTTGTTAAGTGTAAACACTAAAAGAGGTGCCGAGTTAATAAGCTAGCTGTAAAATTTGCATTGCAATACCTAATTTATGGTTGTGGGGCGGATCACGGGGGACGTGATCCAATATAAGTGAGGGAGAGTTGTAACATCCATGATATTTAAAGGGGGCAAAGTGCAAGGTTATTAAAGATTAGGGACTAAAAGTGTAAAATTTCTAAACTTAATTTACAAAGTTAGAGAATTTAATTTATATCTTACACTTAAATAAAAAATTAAAAGAGAGAAATTGAGAGAAAGGGAAGTAGGTGACGAGCAGGAGCAACCAAGGAGGTTTTGAGTTTTTGATTTTCTTCAAAATTGAAGTTAGAAGTTGGTGATTTTGTGCAATTAGAAGTAAGATAAGTTGAGAGTGTGAAGACTTGTGAAGAAATCATCTTCTCTTCATCATCTTCAAGTTGTAGGTAAAAACCCTAGTCTTGGTTGTCTAGTTTTCTTGTTGATTATATTTAATTGTGTAAATGTGTGTTGTAGCTAGTTCATACATGATGTATAAACATCATGGATGAACTAGAAATTGAGATTTGATGAACCAGGGTTTGGGTAATTATAATGTGAATTTATGATTTTAGTGTTGTAAATTAAGATGGTAATGATGAATTATGGTAAAAGTTAATCCTTCATAGTGTTGTTAATCAAGGGTTAGTGAATTGGTGTTTTGGGTAGGGTTATGAGTTGAAAATTGGGTAAATCATGTTAAACCCGTAGGTAAAGAAAAATTGTACAAAACTCGATTTTGTAAAGGCCATATCTTGTAAACCGTGGCTCCGTTTGGGGCGTGTGAGCACTTTTCGGAAAGGGTTTTGAAGATCCTATCCAATGAATAAGTTTTTGAGGACTGAATAGGAAATTAGCTGGGTCAAAACCTGCTGTTAATATAGGGCTGTTCCAAATGCGAGTACCGGTGGGAAATGCGAGTACCATTCCCGGGTTGTGTGAATATGGATCCATATTGCTTGTGTGTGTGTGTGTGTGTGTGTGTGTGTGTGTGTGTTTATCCTTAGCATGTTACTTGTTGATTATATGCTAACGGTGATGCTAGCTTGGTGTATGCGTTGTATGTGTAAGTGAGTGCAAGTAAGTGAATTATATATGTATATGTATAATTATTGCATTCATTAAACTTTATGCTTACCCCTCGCGTTGTTTACTTTTTTTATAGGTACGGTTGACTTGGAGCTATCTAGTTGCTAAACTAGATATTTAGACGTTGTTTGAGCTCATGGCGGGATGGCTCGTGGCTTATTGGACTCGTGTTGGGGATAGATAGTCCCGTGAACATGCTTTTGGTATCGATTTGGGTTGTTGAGTCTTAAACCATTCGTAAGGTAATTTGGGTCAAAATTACACTTTTGTGTTATGTAACTTGTCGTGGGTCACCCGATAATTGATTAAACTTGGTCAAGCATTTCGTTGTATGATTTTGTTGTATGTTGGAGGTTAAACGGATTTAGGTTGAAATAAATGGGTTTTGGTAATTTTTGTGTTAGTTTTGGAATGTGTAAAGTTGTAAAAAAAAAAAAAAAAAAAAAAAAGGTTATCGTTTTCTGGAATTGAGTCGAGGTTCGTTTTAAATAACCAACTCACCTCCTCCTCATTGGTAGCTCTAACTTAACTGGTATATACATGATGCGTAACAGTTTTTTATGATTGTACTCTTCTAATTATAATAAGTTAATTACACGTTATGTAGATGAAATTTATAATACCTGGATTAGATTTACTATAGTTTGTAATTGGATCTATTTCATGTAGGATCATCTGTTTGTGTAGAAAGTTCTTTTTGAACTGCTTGAAGTTGAAACAAACGTCTATTGTAATACTTGTTCCTAGATTAACCAATTAATCATGAACCCATTAAGTAAATGGGGCAAAAAGCTATCTGATTATATCTCTAGGTATTATTTGGTTTCACAAACGTCTATTTTATTATTTGTTTTCCTTGTAACTATGCTTATCATTTAGAGCATTCACTCACACCTACTGCTTTGTTTCGTCTTTGTCGTCATCAAACTTCGCCAATGCTCATCAATTAATGTACCTACATAAAAAAAGAATTTCATTAAACATATTTCAGTACATTAATCAATAGCTAACACTTTATAATCTTACGCCCAGATTATAACTAAAAAACGCAAATTCGGAAAAAATAATATATACCTTTATAATCTTTTTCTCTTGGGCATTTCATCAAACAATCTGTAAGCGCTACAAAAAAAAAAAAAAAAAAACAACAACTTTAGTTGGATATCGGATAAAGAAAAAAAACCCTATAATTACCATTAACAAATCTAAAGAATACCTGGGATTAAAAGCACAAAATATAGAATCCAAGAAAAGATTAAAATGTAAAGTTTTACTCACAATCTTTCGGATTTAAATCCTAAAGTTTTCTGAAGCAAGTAATTGTTAGAAAAAGGAAGAAACGATATATAAATATATAAAAACTAAACATCTAAATTGAAATATTACCTGAAGACAGTCCCGATCTGATCTATCTTTAGATTAAATCTGAAATCTATAGTTTCTATTAAAATCCTATAATAATAATGTCATTATTAGGCTAATTCCTTTTGTTAAAAAAAATCAAAAAGAAAAAGAAAAAAAAATCTAAGCTCTTAAGGTGATATCATTAATCTAATTAATGACTAATTAAATAAAATCCATCTATTTATTTATTTCATGTTTTTCGAGAAAAAATTTACTCTCATTAATTATTAATTATTATTATTCAAATTCATGAGTTCTATTTACGAGATTAATTACGTTATATATATATATATATATATATATATATATATATATATATATATATATATATATATATATATATATATATATATATATATATATATATATATATATATATATATGCAAAATACACGTCTCAATAAAAGGTTCTAATGTAGGTTTTTATGACAAGAAAAATAGTAATTGTTATGAGAATTGGAAGATGATAGTGAGAGAATAGATGTAGTTCATTTATTCCGACCTAATTAAGTACATCAATGTGTTTATAAAAATCAGCGAGAAATTTCTTAGTCGGAATTCGTCGAGTCATTAAACTAAATGACTTTAGCGTTTAAATTCACTTCATACATAAAATATATAATTAAACTATTTCGTTTAAACAAACCCGTGGTTTCACGGGTCATTTCACTAGTTTGAGAATGATAAAAGGAGAATGATAAAAGAAGGTGAATGATGAAAAATAACTACAAACAAAACAAATAAATCCCAACAAAACTTCAAAAAAAAAAAAGATTGAACTTCAAATATTAACTTGAGTAAGCGATAATCGGTAAAGCCCCCAAAAAAACCCAAACGAAGAACGAAACTTGGAAGATCAATTAATTGGTGGAGCTAGCGTAAAAGAAGTTGCAGAAGCTTCAAAGATTTGCAAGAGAAGATGAAAATTTTAAAAGTTGAAAACTGATGAAGAGAAGATGAAAGATGTTTGAAGCGTGCCTTTCTTAATACTCTATTTACGTTCCCAATATATAATGAGGCGTGGGGTTTTTGAACTGCATCTAATACTTTCTGTAGCTTGCTCTGTAATTTTGTATCACGCGTGTTTTTTTCCCCCCCTTTTTTACTGATTATTTAGTTAACTAACTAAAATTTTTAATTTTAATTCAAAATTAATTTTTTTAATAACATCAGCCAAACATGACTAGATTTTTTTTTTTTTTTTTTTTTTTGATTCTTTTTAACAATGGGAATGATTTTTTTATGATGTCATCTCCATAGACAAATATAAGATTAGAAATTGGGAGGTGATATTCACACACTAGTTTTTGATTCATACACACTTTGTGTTTTAAAACTTACAATTATATCCCTAAGTTTATCTAGAGAGTTGAACTCCCATTATTGTATATAAGGGCGTAATAGTAACTTAAATGTGTATGGATCAAAAATTGGTGTCACCTCCCTAAAAATTATAGAGATGACGTCAGCTCAAATTAATTCCCTTTATCGATTGAGTCAAAAATTATAGAGATGACGTCAGCTCAAATTAATTCCCTTTATCGAATTTACAAACCCTAGCAGATGGCTTGACAGCGAATTTTATCAATTTTTAGATCCAATAACAATAACAATGTCATCAACAATTCACAGTGATGAATCATTGATCGAGTTTCAAAAAGATTTAGACAGATTTTTAATCTTCGAACATGCTCGTAGAAATGCCGAAGCTGAATACCTTAAGAACCCTACCGACGCAGATGTACGTCTATATTTATATATTTCTCTAATATATATATATATATATGTACCTAAATGTATCTATAACTGTTAGTGCTTATGAATCGTTTTCTATGTTTAATTGACATTGTAGTCATTAATCCCATACTGCTTAAGAGTATTTTTATGTGTATATGTTTAAGTATGATTGGTTATGAATTAATCTTTAATTTGGTTATGAATCGATTACTATGTGTAATTATTAACATTAATTGATCTATAGTTTTCAGCCTGATGCTGATTAAGATAAAGATTATTGACATAAGTAGTTTTTATTATAGAGGATCACCAAAGAACAGACCTTCCTTATGCTTTTTTGTTACTAGTGGTTCTCCTTTTACTAAACCACACTTTCGAAGTGGCTTACATGTCTAGTATAAAGGACTTTATAAAACTCAATCAAAAATGTATTAACCGGTTTGTTGACCATATCTCTGCCGGAATCTGGCCCGAGGTAATGAGGTATGGCCGCTGCAAGAAATCATCATATCTTTTTTATTTGTATACATATATTATATATGTATTTTGCCCAAAAAGAATTACAAGTAGACTTTTGATTAACTACAAGTGATGATAATTGCATTTTTGTTTTCTGTTTTTTTTTTTTATTTATTTATTTATTTATGAGAATGACATTAATAATAGTGTCATTGCATTACAGAATTTAACAAGATGGGGTGAAGCTTTGCTGAAATTAGCCCCATTCTGTAATATCAACAGATCCAAGAAGTTTCTTAGAGGTATTCTTGCAATTCCTATGTTAGCGGTTCTTTCTTTACGTATTTATAAAAAGTAATCTTCTTATAATTCTCCCGTTTAGATGCTAAGTCAAAACTGGACGAGGCGTTAACTATCAATCCTGCAAAGCATGAGGCTTTATGGTATTTAGGTAAGGTGCATATTGCTAATGCCTTCGTAACTTATGACGAAGATGAGGCTAAGATTCAATTTGATCTAGCAAAGGAATGTTTTGAAAAGGCTTTAAAAGAGGTAATAGTTTCTAACTTTCAAAGTTGAATTTTTCTCTCAGCATAGTTATTCTCTATATACTAATTCCCACAGTTGGGGTACTATTGGTGAATAGTACACCTCTTTAAGCTTTAACGACTTGTACCTTACACAGAAAACGTTGTACCCACCATAGTTTTAAAAAACGGTAAAGGCGTTCGCCTCGAGGCGCGCCTCAGTACGATTTTCAAATTCTCCGTTTAGGAGCGTACGCCTCAAAGGCCATTTAAAACGTACGCCTCAAATGGGAGATGCGGTTCAATTTTGATATGAGGCGGTTCGATTGAAGAGGCGTGCGCCTCATGGTCAAACGAAAAATCGGTGTCTAACTCGCTAATTACTAGGTCAACCGCCGGTGAACGGCAGTCAAACGGCGGTCAACGGCGTCGGAAAACTTAAAACTTGCCGGAAGATGAGGAAGGAAAACAGAAAAAGAGAAAGAAGATGAGGGAGGAAGGAAAATTAGACCTGGTAACGTTGATGTTTCATCGGAACAGAAGCTGATGTTTCATCGGAAGAACAAGCTGATGAGGGAGGAAGGACAGATCTGACCTTGGTTTTCATCGGGAGAAAAAGCTGGTTTTCTTTTTATCAAGTGTCAGATATAAATGTATCTATAGACTATATCTTTATATATTTTAAATATTTTAATTTCTTTTTTCTTTTATCAAATTTCAATTACAGCCCCTAAACTTTTACTAAATTTTAATAATAAAAACAAACTTAATATACACTCTTTAATCTTTAATAAAATGACAATAACAGCCCCTATTATTTATATATTATCAGAATATATATATTTATTATTAAAAGTCAACAAAAGTCAACTCCGCCTCGAACGTACGCCTCGGTTCGCCTCGAGGCATACGCCTCGCCTCACAGAGGGAAAACGCCTCGAGGCACGTTTCCGTTTTTTTAAACCTTAGTACCCACAAGGGCCAGTACTGAACTATAGTAAAAAAAAAAAATAATAAATAAATAAAAATAAAAAATAAATTCTCCCCCTCATTTGCCCGATTTTTTTAAAACTAATTTTCCTACAATTTTTCCTAAACTTTCGCCAAAAACGTTTCGTATACTAATACATATAGTTGGGCTACTAACTTTAACGCATATACAAATTTATAAGACGTAATTATGTGTTTCCAAACATAATTGATCTTTAGATCAAACACATACTATAACATTTTGTCAACCTACGTTACTGCAAACAAAGTTGGGACTCATTGTTGATCATGTTGCTACTGCCGCAATGGCTGCTGCTGCCAGCAGTAGAAACGAAGGCTTAGACAGTTATTTACGGTTTATATGTAAAAAACGTGTAATAAAATTGTGTGAACCTTTTTGTACTTAACCAATTGCTAAAAAGTGAAGCAACATGTGCGCCCCCTGTTACTAGTTGAATCTAATTGTGAATAGTTGTGATCAAATGTATTGTCACAGTGTCCTGGAAATGAAGAGTATCAGAAAAATTTGGATTCATTGGTGACGGAGGTATACTACTACATCTGTTCGCCTCTTTCTTATTGTAAAATCATTCTAGTGTATAGGTTATTATGTGTGTTAATAATACATGATATCTATTTTATATGTTAGCATTTTGTGAAAGTATATATATCTACATGTACACATGTCATAGTTAAGTTATTTGCTCTAAGTTAACTCTAAAGTTGAGATAATTACAGCAAAGTAATAATTATATTAATACAAGTACTAGTTTAAAACCCGCGGTTTCTTACTGTCAGTGATATGGCTGGAAGTTAACGTCAAATGGTACTTCAGTAATTATTGTTGGAAACTAAACTTGATTGTGGGCTATTTGTTTTGGATTTGGGCTTGCAAGTATACAAATATTTTGGATAAAGATTATAGCCCATTATGTAGAAACTTCTTGTAATATGTAGTAGTGAAAGTGTGTAGAATGTGTGTAGAATAATCTTGTAAAATATCTAAGTCTAGAATTATCATGAGAATATTTAGGAAATATCTAGATATTAGATGATGAAGTATTCTAGACTAGTCCATGGTGTAGTATAAATAGATGGATTCACCTCTCATTTGTAATCAAGCATCAAAGCAATTCAATAAGCAATAAAAGAAGAGTTTTCAAGATCAATCAAACTTCTAAATTATCAATCCTCTCTTCCACAAATAATATACACATAACCTCCTATTTCTAACAAATTGGTATCAAGAGCTTGGTTCAACAAGATGATGGCCAACAATGTCATCACGTTTCCTCGCCTCACAAAGGATAATTATGATCGATGGAGCATCCAAATGAAGACCTTCCTAGGTGGACAAGACTTATGGGAGATTGTGGAGGAAGGCTATGAGGAACCTGCAGAAAAAGGTCCTCTCGGCAAGGAGAAAAAATTAATGAAGATGAACGATCAAAAGGCTCTTTCCATCATCCAACAAAGTGTAAATGATGGAGCTTTTGAGAAAATTGCAAGTGCAACCACCGCCAAGAAAGCATGGGAGATCTTGGAGAATTCTTATAAGGGAGTTGATAAGGTGAAAAAGGTTCGACTACAAACACTACGAGGTGAGTTCGAATCCTTAAATAAGAAAGACTCAGAATCAATTTCTGATTATTTTACAAGAGTCTTGGCGGTTGTCAATCAATTAAAGAGGAATGACGAAACTTTAAGTGATGTGAGGGTCATTGAGAAAATTCTTAGATCATTAGATTCAAAATTCGACTATATAGTCGTAGCCATTGAAGAATCTAAAGATCTAGAATCAATGACTATCGATGAACTCATGGGTTCACTACAAGCTCATGAAGAGAGGTTCAATAAGAAAAATAAGGAGCCATTGGAGCAAGCTTTACAAGCAAAACTCTCTTTCAAGGAAGAGAACAGTGAAAAGACTCATCAAACGAGTCAACGAGGTCGTGGTCAAGTACGTGGCCGAGGACGAGGGCAAGGATATATCAAACGTGGAGGTTATAGTTCTTACAAAAATGAAGAAAGAAGTCAAGATTTTCACCCGACAAGAGGTCGCGGGAGAGGCTACACAAGTAGAAGGCCAAGGTATGACAATTCTCAAACCAAATGCTATAATTGTCATAAATTTGGCCACTATGCTTCGGAATGCGAGAAGTCAAACAATTACGTGCAAGAAAGAGCAAATTTAGTGCAAGAAGATACCGAAGCCGTGAAAAATACTTTGTTACTAGCATGCAAAGGTGAAGATAACGGAGAATCAAATTTGTGGTATCTCGACACGGGTGCAAGCAACCATATGTGCGGTGACAAAAACATGTTTGTGGAGTTAGACGAGGTAATTAGTGGAAATATCACCTTCGGAGATTCCTCTAAAGTCCCGGTTAAAGGCAAAGGTAAGATTCTCATCCGCTTGAAAAATGGAAGGCATCAATTTATCTCTAACGTGTATTATGTGCCCAATATGAAGACGAATATACTGAGTATTGGACAACTCTTGGAGAAAGGCTATGATATTCACATGATAAATCGTACCCTTTCTTTAAGAGACCAAAAAGGAGGTTTGATTGCTAAGGTGCCAATGTCAATGAATAGGATGTTCATGCTAAATATTCAACATGACATTCCAAGATGTTTAAAAGCATGTTTCAAAGATAATTCTTGGCTTTGGCACATGAGATACGGGCACTTAAATTTTGGAGGGTTAAAATTATTATCAAGTAAAGGAATGGTGAAGGGTTTGCCTCCAATTAATCATCCGGATCAAATATGTGAGGGATGCCTTCTAGGAAAGCACTTCCGAAACAGTTTTCCAACAGAAGCTTCTAGTAGAGCGAAGAAACCTCTAGAACTTATTCACACGGATGTGTGTGGACCCATCAGCCCACCGTCTTTTGGTAAAAATAGATATTTTATTCTATTCATTGATGATTTTAGTCGAAAGACATGGGTCTATTTTCTAAAAGAGAAGTCGGAAGCTTTTGGAATGTTCAAGAAGTTTAAAGCATTTGTGGAGAATCAAAGTGGTCTCACCATAAAGGCTTTGAGATCCGATCGTGGAGGAGAGTTCACATCCAAGGAATTCAAGAAATTTTGTGACAACAACGGGTTACGACGTCCTCTGACTCTTCCGTATTCACCTCAACAAAATGGTGTTGCGGAAAGAAAAAATATGACCATTCTTGATATGGCTCGGAGTATGTTAAAGAGCAAAAGGATGCCTAAGGAGTTTTGGGCTGAGGCAGTGGACTGTGCGATCTATCTAGCAAATCGTTCGCCTACTAGAAGCGTCAAGAACAAAACGCCCATTGAAGCTTGGAGTGGAAGGAAGCCCGGCATCTCACACCTTCGAGTGTTCGGAAGTGTGGCATATGCTCATGTGCCAGATCAGAAGAGGACGAAGCTCGATGATAAAAGCGAGAAACTCATATTCGTGGGCTATGACTCAAGTTCGAAGGGTTACAAGTTATACAATCCCAAGACCGGTAAAGTAATCTCAAGTCGAGATGTGGTGTTCGATGAAGAAGAAACATGCGAAGAGGAGAACTACGACTTTCTCCCTTATCCATTCGAAAGTACTGTAAGGAATGAAGAATATCTAGAAGTTCAAGAACCTTCTAGTACACCATCTCCGCACTCTCCACGTACTCCAACCACTACAACTAATGAAGTGACACCAACATCAGGAGGAGAATCAAGTAGGCTACAACATCACACAAGGAGCATTGAGGAGTTGTACGAGGTAACACAACCTATGGAGGATCTATCATTGTTCTGCCTTCTTGCCGATTGTGAGCCAATAAGCTATGAAGACGCAACAAAAAGCCAAAAGTGGAAATGTGCTATGGACGAAGAGATTCAAGCAATCGAGAAGAATAATACGTGGGATCTTGCCACACTACCAAAGGGACATAAGGCTATTGGTGTAAAGTGGGTGTACAAGTCCAAGAAGAATTCCAAAGGTGAAGTTGAAAGATACAAGGCAAGGTTAGTGGCGAAGGGATATAGTCAACAAGCCGGCATAGACTATGACGAGGTATTTGCTCCCGTCGCTCGTCTAGAAACTATAAGATTGATAATCTCACTTGCGGCTCAACATAATTGGAAGATTTATCAAATGGATGTCAAATCCGCGTTCCTTAATGGCCATTTAGAAGAAGAAGTCTATATAGAACAACCTTTGGGATACATCGTGAAAGGCCAAGAGAATAAGGTGCTAAAATTAAAAAAGGCATTATACGGGTTGAAGCAAGCGCCTCGGGCATGGAATAGCAGAATAGACAAGTATTTCCAGCAGAATGACTTTACGAAATGCCCCCATGAGCATGCCCTCTACACCAAAGTTAGCAATGATGGAGATGTTATGATTGTGTGCCTATACGTGGATGACTTGATATTCACCGGTAGTAATCCCAAAATGTTTGAGGAGTTCAAGAAAGCAATGGTTCGGGAGTTCGAGATGACCGACATTGGACTTATGGCTTACTATCTTGGAATCGAGGTAAAACAAAAGAAAGAAGGAATATTCATATCCCAAGAAGGTTATGCGAATGAGGTGCTCAAGAAGTTTAAGATGAATGACTTCAAGTCAATGAATACACCGGTGGATTGCAATCTCAAATTGTCAAAAGATGATGAAGGATACTTGGTGGACCCAACAAAATACAAGAGTTTGGTTGGAAGTCTGAGGTACCTAACCTGCACGAGGCCAGATATTTTCTACGGAGTTGGACTAGTAAGTCGATACATGGAAGCACCTACAATAAATCACTTGAAGGCGGCCAAGAGGATACTCCGCTACATCAAAGGTACGATTGACTATGGCATGTTTTATTCGCCTTCTGATCACTTCAAGCTAGTTGGATACAGTGATAGTGATTGGGCTGGAGACAAAGATGATCGTAAGAGTACGAGTGGTTTCGTGTTCTATATGGGAGATACGGCGTTCACATGGAGCTCGAAGAAGCAACCCATTGTGACTCTGTCAACGTGTGAAGCCGAGTTTGTAGCAGCAACATCGTGCACCTGTCATGCAATATGGCTCAGGAAGTTACTAAATGAGCTTAAGTTTTTCCAAAAGGAAGCTACGGAGATATATGTGGATAACAAGTCTGCGATTGCTCTAGCGAAGAATCCAGTCTTCCATGATCGAAGCAAGCACATCGATACGAAATACCATTTCATCAGGGAGTGTGTTACAAATAAAGAGGTGCAGATAAAGTACACGAAGTCATTCGACCAAGTTGCTGATATTTTCACAAAGCCTCTAAAACACGAGACTTTTCAGAGATTACGGAATATGCTCGGAGTGACGAAATCAAGTTTAAGGGGGGCTGTTGGAAACTAAACTTGATTGTGGGCTATTTGTTTTGGATTTGGGCTTGCAAGTATACAAATATTTTGGATAAAGATTATAGCCCATTATGTAGAAACTTCTTGTAATATGTAGTAGTGAAAGTGTGTAGAATAATCTTGTAAAATATCTAAGTCTAGAATTATCATGAGAATACTTAGGAAATATCTAGATATTAGATGATGAAGTATTCTAGACTAGTCCATGGTGTAGTATAAATAGATGGATTCACCTCTCATTTGTAATCAAGCATCAAAGCAATTCAATAAGCAATAAAAGAAGAGTTTTCAAGATCAATCAAACTTCTAAATTATCAATCCTCTCTTCCACAAATAATATACACATAACCTCCTATTTCTAACAATTATATTAATAGATGTTTCGGAATGCATCTTACATTCTTGTAGTTATATTGTAATTTTACTTTAATTCATGTTTTGATATTTCCATGGAACTTTTAACATTGCAGGCACCTGAAATTCGCAAAAAGGCTCACAAACAAGGAGGCTCTGGTGCATCTTCAAGTGCTAAGGTTACATATTCATTTCATTTCCTTCTTAGCTAACATTTATTTACCAATATATATTGGTGTCACCAACAAATATGATCAAAACTGACTAATGCTATAAGTATATATATTTGATTTGATTGATATTCATTGAATCTTTTCATTAATGAATGTTGATGTTAATGACTCTCTGGTAACTTTGAGTCATGTTAAATCTTAACCAGTTTTTTTTTTTTTTTTTTTTTTTTTTTTTTTTGGTAAGCAAGGAAACCCTCCTATGAACGAGCACATTGGCTCCCCCACAGAAGGTAAAACCTCGGGTAATCAAGCCCCCCGAGCGCGAGACCTAATCCTATAAAACCAATTAATTAATAAACCAGTTTTGTTTTAAAATTCCTTAATTAACGTTATAACTTACAGGAGAAGTTTTTTTATGGACGCTTAACATTCATACCATCGAGTAATTATATTAATAGATGTTTCGGAATGGATCTTACAAGTTTTGGAGTTAAACCGCGCTTCGCTTCGGTCGAAGTGCAGTTGACCATGTAAGAACTTTTAATGGATATTGCTAATAAATGTCTACGTTAGTTTTTTTTTACATACATAACTATATGTTTTTTGTTAAAATAATTTAACGTTAATGAGCCTATCGTAACCCAGAAAAAAATAGTTATAGCTGCGTGGATATTTTTAAAAAGAAGTAAAACATGTTTTTAATAAAATAAAAAAAGTGGCCAAGACTTGATCTAATGACCCGTTGTTCAAGTATGCAAGTATGCTTGTGCCTAAGCAGTGCTCCAATGTTGTAGGCTTGTAGCTATGCTAGTAATACAATATTTAATATTTAACATTAAACATAATTGAATTTCAAAATTGCAAATTGATTGGGTTTTACTGTTCATGAGTTTTCTAAATGAATATATATACAATTTTTTGTTATTTATATTGTAATTTTATTTTAATTCATGTTTTGATTATTTCCATTGGAACTTTTAACATTGCAGGCACCTGAAATGCGCAAAGAGGCTCACAAACATGTAGGATCTGCTGCATCTGTAAGTGCTAGGGTTACATATTCATTTCATTTTGTTCTCAGCTAACATTCACCAATATAAATGTAAAAAAGAATTGGTTTTACCAACAAATATTGATCAAAACTGACTGATGCTATAAGTATATATATTTGATTGATATTCATTGAATCTATTCATTAATGAATGTTGATGTTATCGACTCCGTGGTAACTTTGATTCATTTTAAATTTTAACCAGTTTTGTTCTAGACAAAATTGCGTGCTTTATACCTCAACTTTGTCCATAACAACGTAGATAACCCTTAACTTTTTTTTTTTACTTGGATAACCCTCATCTTTCTATTTTCGACATGGATCACTCTGAGTGTAACAACCGTTAAGTGTTGTCACGTGCAGATAGTGTGAGGGCAAATTACTCCAACTAATTTTCCCTATTTTATTATAAATAACTCATGAACCCTTCAATCATGTTTCCTATCGTCTATTTTCTCCGAAATTCGAAACCCTAATTTGCATCGAACGAAACAAATTGATTCAGTTGAGTATGAACTCTGAGACGGTTCGTTGTTGGTGTGGACGTATTGCTGTGATTACGACATCATGGACAAAGAAAAATCTAGGTCGTAGGTTTTTTGGATGTCCAATTGAGGTATTTTATTCGCCTAAATTTCGTTTTTTTTCCCTATTTTATCAAGTAACTCAAAATACATTATATGGATGTTTGATGTTCCAGGGATCGCGTTGTAGGTTTGTTGGTTGGTATGATCCACCAATGTGTGAGCGTGCAACCATGATTATACCAGGACTGCTAGACTCAAAAAATAAAAGTGATGCAATCGCCAAAACTGCACGAAGGGAAGCTGCAATTTTGAAGATTCTGTTGTTTTTTAGTTGGTTAGGGATTGCGATGTATGTTGCTCGTTTCTAGTTGATTAATAAGTTAAATCTAATGTAACAGTTTAGTGTACTCAGCTTTATGTACTATGACAATGAAATTTGAATGAAATTCATGTTGTCTACTTTTATGGGTGTTTGAATCAATTATTTATATGTATGCACAGTGGCAAATGGCAAATGATTTTGTGTACTTTGACAAAATGTATGCAGTTTGTACATAGTTTGTACCAATGGTATTATGTATTTAAATGGCAAATAACAACGTGAAGTATTATGTATTCAAATGGAAAATGACAAAATGTATTATGTATTCAAATGGCATATAATTTTCAAAATGTGGTACAATTATAGCAGTTGCACACTTCCAAAGGCGTTGGTTGTATGCAAATCCCCTGAAATTCCTAGTTTTCATGTTTTCATGCATATGTCTCGAACAATACCTATGTTCTGCACATGGGAACATCCTCGAACATCCTCTCCACACAACTAACCTGACTTGAGCCTACTACATCAACCTGAAGTTCAACATACATACTAATCTCTTTGTGAGTAACAAAATAACTCCTAAATTCATTAATGTCTTCATCATTACCAAAAGAATGTAATCCATTATCCAAAGTTTTTTCAGGAATCAGAAATGACATTACATTTTCTTAAGACATATCGTACCCTAAGTACTCTAATTCTTCCTCAAGTTTTTTCACATTAAAGCTAAAACTGTCAACACCATCATATAACGATTCAATAGCCAATGAGGCCTTGCTTCATTGGTGTCCATGTTTCATGGATTCGAGAGTGACCCAGGTTCGAGTCTAACAACTAACAACTAACCTTGCCTTTCAAAAAAAAAAAAAAAAAAAAATATAACGATTCAATACGATTCACATACCGGATGCCTGGTGATTTAGTAAAAACACCTCCATGTTGTAGTTTTAATGTAAACATTGAAGGAAAATAACTGCATATTAAAAAACAATAGAAAAAAAAAACGATTACAATTATGGCCTGGCGATTAACAGTATGTAAGCTTCAATATTTTAAATGTACAGGATTGAATATTGAAAAAAAAGAGAAAAGAATACATACCATATAAATCCATCAGTACATTGATGCCATATTCGCTTCTGACTGAATGAAAGTTTACAAGAACCATGTTGCTTGTTTGGATCGATAGATTTGTTTGTATTTTGTTAAAGATGAACAAACAATACGAGCGGTTGAGTTTTGATGTAACAGTGTTGGAATAGAATACATATCGAGGGTTTTCACATACCATATCTAAATTAACTGGACTAACTTGCCCTCACACTATCTGCACGTGACAATACATGACGGTGGATATTTAACAGATGTTACACTCAGGGTGATCCATGTCGAAAATAGAAAGATGAGGGTTACCTAGTCAAAAAAATAGTTTAGGGTTATCTACGTTGTTATGGACAAAGTTGAGGTATCAACCGCTCAATTATGTCAAAAGCAAAAGCAATATGTTTCAGACAGAAGTTTGGAGATGCAAAACTGGGCAGATTGGGTAGAGATTTAATCATGTTAATAAACTTTGAACTTAGTACAGATCGAAAAGATTAGCTTAACCCACAGGTGTTTTTTTTATTAATTGAGTTTGATGATTTCATATGACTATAAAAGATTGAAAATGATCCAAACGGATGTGGAAATATTGAGGGACTCGGTAATTTCAGGCTATATGTTCTTTGGTGTATATTTTCTTTTTACTCGATCTTAACTGCCATTGCTAAGTTCTTCAAAAAAAAAAAAAAAAAAAAAAAAAAAACTGCTATTGCTAATATTATTATATAACGTTTCGTCAATGAATTATAATAATAAAAGGTCGCTTTCCTCACCTGCATATATATGCTTGTTTTGAATTGACTCTTCAGTGCATTTTCATTGAAGACTGATGCCATCGATGGAACGATCACCTGTAAAAATAACTCCTCATCAATTGATGATACAAACTTTAGTGAGAGCTAAAATGAGTGACAAACTATATAATGAAAAAAGCATTATATATTTTAGTATGCTTGGATGTTGTGTAAAAACTATACTGATGCGACGTTTTGTGTTCAACTTATAATTATAATAACAATGATCAAATAACTTAACTAATCAACACAAATGCCCGGACAACAATGACCCGATCATTATAGCAACTACCAAGTATTCATGCACGGTTCGTTCACAGTGAGCAATTTACATGAATCTCAAAACACTAATAAATGTCCTAAGTTGATTGGGGGGTTTAAGAAAGTTTTTAACTAAACTAAGATTAACCTAAGAGAAAGATTAACATATAAGAGAAAAACGTATTCACTTGATTGATCCACATTTTGACATGAATTACCCATTTTGCATTTGTTAAATCACAATGTTCAAACATATAGTTTCATTTTCATTCGTCATCTTCCGTAAAACCTCAAACAAATAAAATTCGTTAACTCTCGTAGACCCATTTCAACAATCAAACTATGTTGGATAAAATCATCGACACTTGATCTTGAATTAGACTCACATCAAATTTTTAACCTAGACAATCACTTGAAAAGTCTAATCGCCACTATGTTGACTAAAAGCTATTTTGACCACCAATTAAGTCAATGACCCAATCAGTTGAACCAAATTCCTAATTATCTAGATCACCAAATGGTGTTAGAGCATTAATTGAATCACCAATCGAATCACTAAGATGGTTTAACACTCAATGAAATCAAAATGAGGCTTAAAACAATCATAGCAATGGGTCTTCAACCAAACTCAACAATATCGACCCACTTTAACATCAATACATGAAATTAGGGTAAATCTAATCATCAAGTTTCATAATCAAATGAACACAAACAAATCCAAGCTAACATCATAGCATAAACAACAACTAGATCAAAGATATCATAAGTATTCATCACTATAACTAGAGAAATTAAGAACAAGTGCCAAAATGGAGGGATAATTACAAACTAGAGAATGGATGATGGAAATCTATCACTAATCTTTAACAATCTTGAGCTAAGACCATGAAATTGAGCTTCATCTTGATGTAATCATGATTGGAACCCTTTTAGGGTTCCAAAACGGCCTAAAGGAACAGCTCTCCTTGCTCAAAAACCCCAAAAATGCTTTTATAGGTCGGCTGAAAATCTTGTCTGAAACAGCGAAAATGCACCTCTTTTGATGGCTGAAAGGTGAATGTGCCGCATTTGTTTACTGATGCGCCGCATTTGTAAGATGAATGCGCCACATTTTTTTACTGATGCGCCACATTTTTGTACATGAAAAGCTACTTGTGCTGAATGGGTCCATTTTACACTATAGATGCGCCTCATTTGTCATTTTAATGTGCCACATTTTCCGTTTTCCTGCAATTCCTTAGTTTTTGCCATTTTGGTTCACTTTTGGCCAAACTTGGTCAATTTTGCACCACTTGAGACTTTTAGCCTTATTTACTCTTGAACCATCATTTAAGCACCAAACTAACACCTTCAGTTCCTAATCTCTTCAAAACCCGACCAATTTAGAAAGATATTGTGAGGATAAACATGTGTAATTCAAGCAATATCAAATCCCCCACACTTAAGCCTTGATTGTCCTCAAGCAAGCCTAAACTTAACCATATCTTCATGAATGTTGATCAACTTTGACTAATGAATTTTGCAATTTCAAGTATGGTCATTTCAATTTTCAAACTTTGAACAAACTCAAAGTACTTGACAAATTCAAAGAATTACCTCAATGCTTTTGTCAATATTCAAAGGCTTTAATGTAACATCCCGCCTTACTACGACTACAATATTGTCCGCTTTGCCCACAGGCGCACGACGTTTTCTTGGTAGCCACACGAGGCCTTCCCAGGTGGTCACCTATCCTAGTACTACCCCGCTCGAGCACGTTTAACTGCAGAGTTCTGACGAGATCTGTTGTGCTTGTAGCCCCAAAACGCGTTGTGTCTAGTAAGGATGGAAGTTACCTTATAAAGGACTCAAACTTTCTTACACAAATCTATGTGGGACGGGGTATTACAAACTCCCCCACTTACAATCCTGACGTCCTCGTCGGGCTGAAACAAACTAATACCCAGAATCTATACCTCAGGAGATGCCTAAGCCGAGTGCCCATCACACCCCGAGAGGCTAGTGCTCTGATACCATCTGTAACATCCTGCCTTATCACGACCACAATATTGTCTTAACTAGTGAAACAACTAATATCAATTAAGCATGTTGTAAGACATCAAGTTAATCAAGTCTAAACCATTTTTAAGCTTGTTTCTAGACTTAAGCAAAATCTATGTGTGTTAATAATTCTTCATCCTATTAAGGTCACTAGATTATGACATATTAAATGTTATCCAAGTAGCATAAGCATATATTGAAATAGTCCAAATACAAGTTGATGGTTTCCTACTTGTAGCAAATAGCAAGACAAAGTTCATACATATATATTAGGTAACTATAAGCAAGTTGGCATTTAGCGCATAGTCAAATAATACTCATGTATTAAAGTAATATTCATGTAATGACTAGCAAGAGATCACTAATTATTTAAAGATTAAACATATAGTGATGACATAGCATTGTACCAAAGCTATTGTAACAACCCGACCCTTTCCGTTATCTTTCGTTTACTTTAGGTTAAATATTTAACGACCGTTAGTTAAATTCTATGAATTTTTATGCCAGAACTTTTTTTTATAAAATACTATTATTAAGATGTGCTACATATTACTTGATTTCATACTTTGGTTTAGAAGTATGCGAGAAACTTATAAAATGCAAGAAAAACGTACGGTTAGTGAAAACCAAGAAAAACGTCTTTTAAGGCAATGAAACGAAATATAATTCATTTTTAATAATTATTTTATATAATTATTAAGTTTTAAAATAATTTTAATTTATTAGAAGTTTTATAAATTTAAAACGCTTAAAATTCGCTAAAACGCTCGATTAACGTTCCAGCTTTCGATTTTCGGTTAACGACACTTAGCAACGAATTAAATAATTAATAAAAAAAAATAATTATTCTATATAATTTTTAAAAACTAGAATTCTTTTATGATTAAGAGAAATTATTTAATTTAAGAATCTGATAGAATTAACGTTTACTGATTCGATTCGCGTTTCGGTTCGACACTTAATGGATTTACTTAGAAAACTTAACTAGCAACAATTTGAGTCCATAAACTCTTCTTGGACCCCTTTTGGTCGAAATCCCCATCCCCCTTGTGCCTATTCGTCTTATTTTAGCCCGAGCCCATTTATTAAACCTTACCTGTAACAATTTGAGCCCTAGTCTCATTATCACTTAACAAAAACTGCATGTATCCTTTTCCTCCCTTCTTTTCACGATTAGTGCAGCTCCAAATACTCCATATCCATTGCCATTCTTCAAGGATCAAGAATGGATAGATTACTCGCTTGCTCGCTTGCCCGATTACATATTCTTGCTCCTCTAATTCTCCTCTACGCATCTATACCAACAATTTTATGATTAGAGTATGATTCAAAAACTCTATTTTTCCAGATTTGATTGTTATTATACATGTAAAGGGTTGCTAGAGTGTTTAGTGCTCAAGTCTTGATTTGTGTACGTGTTACTAGTCGTTATAATGCTCAGATTGCATGTTAGGGTTTAATCACGAATTTAATTGCTATGCTACTGATATGATAAGTTTGTTTTCTGTAAATATAAAGTGTATATATAAAAAGCTATCGAAAAATTATTGAGTTTGCTCGCAAGAATTCATGATTTGATTATGTATAGCTATAGTTATGCTTAATTGAATTTTCGACGTGTAATTATGCTTTATTTTGAAAACTGCAATTTATGTGTTTGGAATTGATGCATGAACTGATGTTAGTTGGATAGATAATTGAAAAAACATAAAATGGACTAGGATATCATAGCTATTAGATTTGTGAAAGTCATTTTATGCTTACTCGAACGTTTGCGGTAAAACTTGTTAAACAACGATTTTCTTTGGAGTCAAACGACCACTTAACATGATTTTAGGAAACTAACCCTTTGCATTATGGAAATTACATGATTAGTAATTAATCTTTCATGTAAACCTCATTGGCTAATTGTCTCTACATGCACGTATATTCGACCCCGAAAACGACTACCTGAATGAGATCGAATCTGTCTAGTTTGTACATTTAATTGTCTAACAAGAAGTAGAAATGGATTTAGAGATTGAGCTTCTGATATGTAGTTAAATGTATATTATTTAGAATATTTCATTTGTATTTATAGCTCTAAAAAATCTAATTGCTATGTGTTGTATGCGTGCCGAAACCATAGGTCTGGATTCTGTCTAAATCAGAAAGTACGACTTGTTGGTCAAAACTGCACAAATTGGCTAGATGTTTTTCTTAGATCTTTTTACCACTGATAATTTGATATGTTTGTGACCATCTCCAATTGTCCATTTGTGATTTACTATTTTCTAGATTAAATGAGAATTATTATGATACTGATGCGCAAATAGCAACTGAACTAGAAAGTTTTGCATGCTACATGAGTTCTAGGAATTGTATGATAGCGTGCTTGGTCTTTTTAGAAAGCTTATGATATGTACTTGTGATCTGTAGTTTATCATAATTTATTGATGTGTCATTTGTGAACAATGCCTGTCCGATTGCATGACCGTTGTGAATACGTACGATAATTAAACTAGTAAATGTTAATTTGCTAAACGAATATGTGAAACTCATGAGTTGACCTTGGTTTGACTTTGTGACATCATTGACATGACCTACTGATGTAGTTGACTTAGGTTTACCAACTTGACTAAGTTTTACTTTGATTTGACTTGCATGAACTAGTTGACTTTTACTATACAATCGCGTCGGACTTGAGCAATAGGACTATACATACCCTATGGACCTACCTAGATTGTTAGACATTTATTGACTAACATATGTTCTCTAGGTTGAGGTCTACAGTTATTTGCATTGTGATTTTCGGTTACGTCTCCGTGATTTGCTTTATGCACATTAGGTGAGTTTCATTACTCCCTTTTTATATATATTTTGGACTGAGAATACATGCAATGTTTTATAACTATTTTACGAAATGGATACAAGTACTTAAACTAATTCAACGTGGGTTTGAATCAAAAACCCCTAGCTTGGTAACTTTAACTATTGGTTTATGAATTCGTAGGCGTGAATCCTAAAGGTAGATCTATTGGGTTTTGCACCCCCACTCAGAATGTTCTACTAGTCAATGATTTTAACTTAGAAGAATGAGTTTTTAGTATTTCGAGGTTAACCGAATGCACTTGATTCGGTGCACATATTATTATAACTCAGGGGTATACGCTTTTGTTAAGGCTAGTTACCGGGTGCCCACAACTTATAGGATACTTTTTATACACTGCGGTGTATAGATATTTATAAACTGAAATCTTGTGATCTATTGCTGGAATTTATATAATCAAAATGATTATTTATGATAAACCTATGAACTCATCAACCTTTTTGTTGACACTTTTAAGCATGTTTATTCTCAGGTTTTTCAAAAGTGCTTCCGTTGTCTGCTTGTTATTTGCTCATGGTGCTGCATGGAGTCTTTCATGCCATATTTTCAAAAAGACATTGCATTCAAATATTATTGTTATAATTTGTTATTAAATAATTTGACGATTAAGTCATTTTGTATAAGCTGACATATATATTTGGGAAATGTCTATATTTTGGGAAATTTTCTATGTACAGAAAGTATGTTATTAAAATTGAATGCAATATTTTATCAAAACGTATCATATAGAGGTTAAAACCTCTCTGTGGGACCGTATATAACGTATTGCGTCAATAGCAATTTTGACGGGTCGTTAAAGTTGGTATCAGAGCTAATTGTTGTAGGGATCTAGGAATTGCATTAGTATGTCTAACTGAGTCGTTAGGGCGCATTAGTGAGTCTAGACTACAACCCGACTATAAACTATTACATATTACTGGTTGCATTACTACATATGTGTATATATTTATACGTATACTATGTGTGCACTAACACCTATTTCTAATACTATCCGTTGACATAATAATTAACCACTACCTATCACTATTGTTGCTCACTGCCTATCACTACTTACTACTATAACTACTGTGGGTCAGTACTGTTATCGCTACTTATCACTACTATTGTCTAATACTCAATACTAAGCTTCACTACTCATCACTTGTGTATTTTGATTTACATAGCGTTGTTTTTAATGGCACTAATTTGGTGTGCTACTCTTTTATGAAGAAACATCGTTTGACCTTGAACACATTGACGTGAATAACTATTATTTCCCTCAGGATATACACCTTAAGAGGGTGAACAAACTCTTCTCGATTAACTACGAGTTTTTATTCGAGTTGCCCAATACACCTTGTTCATTTGTCGTTCTCCACGATATTATCCTCTTAAATTTGATGGAGTGACATTGGAATGGAGGTATGAATTAGTGTAATATAATGACACCTGATCAACGTGGTTATATTACAGTAAGTCATACTAAAGTTCTAATGGCTCGCGATGGAGATGGGGCTTAATCAACCTTATTATCAGCGTGTACCATGTTACATGACTCATTTATTTTCTTTTTTGCCATCTGAAAACACCGAGACCCTATCTATCACACAATCTGAGGCTATACTTTTCTTCGCTGTCATATATCTTTATGCTCCTGATAAAGGGTCAACTGTTATTCAACTTCAAAATATACATACCTAAATGTATACTCTCTCGTTTTCATCCGATTTGAATATCCAACTACAAGATTGTGACGACCCGGAAATTTCTGACCAAATTTAAACTTAAACTTTATTTGATTTCTACACGATAAGCAAAATCTGTAATACTGAGTCTTAAAAATTTTGAACTGTTTATTTATGCAATTACCCTTCAACTATCTATGATGATTCACGAACCACTATCTGTAAATAAATAAATATATATATATATATATATATATATATATATATATATATATATATATATATATATATATATATTAAATTGAAATAGAAACTTATATTGTGACGCCCCGTACTAAATCATCATGTACGGACCATCAACAACAGGATCATTACAAGGTCAAACACTATATGCGTTTTCAAAACAAGTTTGCATTCATGATAAAAGGTGACGTCATAACCAACGCCAAATGTTTTACCACCAAAGTATGCTTCAATGAACAGAAGCAAATATAATAGTACGCGACCCTTAGGTCGTTACAAATCATAGTTTCAAATGTAATTAAGTTTGAATGCAAGATAAACAGTTCATGCGGTGATAACACTAGAGCAGCGGGTGTCTACGGCAAGACTAGCACGACAGCGGAAGCAAATAACCTTAAGCACCTGAGAAAAACATGCTTAAAAACGTCAACACAAAGGTTGGTGAGCTATAGTTTAAGTATAACAGTATGTAAGGTAGGCCACGAGATTTCAGTGCTACAAAGAGCGTTTCAAAACAGTATGATAAAGTATATGTTAACCGTGGGCACTTGGTAACTAACTTAACATTTATACCCCCTGAAAGTACACTTGGCAAGTGCGTATGTGACGCCCCGTACTAAATCATCATGTACGGACCATCAACAACAGGATCATTACAAGGTTAAGTACTATATGCGATTTCAAAAGAGTTGCATTCATTAATAAAAGTGACGTCATAACCAACGTCAAATGTTTTACAATCCAAAAGCATGCTTCACTAAGTAGAAGCAAATAATAAGTGTACGTGACCCCAATGGTCATTACATAACATAGTTTCAAAAGTAAATAAGTTTGAATGCAAGATAAGTAGTCATGCGATAACAACTCTAAGCAGCGGGTTCTACAGTACGACTAGTACACAGCGGAAGCTAACCTCAAGCACCTGAGAAAAACATGCTTAAAAATGTCAACACAAAGGTTGGTGAGCTATAGTTTAAGTATAACAGTATGTAAGGTAGGCCACGAGATTTCAGTGCTACAACGAGCGTTTCAAAAGTATGTAAAAGTATATGCTAACCGTGGGCACTTGGTAACTAAGTTAACGTTTATACCCCCTGAAAGTACACTTGGCAAGTGCGTATGTCTATGAAGTATTAAACACTCGTTAAATGCTAGCGCTACTAGCCCGAGTGGGGATGTCAAACCCTATGGATCCATATCTAAGATTCGCGTTCACGGTTCAAAAACCAATGATTAAACGTTACCGAGCTAAAGGGAATGTTTATGCCGTTGTATAACCCACACATATATAAGTTTAAGTACTCGTGCCTAGTATGTAAAACATAAAATCCACATGTATTCTCAGTTCCCAAAATAAGTTTAAAGTAAAAAGGGAATGCTATAACTCACAATGATAATGTAGTCGTAAAGTCGGTCCGGTAAAGGTGTGCAAGTAAACGGTCCGAAGGTCCTCAACCTAAGGCAAATAGTACTAAGTCAGTAAATTGTCTTAATAGGTTTAAAAGTATGTAATTAAGGTCTTAAGGGTCATCATCAATCATCATTAAACAAAAGGCGTAAAGTAGGTTTCGTTTATGAAAGTAGTTTAAAACAAAGGCTGACTTCGATCAGTCACCACGGCCTCTACCCTTACTGAATTAAGGTGAGACCAGTGGCCATGGCTCCGTATATGAGTCCCTTAAGTGTGGTAAAATTTACAGAAGCAAACTCGTCTTCGTTTGACGGTGGCGACGGTCTAAGTGCGAGTAGGTCAGAAATTTCTGCACAACATTAAAGGACATAGTGACGATCGGAGGGCCATAAATCCTAAACCGTAACTCGGATTAAGACGAGACCTATATGAAAAGTTATCTACTCGAAAAGTTCTATTTAAAAATCAAGGTTAGAACAGCGCAGGTCTGATGGTGTGTTACAGAAACAGCAGGTCAGTAGGTTTGGACAGAAACAGTAAGTTTAAAAGGGTTCCGGTGGTCTTGGTGTTTGATGTTCATCATGGTTCTCATCCTTGATGCATATAGCTTCAAGTGTACAACTTATGGGTGTGTTTACGTCATATTAACCAAGTCTTGACCATCATAACACTAGTGCAAGTCTAAGACATGAAGCACAACTCACTTAAGAGTTGCATGTAGTTTGATGAACCAAAGTTACATCAAAGTCTTAGGTTTGACACTTACATGAACTATAATAGAAATATTGAACTCTAAACTTGAAAAATAACTAACTAATCAAGATCTTAAGATGTAGAACATAGTTCTTTAGTTAGATCTTGAAGATCCAAGACCCAAAAGTCTAGATCAAGCATAAGTATACAAAGTTGTTTTTAAAGAAAACTTATTTGTGTGTTCTTGAACTTTCAAAGTTAACTTTTAGTTCAAGATTAATGAGATCAAAGTTAACTAGTAACATTTGACCAATAATAACATAAATCATGAAATTAAAGTGAAAGTAAATGAAGTAAATAGCTAAGTAAACAAGTAATTAAGTTCATGGTTTGCATACTTTAAAGATTCAAGCCTAAGCTTGATCTTTAAGAAAGTAAACTTGAAGTTTACTTCATGAATCACAAGTATGCTTTCAACACATGAACTTTGATCTTTTGACATAATGTATGTAGAACATAACTAGAAAGTTAGTTCTTGTATGTTCTTGGAAATACAAGATTAATATGAAGAATCAAACTAGAAAGTTTATTCTTGTAACATGAAAGTAAGTAACAACAATTAACAAGACAAGTAGTTAAACAAAATCAAGAACAAGTAACAATCAACAAATGATGATGATGGATGATTTAGGATTCGGTTTTGTTTGATGAAAAAGAAGAGAAATGAAGTTCATAATACTTACAAACTTGTGAGAAAAGAGAGAAAAGCTGAAGTGCAAGTTGAAGTGTGTTTGTGTTTGAATGAGAGAATGAATGAGAAGTAATGAAAAATGAAAAACAAAAACACCCTTATGGGTCTCCAAACCGACGGTTTAGGGGTTCAAGGGGGAAGAGGAGTTGTTTGTTGGTTACTTGCATGTTAAAGTTCAAAAGGTGTGGATAAAAGATGTAGTTGCATGGGGATTAAGAGAACTAGATTCCATTTGCATGTAACTAACTAGTTACCATTCAAATTAATACTTACAAGTGTAACATGGGCTAGTTTACCCATTAACATAAGTAGGGTGGGCTTGGAAGCCCAAGTTCAAGAGTCCATAACACTAATAAAGCCCAAGTACAATTAATAACAAGTTAAGCCAATTAAAGCCCAAGTAATTAACTAATAGCCATAGTTAATCAAAATGATTAATAAAACTAATCATGAATGTAAATAATACTTGAAAATATTATTCGTGCAAGTTCCGGGTGTCACAAAGATGTTCGGCAATTAAAGTCAAGTTCGGGCAATCATGGCAACATGTAAATGTAATAACGTACATTTGTTTAATCACACGTATTAATAATAATAATTATTAATAAATAAATGTTGGAAAATTCGGGGTCGTTACATTACCCACCTGTTAAAGAAAATTTCATCCCGAAATTTAAGCTGAGGTAGATGGAGGAGTCGGGAAAAGGTGAGGATACTTCCGCATCATTTGATCCTCTCGCTCCCAAGTAAACTCAGGTCCTCGTTTGGCATTCCATTGCACTCGGACGATTGGAATCTTGTTGCGTTTCAAAGTTTTGATCTCACGATCCATAATTTCGACGAGCTCTTCCACAAAGTGGAGTTTGTCGTCAATTGTAAGTTCTTCCAGTGGTATGATAAGTTTGGGTGCAGCAAGACACTTCTTCAAGTTTGACACATGGAAGGTAGGATGAACTGAGCTCAATTGTGCTGGTAGATCCAAACGGTAAGCAACGGGTCCAACACGTTCCAAGATCTCAAAAGGACCAATGTATCGTGGGTTTAACTTCCCACGTTTTCCAAAACGGATCACACCTTTCCAAGGTGCAACCTTTAACATTACATGGTCGCCGACGTTGAATTCAAAGTCTTTACGTTTAAGATCGGCATAACTCTTCTGACGATCATGGGCAGTCTTAAGTCTAGCTTGGATCTGAGCAATCTTCTCCGTCGTTTCGTGGACTACCTCGGGTCCGGTGATTTACTTTTCTCCTACTTCGGCCCAACAAATAGGAGATCGTCACTTATGGCCATACAATGCTTCAAAAGGTGCAGCATTAATGCTCGAGTGATAACTGTTGTTGTACGAGAATTCGGCGAGTGGCAAATGCCTTTCCCAGGCCTTTCCAAAATCAATGACACATGCACACAGCATGTCCTCCAAGGTCTGAATCGTGCGTTCACTTTGCCCGTCAGTCTGAGGGTGATAAGCAGTACTCATGTCAAGACGAGTTCCCATGGCTTCTTGCAAAGAACGCCAAAATCTAGAAGCAAAACGGGGATCGCGATCTGAGATGATCGATAAAGGTACACCATGACGAGATACAACCTCTTTGATGTATAACTGAGCAAGTCTTTCCATTGTATCAGTTTCCTTCATCGCTAGGAAGTGTGCAGATTTGGTGAGGCGGTTAACAATAACCCAGATGGTATCGTATCCGCCCACCGTCTTTGGTAGCTTGGTGATGAAGTCCATTGTTATCCTTTCCCACTTCCATTGTGGGATTTCCGGTTGTTGAAGTAAACCAGAAGGTCTCTGATGCTCGGCTTTAACCTTCGAGCAAGTCAAACACTTACCAACATAAGTCGCAACGTCCTTCTTAAGATTCAGCCACCAATACTGTTCTTTAAGGTCGTGGTACATCTTCCCTGCACTGGGATGAATCGAATATCTCGATTTGTGTGCTTCATCAAGTATCAGGTTTCGTATATCTCCATAAAGAGGTACCCAAATTCTTCCGGCATAACATCGGAGTCCAGACTCCCTAACCTCGAATCGAGAGACAAGTATGTTCAAATGTTCGTGAGATATGTTCTCCTCTTTGAGAGCCTCAACTTGGGCTACTCTGATCTGGCTATTGAGGTTCGAATGAATGGTGATGTTCAGAGCCCTAACACGAAGAGGTGCCGTCCTCTCCTTTCGGCTCAAAGCGTCAGCTACAACATTGGCCTTGCCAGGGTGATAACGGAGTTCACAATCGTAGTCGTTGAGCGTCTCGATCCATCGACGCTGTCTCATATTCAGTTGCTTCTGATCAAAGATGTGCTGGAGACTCTTGTGATCGGTGAAAATAGTGCTCTTAGTTCTGTACAAATAGTGTCTCCATAATTTAAGCGCAAAGACAACGGCTCCAAGTTCAAGATCATGTGTAGTCTAGTTCCGCTCGTGAATCTTCAATTGGCGGGAGGCATAGGCAATAACCTTTGATCGTTGCATCAGTACACAACCAAAACCACTCTTCGATGCATCACAATAAACAACAAAGTCGTCACTGCCTTCAGGAAGTGATAGGATAGGTGCGGTGGTTAACTTCTTCTTCAAAGTTTGAAATGCTGATTCGTGTGTGGGTTCCCAAATGAACTTCTTGCCCTTGTGAGTCAGTGCGGTCAAAGGACGCGCAATCAGAGAAAATCCTTCGATGAACCTTCGATAATAACCGGCGAGACCTAGGAATTGGCGAATATGCGTCAGAGTAGTGGGGGTCTCCCACTTGCTGATGGCTTCAATCTTGGCGGGATCAACTTTGATACCCTGGTCGCTTACAACATGACCCAAAAATTGTACTTCCTTCAACCAAAATTCACACTTGGAGAATTTGGCGTAAAGTTGCTCTTGTCTTAAGAGTTCAAGCACTAATTGGAGGTGTTGCTCATGTTCTTTTTCGCTCTTAGAGTAGATGAGGATATCATCTATGAAGACGATAACAAACTTGTCCAAGTAAGGCTTGCAGACACGATTCATGAGGTCCATGAACACGGCAGGTGCATTTGTCAAACCGAATGGCATCACGAGAAACTCATAATGACCATAACGGGTCCTGAATGCAGTTTTCATCACGTCACTTTCCTTCACCCTCAGCTGGTGATATCCGGATCGCAAATCGATCTTTGAATAAACGCTCGATCCTTGTAGTTGATCAAAAAGATCGTCAATTCGTGGAAGCGGATACCAATTCTTGATTGTCAATTTGTTGAGTTCACGGTAGTCGATACACATACGGAAGGATCCATCCTTCTTCTTCACAAACAACACAGGTGCGCCCCAAGGCGAGAAGCTTGGTTGAATAAATCCTCGGTCTAACAGCTCTTGTAGTTGACTCTGTAATTCTTGCATCTCGGAAGGTGCGAGTCTATAAGGTGCGCGAGCTACAGGTGCTGCTCCTGGCACTAAATCAATCTGAAACTCTACGGCTCTCTGCGGCGGCAATCCAGGCAATTCCTCTGGGAAGACATCGGAAAATTCGTTCACAATTCTAACGTCATTCACGCTCTTCACCTCAGTTTCTACCGCTTTCACATGTGCTAGGACAGCAAAACGTCCCTTCTTCATAATCTTTTGCGCTTTCACGCAACTAATGAGGTTCAACTTCGAGGTACATCTCTCTCCATAGATAACCAGTGGCTCGCCATCTCCTTGTGGTATGCGAAGTGCTTTATCTCCACAGATAATATCGGCTTTTATCTTGCTCAACCAATCCATACCGACGATCACGTCAAAACTTCCCAGTTTGATAGGTATCAAGTCAATTTCGAAATCTGCACCAGCTATGTTGATAACAGCTCCACGACTAATATGGTCAACCTTTTCAAGTTTTCCATTTGCGACCTCGACAAGCATACTTTCTTTTAACGGGACTAACGACCAATTAATCTTATCGCAAAAATGTCTACATACATAACTTCTATCCGCACCAGTATCAAACAAGACAGAAGCTAAAATATTGTTGATTTTGAATATACCTGTCACCAAGTCAGGGTTTTCGCGTGCCTCCCTTGCATTAACGTTGAAAGCTCTACCACGGGGTAGTCCGCTGTCTTTTCGCTTGTTTGGGCACGCATTTCTGAAATGGCCCGTTTGTCCGCATTCGTAGCACTTTTTCGGTCCATTGGTGTTCGACTTCCCATTCAAAGTGGTGACCTTGCAGTCTTTCTCGATATGCCCAGTCCGTTGACACTTTTCGCAAACAACATTACAATATCTAGTATGGTGCTTGTAGCATCGCTTGCATTGTGGTAAGGTTCCTTTGTAGTTCGGGTTTGAGTTGGTGTTCGGATTGGGATTTCCACCGTTGTTGTTTCCCCTAAAAACCCTCATGTCGTTTTGCCGGGTTTTGATCATAGTTCCTTCCCCTGTTGTTGTTGTTGTTATTATCCCACTTTCGCTTTTCACTACTACCAGCTTCAAACTTAGCCTTCTCCGAAATATCGATGATGATTTGGTTCATTAAAGTATGCGCCATGCGCATCGCCTCTGGGACATTGGGTGGTTTGGACGAGGTGACATTTCCCTTAATGCTCTTAGGAAGTCCCTAGAAGTACCTTTCCATACGCTTGAATTCTGGGGTGACCATTGTCGGACACATCAGGGCTAGTTCCAAAAATCTCTTGTTGTAACCATCAAGGTCGTTCCCAACGGCCTTTAACTGCATAAATTCGATTTCCATCTTCTGGATTTCGGTCCTAGGGCAGTATTCCTCAATCAGGGCCCCTTTGAATTCCTCCCATGGGGTAGCAAACGCTTCATCGATACCTTTTGCTTGAGCTAACGTGTTCCACCACGTTAGTGCGCCATCAGACAGCGTGCAAGATGCAAACTTGGTCTTATTCTCCTCCGAACAGTTACTAACTCGAAACACAGATTCTAACTTCTCGAACCATCTAGTAAGACCAACTGATCCCTCAGTGCCGCTGAAGTTATGTGGTTTACAGCTCTGGAATTCCTTGTAAGTACACCCATTTCGGGCGGTTGGGATAACCGGTGGTGGTGGCGGTGGAGCTTGGAGGTTTCTTTCTGCCAGGGCTGCGCCGACCCATTCGTTGATCATATCCTCCATTTGGGCTGCAGTAGGTGTCGATCGTCCGTTGGCCATGATGTTCTAAACAAAAATTTTGACTCAAGTCAAAATCCAGTATTCAAATAGTAATAATATAGTATATAGTAACCAACATGGAATCAAAACATCGCATGTTATTAAATAACGCATCTAGGTACAAATACCACAGAATCATCGTACAGTAATGTAAATAGAACATCGTGCAAGAATTAAATAACGCAAAGTTCCATTCATTAATAATAATAAGTTTCATACATCTGAATAAGTTCGTACAATACATAAGTGAAATATAAAACTACAACTAGATTACATAATGAAATCTAAATACAAAAGTCCTACAGTGAAGGTGGGTGAAGGATGTCCATAACATGGGCCATCTGGTCCTCTAGCTCAGCAACTCGAGCTCGGAGGATCTCTACCTCCCTTGTCAATTCCTCGACAGTGGGAGATGGTGGGGCAGGTGGTGCTGGCGATGCAGGTGGTGCCGGTGGAGCAGGTGATGCCGGTGGTGCAGGTGGTGCCGGTGGTGCAGACATTACATAACGGGGTGCAGATGTTCCGGCTCCAGAATTAGTCAGTACGTAACGGGGTGCCTTACGCACTTGTGGGTCGGCAGGGTACGGCACAAGCCGCTTACGAGCAGTAACCTTACGACGCCGACCAAATACGTCAGTGAATGCTCGTCCTCCGTTGATCCCCAGAATAATGGTACTGTCGAAGCGATACCGCTTCTTTGGTGGGGTGGAGGGTGGCTGTACAGATGCATCCGGGTCCTCCTCGTCGGAGTCATCGTCACTCGAGTCGTCTGTGGATGTGTCATCGGATGAAGAATCAGCGGATGATGGGTCGTCCGAATCATGTGGTGGTGACTGCACGGGCGGCCCTCCTTGGGCGGCTATCATCTGTCGGTAACGAGCGGGTCCGATCGGAATGAGATGTCCATCAGGGGCGCGTCGTCACCAATGGCGATACCGGTTACGGAATAGACCTTCCCCTAATTCCGCGGGAATCACAATCTCACCGGAGCGGGGCTGTGACACCGAGGGTCCGGGGGCAGATGGAGCCGGAATCTCCGGAGGGTCCTGGGCTCCGCTAGAAGTAACCACTGGGACAGACGCCTGGCTGCTAGTCCCGGAAGATGAAGCGCCGGGGTCACTCGTGGGTAGCGGGATCGGTGTGTCGGCAGCAGCAGCAGGTGGGGTGGCTGACGAGTCCGAACTGCCCAAAATGATAGCAGGTGGAACATCCGATATCTGAACAAGGAAAAATAAATTTTTCATGTCAGTAAGTCATAAAGCAAGCACGTATTAGGCCAACAGTTTAAATCATGTATAACAATAAGTAGCATGGCAATAATAACGAATCGTACAGAAGTAGCATGCAATCGAAAGCAAGTAATATCATACAGTAGTGAAATCATGTAGTAGCATACGGCATATAGCAGTAAAAGTAAGCAGCAGCATGCAGTAAGTTCAGCAGAAACACGTAAACTAGCAAGTTGTAGATTAGTCCTATTAGTGAATCCTACTCTGGTCGGTCTTAGACTCACTAATGCATCCTAATTCCCTACAACCAATGCTCTGATACCAAATGTGACTCCCCGTACTAAATCATCATGTATGGACCATCAACAACAGGATCATTACAAGGTCAAACACTATATGCGTTTTCAAAACAAGTTTGCATTCATGATAAAAGGTGACGTCATAACCAACGCCAAATGTTTTACAACCAAAGTATGCTTCAATGAACAGAAGCAAATATAATAGTACGTGACCCTTAGGTCGTTACAAATCATAGTTTCAAATGTAATTAAGTTTGAATGAAAGATAAACAGTTCATGCGGTGATAACACTAGAGCAGCGGGTGTCTACGGCAAGACTAGCACGACAGCGGAAGAAAATAACCTTAAGCACATGAGAAAAACATGCTTAAAAATGTCAACACAAAGGTTGGTGAGCTATAGTTTAAGTATAACAGTATGTAAGGTAGGCCACGAGATTTCAGTGCTACAAAGAGCGTTTCAAAACAGTATGATAAAGTATATGTTAACCGTGGGCACTTGGTAACTAACTTAACGTTTATACCCCCTGAAAGTACACTTGGAAAGTGCGTATGTATACGAAGTATTAAACACTCATTAAATGCTAGCGCTACTAGCCCGAGTGGGGATGTCAAACCTTATGGATCCATATCTAAGATTCGCGTTCACCGGTTCAAAAACCAATGACTAAACGTTACCGAGCTAAAGGGAATGTTTATGCCGTTGTATAACCCACACATATATAAGTTTTAGGTACTCATTCCTAGTATGTAAAACATAAAATGCACATGTATTCTCAGTCCCAAATAGTTAAAGTAAAAAGGGATGCTATAACTCACAATGATAAAGTAGCGGTAAAGTATGAGTCGAAAAGTAAGCAAGTATGTAGGTTGTCCAAACGGGTCCTCAACCTAAGTCAAATATCACTAAGTCAGTAAATCGTCCCAATAGGTTTAAAAGTATGTAAATAAGGTCTTAAAGGTCATCATCATTCATCATCAAACAAAAGGCGTAAAGTAAGTTTCGTTTATGAAAGTAGTTTAAAATAAAGGCTGACTTTGATCAGTCACCACGGCCTCACTACCTACTGAAATAAGGTGAGACCAGTAGCCATGGATCCATTTATGAGTCCTTTAGTTGTGGTAAAAATTTCAGAAGCAAACTCGTCTTTATTTGACCGTGACGACGGTTTAAGTGCGAGTAGGTCAGAATTTTCTGCACAACGTTAAAAGGACATAGTGACACTCGGAAGGCCATAACTCCTAAACCGTAACTCGGATTGAGACAAGTCTTAAATGAAAAGTTATCTAATCGAACAGAGATAACTGAAAATCAAGGTTACAGCAGCCCAGGTCTTACGGGTCAGACACAGAAACAGTAAAACAATAGGGTCAGTAGGTTCCGGTGGTTCTTGGTGCTCGATGCTTATTATGGTTCTCATCCTTGATGCATATAGCTTCAAGTGTACAACTCGTTGATGTGTTTGCATCATTTTCACCAAGGTTTGACCATCATAACCCAAGTGTAAGTCTGAGACATGAAGCACAACTCACTTAAGTGTTGCAAGTGTTTTGATGAACTAAAGTTACATCAAAGTCTTAGATTTAACACATACATGAACTATAAAAGTAATATTAACCAAGTTTTGACTATTATGACACAAGTGTAAGTCTAAGACATGTAGCACAACTCACTTAAGAGTTGTATGAAGTTTGATGAACCAAAGTTACATCAAGGTCTTAGATCTAACACTTATATGAACTTTAAAACTAATATTTAAGTTACAAACTTGAAGATAACTTATGAAATCAAGATCTTAAGTTGTAGAACATAGTTCTTAGTTAGATCTTGAAGATCCAAGACTCAAAAGTCTAGATCTAACATAAGTGTACAAAGTTATAGTTAAAGAAAGCTTACTTATGTGTTCTTGAACTTTCAAAGTTAACTTTTAGTTCAAGATTAATGAGATCAAGGTTAAATAGTAACACTTGACCAATAACAACCAACAAACATGAAATTAAAGTGCATATTATGAAGAAATAAACTAAGTAAACAAGTAAATAAGTTCATGGGTTGCATACTTTAAAGATTCAAGCCTAAGTCTTGATCTTTAGAAAGTAAACTTTAAAGTTTACTTCATGAACTTCAAGTATGATTTACAACCATGAACTTACAATCTTTGAAACAATAAAGGTAAAATCATAAACTAGTGAGTTTATGTTCTTGAGTGTTCTTGTAATACAAGATAAAATGAAGAATCAAACTAAAGAGTTTGATTCATAATAACAAGTAAGTAAACAACTATATGTAATTAAGTAACAAACATGAACAAGTAAACAACAATCAAATGATGATGATAATGGGGTGTTGGTTTACGGTTTTAAGACAAAGAAAGGAAGGGAGAAAGTGTTCTTGCTACTTACAATTTTGAGAGAAAAGTGAGAGAGAAATGAAATGCAAGTAGTGTGTGTTTGAAAGTGAAGTAAGATGCTTGTGAGTAAGTAATGTAAAAATGAAACCAAACCCTCCCTTACTCCCTCAAATGTCGACGGTTTGAATGGGTTCCAAGGGGGAGGGAGTTGTCTACTAGATTATGCAAGTTAAAGTCTTAAAAGTTGGATAATAAGAGAGCTTACATGGGGATAAGGTGGTAACTAGATTCCAATTACCTTAAACTAACTAGTCATTTCAAAAGTAATACTTACATGGAAGAGTGGGCTAGTTAGTCCATTTAAAATGTAGGGTGGGCTTATAAGCCCAATATCATGAGTCCATAACACTAATAAAAGCCCAAGTTCAATTAATTAACAAATAAATCCAATTAAAGCCCAAGTAACTAACCAATAACCTTAGTTAATTAAAATGATTAATAAACTTAATCATGAATGTAAATAATATTCTAAAAATATTATTCGTGAAAGTTTCGTGTGTCACAAAGACGTTTCGGGCATTTAAAGTCAAGTACGGCAATCATGGTAACATGTAAATGTAATAACATACATTCGTTTAATCACAAGTAATAATAATAATAATTATTAATAAATAAACGTTGGAAAATCCAGTGTCGTTACATATATGATTTAATTTAGTTGTGTAAATAAAATAATATATGATATTACTATATATATATATATATATATATATATATATATATATATATATATATATATATATATATATATATATATATATATATATATGATTTAGAATTTATTTAATAAACGCTCGTAGCACTCGTTTGTCATCTTGATAGTTATTAATCAGGTTAAAATGAACTTATGTGATTTTAAAATAAACGGTGATCCGAAAATGAGTTATATAAATTTTAGGCTTATTAAAAATATATTTAGAAGCTAATTAATAAATTTCAACACTTTTTATAATCTACCTGAGATCGAGCACGGACAGTTGATTTAATTTTTATTTAATAAGTTTAAAAAATTAATATCCGTTTTTATAAAATAATAATTAGAATAATTAAAGATATTTAATTTGGAATTTTTCCAAAGACTTTTATCCGCCACTGAGTAACAACGGAGTACGAATTTCAGTCCGTGAATGAAATAGTAGACGACGGCTAACAATTCACACGTTTTTAATTTTTAATATTATTATAATTATTATTATATTATTATTAAACATTATTGATCTTCTTTCTATTGCACTGAACTATCATCTATCTAATCGCTATCTTCTTTATCTAATATTTATACAATACACGATGCATATGATGATGCATATATTAGAACTACAACCAATCACCACAAATTAACAAAACCCACTTGAGTTTTCTTGCCTACTTCTTTTTCCTTTTCTCAATCACCTTCCAATTTCCCCACTATCATTTAAACACACACATACGTGCAGAGACATCACCACACCCACTCCCTAACTTCACTTCTTCCTTGTTACTTCCTTTCTCCTACTAACTGATCTTCATGTTTGTTGATTAAACCATTAACCACGATAACCAACTCAAATCATCACCCTACTCTTCCACCATGAACCACAACCGAGTACCTTTCACCACCTAGAACCGCTTCCATTTGTCACCTTCAATCAACCACCATGACAACATAACCAAATCAACATATTCATTCTCTGTTTGTTGTTGATTATATATCATCAAACCATCATCATAAACCTGCAACTACCACTGTTACTAATCGTCTATCTTGCTACTGCTTTCTGTCCGGTTAGCTCAAACACCATCATATGCTTCCTTGATTCTGTTGCTATAGTTGTTTGAAGAAAAAGGAAGGTGAGAAGATGTTTATATATTTTTTCTATTTTATTTCTAGTGGTTAGATTTAAACCATTTAACTAAAAATCCAATTTCCAATACATCTACAATCAAGTTCTTGTGCTTTTGTACTACTTCATCTTTCATCACTAGATAACCCATTAACCCAAGAATCATTCTACTCCTACTGTTCCGATCACTCTATCACCACCATCGATCACCTCTATTGAACCTTCATCAAACCATCAACTAACATCAAACCCACCTACGAATTTCCTGTTTCTGTTTCGAGTCAAGAACAACACAACAACCATCATAAATTTGGTTACTGCTATCGCCTTAGCACTGTACAAAAACTACCACCAAACGAGCCATGATGAAAAACCATTATCTAGTCATCTTGAACACCTACTACAACCATTAAACTAAACCTGCTGTGATGCTTAATGTTTCCTGTATAAACCACCACCACCTTAATTCTTTAAACAACTATCGACAACCTCCACATCACCATAAACCATCACCTTTTGGTTCTATCGTTACTACATTTTTAAACTACTCCTGCCGTTACTATTGTTTTTGGTTCATTCACCATAAAACACCATCACCATCATTATTTTATTTTATTTCTCTGCAGCCCACAACCGAGAATCACCTGCAAGGTTGCTATTTTTCGGTTCCATTCAACCAAATCATCACCACCATAACCACATACGAACTGCCGCTCTTTTCTGTTTTGTTTCGTTCTAAGATATGATGGGGAAAAATAGATAATATGGTGAGATAGATGATGATAATAATAGGATGGAAAGAAAACATGATGATGAGATAATTTCAATTATGATGAGCCAAAGACCCCACAAATATTTCGTAACCTGGAAATTTTCTATTGGGCTTTAATCACGAGCCCATTATTATCTAAAAGAGAAGTAAACTTGTTTTGTTGGGCCAAGCTCTAACCTATAGCCTGTTTTTCTTGTGGGCCAAACCTTGGTTGGATTTGGACTAGAAACCTAAAACATAAACCATTATTATTTCAAATATATTTTAGCGTTATTCATTTACCGGTGATCGAGCTGCCTATCAGGATTATGAATGTGATAATAAAAAATGATGATATGAGGATGACGAAGTGGTAATGAAATTAAGAGGAAGATGATAACAGTCTTATACTTAATAAACAATTAATCACGATTATTATAACAAGAATTCACTAGTGCTTCAGTGGTCTGAGTGAGTGTTGGTTAACCGAGAGGTTTCGGGTTCGAGCCCTGACTATGACATTTTTTTTTGGAAAAAGAAGAAGATGATGGAATCAATTAAATATACTGGTTAAATATAATTAATCAGGGATTTAAATCAGGAAAGTAGAATTGGAAGAATGGTTAAGCATATTATTGGGTTAGCGGGACGTTGCGGGTTCAAACCCGGATTTGGGCATTCTTTAAGGGCTACTTCTTTGAGGTAGTTTACTTATTACTCATTATTATTGTTATTATTATTATTATTGTTGTTATTATTATTATTATTATTATTATTAGTAGTAGTAGTAGTAGTAGTAGTAGTAAAGTTATTATTATTATAGTTATTATTATTATTATTAGTATTATTATTATTATTATTATTTTTATTATCATTATTATTATTATTATTTTTAACATTAATATTATTTTATCAAGTAAATATTAGTTATATAAAACTATACTTAATACATATAAAATAACCATATTTTTATTTATTTAAAGTACATAAGATGAATACATTTATGAAACATACAAGTTATTAATATAAAATGATATCACTAATATATACAAGTTATTATATATATATAAATTCGTTTGATTACAATTATATATGTTAATATATATATAAATGATATAGGTTCGTGAATCCAAGGCCAACCCTGCATTGTTCAGTATCGTCGTATGAATATTTTTACTACAAAATATTGTATCATGAGTTTCATTACTCCTTTTTTTAAATGCTTTTGCAATATATATTTTTGGGACTGAGAATACATGCGCTTTTATAAATGTTTGACGATATAGACACAAGTAATTGAAACTACATTCTATGGTTGAATGATCAAAATCGAATATGCCCCTTTTAGTGTGGTAATCTAAGAATTAGGGAACTGGTGAAATGACCCGTTCATACCGATTATAAATGATTCACAATAGTTGATTACATTGCAAGGTATTTGACCTCTAAATGATACATTTTACAAACATTGCATTCGTTTTTAAAAGACAAACTTTCATTTCATCAAAAGTTAACAGGCATGCATACCATTTCATAATATATCAAACTATCAATGACTTAATAATAATCTTGTTGAACTCAATGACTCGAATGCAACGTCTTTTGAAATATGCCATGAATGACTTCAAGTAATGTTTCTAAAATGAGCAAATGCACAACAGAAGATTTCTTTCATACCTGAGAATAAACATGCTTTAAAGTGTCAACCAAAAGGTTGGTAAGTTCATTAGTTTATTATAATCATTCATTTCTATCATTTTAATAGACCACAAGATTTCATATATTGACATGCGTAACTCGCGAATTAAAATTCATTCATATGGATTGAACACCTGGTAATCGACCTTAACAGGATGCATATAGAATATCCCCATCATTCCGGGACTCACATCGAACATGATAAATTGAAGTACTAAAGAAGTTCAAATTCTCTGACTGGGGCTTGTTAGTGCCCATAGATCTATCTTTAGGGTTCGCGTCAATTGGTGGCAATTATCATAAACGCCAATTCTTAGGCTACCAAGCTAAAAAGGGGCATATTCGGTTTGATAATCCAACCATAGAATGTAGTTTCAATCACTTGTGTCTATTTCGTAAAGCATTTATAAAATCAGTGCATGTATTCTCAGTCCCAAAAATATATATTGCAAAAGCATTTAAAAAGGGAGCAAATGAAACTCACCATACTGTATTTTGTAGTAAAAATACATATGACGACATTGAACAAGTGTAGGGTTAGCCTTGGATTCACGAACCTATATCATTTGTATATTCATTAATATATTTACTTGTATATTAAAATAGTTTCCTTTATGATGTAACACTGATATCACGAAGAGATAAATAATTTCAGATAAGAATAGTTATGAAAATATCTTTAAAAAAATATAGAGGATATTTATAATGAAAGATACGATAATATCTTAGAATTTCTAATATCGAAGGATAATGAAGAAAATTCTTTCGCAAGAATTTAACATGAGTAAGAAACAGGGTATTTGCTAAAGATTTCAGCAGATACTGGATCATCTGGATTCAGTAAGTTCAGGTTTAGTCCTTGTGATTTTTCCACAGTCTCCTTCATGGTTTGCTCAATCCGTTTTCCAGTTCCAACTTTTCTGAGTTTTGCTAACATACTATTCTTAAACTTTTGACGGTTAAGGTCGTTTACAGTTTTTACTGCTTCATTCAGCTTTTTCAACATTCTGAGTATTGATTCGTAGACTGGGTACTTTTCATAATTTCAGAATGGAAGATCATAATTTTAAGAGGTAAATGTTATATGTATACATATAACTGTTGATGTAGAAACGTTGCTAGATTCAAAATACTGATTGCTGATTTCCGGTAATTGGTATGGCAATTCTCGTTACAAGATGTAGATGAGTATATGAATGGGTTTTAACGAACAAATATAATGGTTCTTTGGAGGGACTCAGGTAAATGAGTAATGAAGTTGCTGATAAGTTTACTGCTAATGTGGTGGGATATAAACGGTTCTCCGGTAACGATGATGAAAGGCAACTTATATATCAAGGTTATAATAAGGCTAATTCGAATGAAAGTCGAAGTTGATTTGCTGGAGCTGTGACAAAATTGGCTAATTTAGAGAGAGATTGTAAAGTTATTTTTGGTAATAACAACGCCAAAGGAGCTAGCACAGATACGTGTTAAACGTTTACTCAGGTTCTGAGTGTTTTCAAGTGCATAATTATATGCATCAATCTCTTCTTCCGTAGATGAAGTGTGGTTGATTCATCCTCTTGATTGACGTGTTTTCAAGAATCATGAAAGGTTTGAACGCAGATTGTAATCGTCAAGATACAAATGAGATTTAAGATGAAATCAAGTGGCAAACTTGAAGAATTATTTAGTTTCATATGTTATAATCAATATTTTAATTCATTTTAATTATCTAATGTTGGCAGTCCACAGTTAGCAGTCCTCAATTAGTAATCCAATAATTCATATGTAGTTTAATATATAATATTCGAATTAATTAATACGTATTCGTGACCCATTGTATACATGTCTCAGACTCGATCACAACTTAAAGTATATATATTATTGTAGAATCAACCTCAACCCTGTATAGCTAACTCGAACATTACTGCATATAGAGTATCTATGGTTATTCCAAATAATATATATAGATGCGTCGATATGATATGTCAAAACCTTGTATACGTGTTCCGATATTTAAAGTGCGTAAATAACAGAATTTAAATGACAATAAATTAAATTGCGAGAATTTAAATTGCGATAAATAAATTGTGATAATTAAATTGTGAGAAATAAATGTAATAAGGAATTAATAGTTATCTAGGAACAGTTAGCTAGGACTTTGTTAGCGTGAATTCTTAACAGAATTTCTCATAGTTAATTTGTTTGTTTCTAACAAATTTTATTCTGTCCAATGTTTTCTTCATTATGCCACTTGTTGGATTCTGATAAGTCAAAATCCAAATATGAAATTGAATGAAAATGGTTATTCTATGGTGAACAAATACGTATATCGGTGGATGTAAGTAGGATAGTAAATGACTGTTGAATCAGATTTGAAGAATGTACAGTGTAACTTATTAATGTGAAATCTAAATATTCCTCGGGTATTACCTACCCGTTAAAATATTTTCACCATTAACAGTTTGTACAAAAGAATTTTTAATTGCAATCCTTATGAAAACATATATACATGTATATTTTCTTCAGATGTAATCATGGATTTATGAGTTAATATGATATTAATCTCATTTGCTTTTTGGTTTGAGCTAAAATAAATAATCTCTAAGACTTTAGAGATTACATAATCGCCGCCTAATAGTTCTCCAATGAAGTTATGAATCAATACTTCATCGTTGATTCTTATTAGTACTCCTTGGTATCTATGGTAAGTACGATGTTGATGCTCGAGGTACAGATTGTGATGTCGAGTTGTGGGATGCGGATGTTGCTGTTGGTGGTGGTGATGGTGGTACTGTTGCTGCCGGTGTTGCCGCTGGTGCTTATAATCTTTGCACCGTATTCTCCAAAGTCACTACCCGAGCGCGAAGCTCGTTGACTTCTTCTATTACACCGGGATGATTGTCGATTCGAACGAGTGGATGAATAAGATCTAGAATATGAGATAGTATATAATCGTGACGGGATACTCTGGAAATGAGAGAGAAAATGGTATTACGAACAGGTTCGCCGGTAAGTTCTTCAGGTTCATTGCCAAGTGGGGAATATGGTGGATGGAAGGGATCACCTTCTTCTTGTCTCCAATGATTAAGTAGGCTATGAACCCATCCCCAATTCATCCAGAATAGGTGATGTCTAATTGGTTGATCCATTCCTGTCACACTGTTTTCAGGGATCGAGTGGGAATCCATATCGGAATAGCTGTCGGAATCCGAGGGACTCGAACTGGTTGAGGGATTCATCTCGTACGATCAGATGAAGGATTTTCAATAAGAAATAGATTATAGGATGTAGATTAGTACCCTGCAATACATAATTTACATATGCATATATAATACTAAAATCCCATAAGTTACGGAGGAATCTATAGAAGCTGTCAGACAAAGGTAACAATAACAGATACGCTAAGATATGAATTTTGTCTATACAATATTCATGCATTCAATGCAGTAAGATGTGTCTAGACTAGGAATGATAAGCAGGTAATTTCCTAAGGATAATAAGTAGACGATTTTCGATACGAATGATAAGCAAAACTTTTGACATGCAGACACGGTCGAAGTCCAAACTCACTAATGCATCTAAACAACTATCAGTTAGACAGACTAATTCAAGACCTGGTTCGCTAAGACCACCGATCTGATACCAACTGAAATGACCCGTTCATACCGATTATAAACGATTCACAATAGTTGATTACATCGCGAGGTATTTGACCTCTAAATGATACATTTTACAAACATTGCATTCATTTTTAAAAGACAAACTTTCATTTCATCGAAAGTTAACAGTAATGCATACCATTTCATAATATATCAAACTATCAATGACTTAATAATAATCTTGTTGAACTCAATGACTCGAATGCAATGTCTTTTGGAATATGCCATGAATGACTTCAAGTAATATCTCTAAAATGAGCAAATGCACAACGGAAGATTTCTTTCATACCTGAGAATAAACATGCTTTAAAGTGTCAACCAAAAGGTTGGTGAGTTCATTAGTTTATCATAATCATTCATTTTCATCATTTTAATAGACCACAAGATTTCATATATTGACACGCGTAACTCGCGAATTAAAATTCATTCATATGGACTGAACACCTGGTAACCGACCTTAACAGGATGCATATAGAATATCCCCATCATTCCGGGACTCACATCGGACATGAAAAATTGAAGTACTAAAGCAATTCAAATTCTCTGACTGGGGCATGTTAGTGCCCATAGATCTATCTTTAGGATTCGCGTCAATTGGTGGCAATTATCATAAACACCAATTCTTAGGCTACCAAGCTAAAAAGGGGCATATTCGATTTGATAATCCAATCATAGAATGTAGTTTCGATCACTTGTGTCTATTTCTTAAAGCATTTATAAAAGCAGTGCATGTATTCTCAGTCCCAAAAATATATATTGCAAAAGCATTTAAAAAGGGAGCAAATGAAACTCACCATACTGTATTTTGTAGTAAAAATACATATGACGACATTGAACAAGTGTAGGGTTAGTCTTGGATTCACGAACCTATATCATTTGTATATTCATTAATACATATACTTGTAATCGAATTTATATATCTTTAGTTTTGTATTAAGATTAATATATATATATATATATATATATATATATATATATATATATATATATATATATATATATATATATATATATATATATATATATATATATATATATATATATATATATATATATATTGTGACGACCCGTCCTAATCCACCTGGACGAAGTCATCAACATCTGGTCCCATTGCGAGGTTTTGACCTAAATATGCCATGAGTGACTCCAAGTAATATCTCTAAAATGAGCAAGTGCACAGCGGAAGGTTTCTTTCATACTTGAGAATAAACATGCTTAAAGTGTCAACCAAAAGGTTGGCAAGTTCATAGGTTTATCATATACAATCATAAAATTCAGTAATTTTGATAGACCACAAGATTTCAGTTTCATAAATATATGTACACTCGCAAGTGTATAAAAGTATTCTATAAGTTGTTGAGCGCTTCGGTAACCATACTTAACAATTAATGTGGTATATTCTCTTTATTATGAAATCTCCCTACACTGTACCAAGTGTAGTAAAAATGAAGTACTATGCAACCGTTTATGATACTAGAGCGACTAGCCCGGTTGGGGTGGTCAAACCCGATAGATCTATCAATAGGATTCGCGCTTACATGTTCTTCCAACATGTAAATATTAGTTACCAAGCTATTAGGGAAGATATGCAAGGTGGTACAACTCAACGTAGAATATATTTTAAGTACTTGTGTCTATTTCGTCAAACATAAAAGCAGCGCATGTATTCTCAGCCCAAAAATATATATTGCAAAAGCAATTAAAAAGGGAGCAAATGAAACTCACGATACTGTATTTTGTAGCAATAATGCAAATGACGGCACTGAACAAGTGCAAGGTTGGCATCGGATTCACGAACCTATATCAGTTATATATATTAAAACATATAATAACAACAAGCATATTTATATATTAATAGTTTACATATCATATTACTAAATAAATTATATTTATCCTATATACTTTGAGTAGTTAATATTTATTTCTATAATACATTTATTAATATTAATATAGTAAATACTTATTAGAGTAGTTTAATAATATAATATTTATCATTATTCATAATATATTAAAAATAGAAATCTATTTCAAGATTTATATATGATAAGAATATATATATTTATATATATTTATATTTTTTATATATAGCTTACTAAATGTCATTTTAATAATAAAAGTCTAGTAATTTTTAATATTAATATATTTGTAATGTATTTTTGTAAAATAATATCTATTTGTAATAATAACAATAATAGTGATAATAATAATAATGATAATAATAATAATGATAAAAATAATCGTGATAACAAAAGTGATACTTTTGAAAATGATAATTTTAATAGGAATGATAAACATAATATTAATAATCTTTGTAATAATAATAATATCAATAATAATGATAATGAAAACAATACTTTTGATAATAATACTTAATACCTAATAATAATAATAATAATAATAATAATAATAATAATAATAATAATAATAATAATAATCTTATTACTAATGATAATAATATTAATATATATAGTAATACTAATACTTAATTATAATAATACTTAATAATAATAATAATAATAATAATAATAATAATAACAACAACAAAAAGCTACCTTAAAAGGCTTTTAAAAAAAACTGCTTGCCCCCAGGTTCGAACCCGCGACCTCGCAGTAACTCACAAGACCCATAAACCATTCTTTCATAATTGTTTTTCTGAAATAATATAGGACCCAGATATATATAACTCGATATTTTTAGCTTCTCTTCCTTCTTCTTCTTCGTCTAAAATTTGAACAGATCGATTCCATTTAACAATTAAAATCCCAATATCATTTTATAAATCATACGGTTATCATCATCATTAAACCATCTTCATCATCATAATCGTTATCATGTACATACCAACATCATCATTTATACTTCTATTTCAGGATCACTATTCATCCTATATTAAACATCTTCATTACCATGTACATCATAGCGGTTCTGGGTGGTGGTGTTTTCGATAGGAAACGGCGAAACAGAAAAATAGCAGTTATCCTTCGCGAATTGGAGAAGAGAGAGAGGAAAACGGAGAGAGAGGGGGAGGAAAGGTGGTGACGGGTTGGTGTTTGATGGTTCTTAGTTTATGGTGATTGTAGGGTGGCGAGTGGTGGTTGGTTGTGGGTGTTTGAAATGAAAACATAAAATATAAATGTTGCAGCAACTTTAATGGTGTTTGTTCATGGTTATCTACGATTTGAGTTCGGTTCCAAAACAGAAAAAGGGAGAGGGAGAGATATTAGAGGTGGTTGTTTGCGGTGGTAGGGAGTGGTGGTAGACGGTGGTTCTCGGTGGTGGTTGTGGTTTCATGGTGGTGAAGGTTGAACAAAGATAGTGGTTCATCAAAGGAAAAATAAGAAAGAAAGAAAGAAAGAAGGTGATTCTATCTCTATATATATGTATCTGTCTATTAGTCTATATATATAACTATATATATGATCCTTAAATATGAATGTGGGGAACAAGAAAAGCAACTAGTAACAATAAAGTCTAAGATGTAAAGGATAGCAGCCTTTTAATTTGGCATCATCCGTCGACATATATTAAGGAGATTATTTCGTGCTCCGTTGTTAATTGGTGGCAGATAAAAGTCTTTAGAAAAATTCCATACTTTTAAATTAATTACCTTTAATTATTTTGGTCATTATGGTATAAAATCCATTCATTAACTATTAAATAAAAATTACATTAATTATTCACTCCCAACTCCCAAAGTAAAATATAAAAAGTTTTAAAATTTGACAAACAACTTCTACATATATTATTATTAAACCTAAAATTTATAAAACCCGTTTTCGAATCACCGTTTATTCTAAAATTAAATAAGTTTCTTTTTAACTCGTTCATTGTCAATCAATATGACAATTGAGTGTTACCGTTGTTTACTAAATAACTTCGAAATCACAAAATATATATTTAATATACTTTTTATGTATATAGATTTATTTTAATAATAAATTTTATTATCTCTTATATCATTTTGCCATATGTTATTATATCAAACTATATTTCAAAGTATTGTATATATATATATATATATATATATATATATATATATATATATATATATATATATATATATATATATATATATATATATGTATGTATTTATATATTTACAAGTAACAGTTCGTGAATCGTTGGGAATGGACAAAGGGTATTTGCATATATGATAACAGTTGAAAGTTTTTGAGACTCAACCTAACAGACTTTTCTTATCGTGTAAAAAATATTAAATCGTATCGAGAGTTTGATTAAAATTTAGTCGAAATTTTCCGGGTCGTCATAGTACCTACCCGTTAAAAAAATTTCGTCCCCGAAATTTGATAGAGATCGTCATGGTTGACAATAAGTATGTTTTCATGATGAATATGAGTTGATAAATAGAGTTCTATCGTTATTGATTAATATAGATAAAATGATTTGATTATGTGAAGCGTACGAGTGTAGCTGTCACAAAAGATTGAGATAGAGGTTTATCTTTTGACATAGTCACGGTGGATTTCCGGAATTCAAGGGATTTAAAGATGATATTCGAAATTAATATAAGATTTGATTCTTCATTAAATAAGGAAATTTGGATCCTCTTTAATTAAATGCGATCATCTACCTCGATTGCTATGCCTGAAATTTTCATTATAAATTAAACCCTTCCATTCCATTATTTTCATCACTCTTATACTTTCTTTCTTAATTTTTACTTCTAAAAGATTGTGAAAATACTTCATCCAGTTCTAATCCTTGATATTTTCCTAATTATCATTTCTGTCATCCTTCTTTTTAATCTTCCACCAGAAGAATCTGTTTACTTCTACTATTACCTTGGGGTGATACTATTCTTAATTCTACCGTGTCTTTATATTGCTATTCGTATTAATATTCACAGTTTGTAACCTCCGTGTTGTTATTGGGCTTTATATTTTATCTTATATTTTGAAGCTCTTTGCCTTTTTATTCTCTTCTCGACCTCTAGTAAAGCGAGTAATGATCCATAAATTGTAAGTATGGAGTTTCGAATAAACTTAATGTTCTAAACAAGAAAGAACGTAATAGCACGATTTGATTTGTCAAATTACCAGAATCACTGAGGATAGAACTATCAAGAATATATTTTCTTGATATGTTTAGAAGTTAAACAGAATGAAAGAGTTATGTAACATGGTACATGATGACGGTATAGTCTGTGAATCATCATGTTTCATTAGAACTTTCAGCATGACTTACTGTAATATAATCACATTGGCCAAGTGTCATTATATTATGCTCAAATTCTTAACACTTCTCCAGAATTCATTCGTAATTATATTTAAATTTTACAGAAGTTTCCAATATAAAGTAATAGAGAAAGCACGAAGAGGTATATAATTTCGGACAAGAATACTTATGAAAATATCCTCAGAAATATCGAGGATATTTACAATGATATTTTAGAATTTCTAAGTTCGAAGGTTGATGAAGAAAGATTTTCTGCAAGATTTTAACATGAGTACGGAGCAAGATATTCGTTGAAGGTTTCATCGGATCCAGAATTACCCGGATTCTTTGAATATAGGGCTTGGTCCTTGTATTTGTCCTTGGTCTCCTTCATGGTTAGATCAATCCTTTTTTCAGTACCAAATTTTCTATCAAGCGTTCTCAACATTCCATTCTTTATTATCAAACTTTTGGCCATTTAGACCATCTACAACATGCTGCTTCGTTAGCATTTTCAAAGTTTAACGGATCTGGATTATCGGTTATCAAACCGAGGATTTTTAAGAATATTGAAGGTTTTTAGATAATTAAACACTGATTGTGATCGTCAAGATACAAAGGATGTTTAAGATGAAATCAAGTGGCAAACTTGAAGAATTGTTTAGTTTCATATGTTATAATCAATATTTTAATTCATTTTAATTGTCCAAAGTTAGTAGGCCACAATTAGTAGTCACAGTTAGTAATTCAATAATTCATATGTAATTTAATATATAATATTCGAATTAATTAATACGTATCATGACCCATTGTATACATGTCTCAGACTCGATCACAACTCAAAGTATATATATTATTTTAGAATCAACCTCAACCCTGTATAGCTAACTCGATCATTACCGCATATAGAGTGTCTATGGTTATTCCAAACAATATATATAGATGCGTCGATATGATATGTCAAAACCTTGTATACGTGTCCCGATATTTAAAGTGCATAAAATAAATAAGAGAAATTAAATGACGATAAATAAAATTGCGAGAATATAAATTGCGATAAATAAATTGCGATAAATAAAATGTAATAAAGAATTAACAGTTAGCTAAGAACAGTTAGCTAGGATTTTGTTAGCGTGGATTCTTAACAAAATTTCTCATAGTTAATTTGTTTCTTTCTAACAAATTTTATTTTTGTCCAATGTTTTCTTCATTATGCCACTTGTTAGATTCTGATAGATCAAAATCCAAATATGATTTTTAAATGAAAATGGTTATTCTGTGGTGAACGGATTCGTATATCGGTGGATGTAAGTAGGATAGTAAATGACCGTTGAATCAGATTCGAAGAATGTACAGTGTAACTTGTCAATGTGAAATCTAAATATTCCTAGGGCATTACCTACCCGTTAAAATATTTTCACCATTAACAGTTTGTACAAAAGAATTTTTAATTACAATCTTTATGAAAATATACATACATATATATTTTCTTCAGATGAAATCATGGGTTTAATGAGTCAATAAGCTATTAAACTCATTTGATTTACCGTTAAAACTAGAATACATAATCTCTAAAATATTAGAGATTACATAATCGCCATGAAGAACGAAGATAAATGATGTAGAATGATTCGTAGAACGATGACTATGCTCAAGGTACATAATGAGATGTTGAGGCGTGTGATGTTAAAAATTGAGTTGTTGCGGTACTAGTATTGATGTAGGTGGTACTGTAGGTGCCATTGATGTTGTTGAAGGTGGTAAATTTTACACCATATTCTCCAAAATCCTTACTCAGGCGCGTAGCTCTTTGACTTCTTCTATCACTCCAGGATGATTGACGGTTGAAACGAACGGATAAATAAGGTTCTGAATTTGAGATAGTATATATTCATGACGAGATATTCTGGAAATGAGAGAGAAAATGGTGTCTCGAACAGGTTCGCCGGTAAGTGCTTCAGGTTCATCGCCAAGAGGTGAATTCGGTTGGTGGAAAGGATTGCCTTCTTCATGTCTCCATTGATTAAGTCGACTACGAACCCATCCCCAATTCATCAAGAATTGGTGATGACTGATTGGTTGATCCATTCCAGTTACACTTCTTTCAGAGTTCGAGTGGAAATCCTTATCGGAATAGCTGTCGGAATTCGAGGAATTTGAACTAGTTGCAAGTTCCATCTTGTACGGTTAGATAAAGTATTTTTGATAGGAAATAGATTATAGAATTTAGTTTGGTATGCTTCAATACATAACTTACATATGTATATACGATACCAAAATCCCATAAGTTACGGAGGAATCTTCAGAAACTGTGACGACCCGGGAATTTCCGGCCAAATGTAAACTTAATCTTTATATGATTTCGATACGATAAGCAAAGTATGTAATGTTGAGTCTAGAAAATTTTGAAACGATGTTCATATATTCAATTGACTTTCGACTGTTCCCGATGATTCGCGAACCATTGCTAGTAAATATGTGGATATATATAAATATGTGTATATATAAATATATGTATAATATATATAATAACATGAACATTAATAAACTATTATATACATTTATTGTTATAAATAAATATGTATAATAAAATACATTGTAATAAAAACTATTATTTTATATGTATATTTCTTGTATATATATATTGTAATATGTAATTTAATCATTTAATATATATTTATGTGCGTAGTAAATTTTGTTATTTAAAACTGTATATATATATATATATATATATATATATATATATATATATATATATATATATATATATATATATATATATATATAGTGTATATTAAATATAATTAATTTTGAGCTTAAATGGTAAATGTCTGTAACTCTCGGTTGACGTTTAATTATTTTTAAAATAGGTCTAATATATATATAAGAAGTTTTAAAATAAAAGTTGTTCCAAAATTTGATTAAAAAGATAATAGTTTTGATAAATATTTTTTTACCATTTCAATCTAAGTTTTTGTACTCCGTACATATAAATTGGAATAGAAAATAAATAATTCTTTTTGATCAGGTTTCAAACAGGTAATGAGTGAAATAATTAAATATGTTTAATATAAAAATTTGAGATTTTTAGGGACACTTTTATACATTAACTGTTTAGCAATGGACACGATATGGCTATCCGGGATAAACTGTCGGCATATAATATCAAATATGGGAGCTGTAAAGGTTGTGCACGTTTTTTCCCTCTTTCAATTTAATATGCAAAATACTATTCAAAATTACTGTTCGTTCTACTTTTTATTTGTCAAGGAATCTCATTCTATATACACATATACATATGGATATCCATCTCACATATAAAACATATTCACCAATTTCTTTGTTCTTCTTAACTTGGTAGACTTCAACAAAACATAACCATTATTACAAACCACTCTCGGTTAACTATCATCACAACCATCTCTATTATTATTTCTCCTTCTCTCGTAGTGCTACTAGTTCAAAAACACCACGATCACCAACACCACTCTTCACCACGATCACCATCCACCACCTTTCCATCTCTTCTTCTTTCTCTCCTCTATGTACTGCTACATCTTAGTTTTGTTTCGGTTCAAATACACCACGAACAATCATTAATACCCGCTACTAATTCTGTGTTTTTTTCCTGGTCGACGCTCAAACACTCCTGCAGTGCTTCGCTACTCGACACCTTTTGTTCCCACTTGTTCGAAACTTTAACACACACAAACACTATATATTAAAAAAATAAAAAATAAAAGTAGTCTACAAATAAAGATTTAGATCAAGACTACTTTGGCATGATACACCTTTTTCCATTATGGCCTACATGTGATCAATTGACAAACCACTTGATTTAAAATATTCGCATGCTATATGAAATGTCCCATTCTTATTCATTAAAAACGTTCCATATTAATTGATTTCGTTGCAAGGTTTTGACCTCTATATGAGACATTTTTCCAAAGACTGCATTCATTTTTAAAACAAACCATAACCTTTATTTCGTCAATAAAGGTTTAAAAAGCTTTACGTAGATTATCAAATAATGATAATCTAAAATATCCTGTTTACACACGATCATTACATAATGGTTTACAATACAAATATGTTACATCGAAATACGTTTCTTGAATGCAGTTTTTATACAATATCATACAAGCATGGACTCCAAATCTTTTCCTTATATTAGTATGCAACAGTGGAAGCTCTTAGTATTCACCTGAGAATAAACATGCTTTAAACGTCAACAAAAATGTTGGTGAGTTATAGGTTTAACCTATATATATCAAATCGTAACAATAGACCACAAGATTTCATATTTCAATACACATCCCATACATAGAGATAAAAATCATTCATATGGTGAACACCTGGTAACCGACATTGACAAGATGCATATATAAGAATATCCCCATCATTCCGGGACACCCTTCGGATATGATATAAATTTCAAAGTACTAAAGTATCCGGTACTTTTGATGGGGTTTGTTAGGCCTAATAGATCTATCTTTAGGATTCGCGTCAATTAGGGTGTCTGTTCCCTAATTCTTAGATTACCAGACTTAATAAAAAGGGGCATATTCGATTTCGATAATTCAACCATAGAATGTAGTTTCACGTACTTGTGTCTATTTTGTAAATCATTTATAAAACCTGCATGTATTCTCATCCCAAAAATATTAGATTTTAAAAGTGGGACTATAACTCACTTTCACAGATATTTCCTTCCTCGGAAATAAGACTTGGCCACGGATCGATTCACGAACCTATACAAATATGTACATATATATCAAAGTATGTTCAAAATATAATTACAACCATTTTTATTATGTTTTAAAGATTTGAGTGTATTAAGTCAGCTGTCCTCGTTAGTAACCTACAACTAGTTGTCCACAGTTAGATGTACAGAAATAAATCGATATATATTATCTTGAATCAATCCACGACCCAGTGTATACATGTCTCAGGCTAGATCACAACTCAAAGTATATATATTTTTGGAATCAACCTCAACCCTATATAGCTAACTCCCACATTACTGCATATAGAGTGTCTATGGTTGTTCCAAATAATATATACACATGGGTCGATATGATATGTCAAAACATTTGCATACGTGTCTATGGTATCCCAAGATTACATAATATTTTAGAATATATGTATAATACAATATAAGTTAGCTAGGATATGATTTGTATAGAATTGTTAATATTTCCCGTAGCTACAAAATCAAAAAAATATCCAATCTTGTTTTACCCATAACTTCTTCATTTTAAATCCGTTTTGAGTGAATCAAATTGCTATGGTTTCATATTGAACTATAATTTAAGAATATAAACAGAAAATGTATAGGTTTATAGTCGGAAATTTAAGTTACATGTCAATTACTAAAGAGGTAGTCATTTCCGTCGAAAAAACGACATCTTGATGACCATTTTGGAAAACATGCTTTCACTTTGAGTTTAACCATGATTTTTGGATATAGTTTCATGTTCATTAGAAAACTCATTTTCCCAGAAGAACAACTTTTAAATCAAATTTAATCCATAGTTTTTAATTAACTAACCTAAAACAGCCCGCGGTGTTACTACGACGGCGTATGTCCGGTTTTACGGTGTTCTTCGTGTTTCCAGGTTTTAAATCATTAAATCAGCATATTATATAGATATAGAACATGTGTTTATTTGATTTTAAAAGTCAAGTTAGAAGGATTAACTTTTGTTTGTGAACAAGTTTAGAATTAACTAAACTATGTTCTAGTGATTACAAGTTTAAACCTTCGAATAAGATAGCTTTATATGTATGAATCGAATGATGTTATGAACATCATTACTACCTCAAGTTTTTTGGATAAAGCTACTAGAAATGAGAAAAATGGATCTAGCTTCAAAGGATCCTTGGATGGCTTGAAAGTTCTTGAAGCAGAATCATGACACGAAAATAGTTCAAGTAAGATTTTCACTCGAAATAAGATTGTTATAGTTATGAAAATTGAATCAAAGTTTGAATATGCGTATTACCTTGTATTAGAAAGATATCTTACTGTAAATAAGAAAGATTTCTTGAGGTTGGATGATCACTCTACAAGATTGGAAGTAAGCTAGCAAACTTGGAAGTATTCTTGATTTTATGAAACTAGAACTTGTAGAATTTATGAAGAACACTTAGAACTTGAAGATGGAACTTGAGAGAGATTAATTAGATGAATAAAATTGAAGAATGAAAGTGTTTGTAGGTGTTTTTGGTCGTTGGTATATGGATTAGATATAAAGGATATGTAATTTTGTTTTCATGTAAATAAGTCATGAATGATTACTCATGTTTTTGTAATTTTATGAGATATTTCATGCTAGTTGCCAAATGATGGTTCCCACATGTGTTAGGTGACTCACATGAGCTGCTAAGAGCTAATCATTAGAGTGTATATACCAATAGTACATACATCTAAAAGCTGTGTATTGTACGAGTACGAATACGGGTGCATACGAGTAGAATTGTTGATGAAACTGAACGAGGATGTAATTGTAAGCATTTTTGTTAAGTAGAAGTATTTTGATAATTGTCTTGAAGTCTTTCAAAAGTGTATGAATACATATTAAAACACTACATGTATATACATTTTAACTGAGTCGTTAAGTCATCGTTAATCGTTACATGTAAGTGTTGTTTTAAAACCTTTAGGTTAACGGTCTTGTTAAATGTTGTTAACCCATTGTTTATTAAATCAAATGAGATGTTAAATTATTATATTATCATGATATTACAATGTATGAATATCTCTTAATATGATATATACATTAAAATATCGTTACAACGATAATCGTTACATATAAGTCTCGTTTCGTAATTCTTGAATTAGTAGTCTTGTTTTTACATATGTAGTTCATTGTTGACACACTTAATGATATATTTAAATATCATTTTATCATGTTAAATATAGTGTATCAATATCTTAATATGATACATATGTATTTAGTAGACGTTATCATAACGATAATCGTTATATATATCATTTCAAGTTTCTTAACTTAGTAATCTCATTTCTTATGTATATCATACATTGTTAATATACATAGTGAGATACTTACTCATCATAATCTCATGTCAACCATATATATATGTCTATATATACCACAACATGTAGTTTTTACAAATTTGTAACGTTCGTGAATCGCCGGTCAACTTGGGTGATCAATTGTCTATATGAAACTTATTTCATTTAATCAAGTCTTAACAAGTTTGATTGCTTAATATGTTGGAAACACTTAATCATGTAAATATCAATTTCATTTAATATATATAAACATGGAAAAGTTCGGGTCACTACACTATACCTCTTTTACAATTCCTAGCTAATCGATAACCCTACCATTTATTTAGATATTGAATTTTTTTTACGGGCCATGTAAATATTCTAGGCCGAAATCTTTTCTTACGTTGGGCCAAGTATGCTTTTAAGGAACTTGCAAAGTTGGGCCATTTAGCCTTAAGATATTATGATGTATCGGCCCAATTTATGTCGTAGCAACAATAAGCCCAACAGTTTACGAGGCCCAATAGAATGATAGATAATCATAAAAAGAATGAATTCCAGCTGCTGTGTTCGTGCTGTTTCGGTTACAACCTAAACGTCACCATCACTCTTGATATTCTGTTGCTACAGATTCTGTTTACTAATTCACTACTACACGTGTTAACCTATTTCTATTTTCAAACTATGAACGATGGTGGTAATGTCTGACGAAGATGATGATGATGCCCGTAGATAATAAGGATGATAATGATGGCGAATAACGACATTAAATGATGATGGTTACGGTTTGTTGGATAATTAGCGATGATGATGATGTTATGGTTCAATGATATGATTATGATGTTGGTTTCATTGAGATGAAATTTTGTTAAGATTGTGAAGAAGATGAAAAACTGTTTCTTATAGTTAAATATTATAGCCTCCGAAGTAATACAAGATTGTATTGAGTGGTTCCATGGTTCAGTGGGTGTTTGTTATTCGAAGGGTCGCGAGTTCGAACCATGCCTGTGACAAACTTATTTTTTTTAGGTATAAATACTTTTATATAAGTATTATTATCTTTGTTAATAATTATTATTAATATTGATATTAGTATTAGGTTAATTATTATTATTATTATTATTATTATTATTATTATTATTATTATTATTATTATTATTATTATTATTATTATTATTATTATTATTATTATTATTATTATTATTATTAGGTATATAAGTATTATTATCATTATTATTAATTAAAAATTATCATGTTTTTAAGATTAACATTATTAGTTAAGTTATTATTTTTACCTTTTTTTTTTTTTATCATAATTAGTATTATTATTAATCATTATTAGTATTAGATATTATTATCAATATTATGGTTTTCATTATAAAATTAAAATAACTTATTATTATTATTATTATTATTATTATTATTATTATTATTATTAAAGATTATCATTATTATTATTATTATCATTATTAATAAAGTTATTATTATTATTATTATTATTAGTAAATCTTTATTTTCAAAACTATCATTTTAACGAATAACTATATATAACATATAATCAAAGATATATTATAAGTATATGTTTTTAAATGGAATTTAGTATAAAATCTATATAACCAAAAATATATAAATAATATATATTAATAAATGAAATTATGTGATTTCCATTACATGTTTTAATAGATATGCAAATAATATAGGTTCGTGAATCCGAGGCCAACCCTGCATTGTTCAATATCGTCATATGTATTTTTACTACAAAATACATTAGTGTGAGTTTCATTTACCTTTTTACCCTTTATATTTTTGGGCTGAGAATACATACACTGTTTTAATAACTGTTTTATGATATTTATATGCGTGAGTTTCATTTGATTCCCTTTTACTCTTTACATTTTTGGAACTGAGAATACATGCGCTGTTTTTACAACTGCTTTATTAAATGCTTTTGAAATATATTTTGAACTGCGGATACATGAAATGCTTTTATAAATGTTTGATGAGGTAGACACAAGCAAAACATTCCTCTAATGAATTATTATGCAGACAGAAGTTCTGCGGATTATTATTGAATTATGTGGACATGATAATTGCCACCATTGAATTATGTGGACATGATAATTGCCACCATTGAATTATGTGGACATGATAATTGCCACCAGTTGATGTGAATGTTATATATCGAGAGAATGATTTTATACACAGGTTATATGTATGTTATTTTTGTGCACAAGATATGTGTACGGTTACTATGATTTATGAAAATGGTTTCGTACACGAGAAAGATGTACTGTATTTAAAAGATATCGCATGTACATTACAGGTGGGTATAGGATTTGGGCCCATTTGTACCATGCAACATTTAAATCTTGTGGTCTATCAAAATGATGAATTTTATTATTTTATGATAAACTTATGAACTCACCAACCTTTTGGTTGACACTTTAAAGCATGTTTATTCTAAGGTATGAAAGAAATCTTCCGCTGTGCATTTGCTCATATTATATGGAGTCGTTCATGGCATATAGAGGTCAGAACCTAGCAATAGGACCCACTGTTGAAGACTTCGTCCAGATGGATTAGGACGGGTCATTTCAGTTGGTATCAGAGCGGTGGTCTTAGCGAACCAGGTCTTGCATTAGTGTGTTTAACTGATAGTTGATTAGATGCATTAGTGAGTCTGGACTTCGACCGTGTCTGCATGTCAAAAGTTTTGCTTATCATTTCGTGTCGAAAATTACATGCTTATCATTCTTAGGGAATCACTTGCTTATCATCCTTAGTCTAGACACATCTTATTGCATTGATTGCATGTTTAGTGTATAGACAAAATTCATATCTTAGCATATCTGTTAATTCACATCTTAGCGTAGCAGTTACTATAGACTTTGCTTGACGGCTTCCGTAGATTCCTTCGTAATTTATGGGATTTTTAGTATTATATATGCATATGTAAATTATGTATTGCGGGGTACTAATCTACATCCTATTCTATTTCTTATCGAAAATCCTTCATCTGATCGTACGAGATGAATCCCTCAACCAGTTCGAGTCCCTCAGATTTCGATAGCTATTCCGATAGTTATTCCGACAGCTATTCCGACATGGATATTCACCTAAGCTCTGAAAGCGGTGTCACCAGAATGAATCCATCAACCAGCCACCCCCAATTCGTCTGATGGCTTCGTAGTCGACTTAATCAATGGAGACGCGAAGAAGGCGGTCCTTTTCACCAACCAAATTTACCTCTTGACGAAGAACCCAGAGCACTTACCAGTGAACTAGTCCGAAACACCATTTTCACCCTCATTTTTCGAATATCTCTCCACGATTATATTCTATCCACAATTCTAAACCTTATTCATCCGCTCGTTCCGACCGGCAATCATCCCGGAATAATAGAAGAAGTTAGCGAACTTCGCGCTCGAGTAATCAATTTGGAGAATATGGTGCAAAATCTACCAGCTTCAACAACATCACCAGCACCAACAGTACCATCAGTAACAGCATCAGTACCATCAACAATCCATGCCTCAACATCTCATTCTATACCTCGAGTATAATCATCGTTTTACGTATCGTTGTACATCTATTATCCGCGTTCTTCACGGCGATTATGTAATCTCTAAAGTTTTAGAGATTATTCATTCTAGTTCTAACCGAAAATCAAATGAGATTAATATCATATTAACTCATTGAATCCGTGCTTACATCTAAAGAAAATATATATGTATATATGTTTTCATAAAGATTGTAATTAAAAATACTTTTGTACAAACTGTTAATGGTAAAAATATTTTAACGGGTAGGTAATACCCGAGAAATATTTAAGATTTCACATTAATAAGTTACACTGTACATTCTTCGAATCTGATTCAACGGTCATTTACTATCCTACTTACATTCACATATATATGTATCCATTCACCGCAGAATAACAATTTCCATTTAATTTCATATTTGAATTTTGATCTATCAGAATTCAACAAGTGGCATAATGAAGAAAACGTTAGACAAAATAAAATTTGTTAGAAACAAACAAATTAACTATGAGAAATTTGGTTAAGAATCCACGCTAACTAAATCGTAGCTAATTGTTCCTAGCTAACTGTTAATTCCGTATTACATTTTAATTATCGTAATTTATTTATCGCAATTTAATTATCGCAATTTAATTTATCGCAATTTTAATTCTCGCAATTTTATTCATCGTCATTTAATTTCTGTTATTTACTTTACGCATTTTATTTATCGTCATTTAATTTCTGTATTTATTTTACGCACTTTAAATATCGGGACACGTATACAAGGTTTTGACATATCATATCGACGCATATATATATATATATATATATATATATATATATATATATATATATATATATATATATATATATATATATATTATTTGGAATAACCATAGACACTCTATATGCAGTAATGATCGAGTTCTCTATGCAAGGTTGAGGTTGATTCTATAATAATATATATACTTTGAGTTGTGATCGAGTCGGAGACATGTACACGGGTCACGATACATATTAATTAATTCGAATATTATATATTAAACTATATATGAATTATTGAATTACTAACTGTGGACTATCAACTGAGGACTACCAACATTGGATAATTAAAATGAATTAAAATATTGATTATAACATATGAAACTAAACAATTCTTCAATTTTGCCACTTGATTTCATCTTAAACCTCATTTGTATCTTGACGATTACAATCTGCGTTCAAACCTTTCATGATTCTTGAAAACACCTCAATCGAGAGGATGAACCAACCGCACTTCATCTACGAGAAGAAAGATTTATGCATATAGTTATGCACCTGAAAATAATCGGAACCTGAGTAAACGTTTAACATGTATCTGTGATAGCTCCTTTGGCGTTGTTATTGTCGAAAATAACTTTACAATTCCATTCCAAATTAGCCTATTTTGTCACAGCTCCAACAAATCAACTTTGACTTTCATTCGGATTAGCCTTATAATAGCCTTGATATATAAGTCTGCCTTTCGTCATTGTTGTCGGGGAACCTTTTATATTCCGCCACATTAGTAGTAAACTTACCAACAACTTCAGTGATCTTTGACTTTTTGAAAAACTAATATATTCATTAAAACCCTATCATGTACTCATCCGCATCTTGTAACAAGAATTGCCATACCAATTACCGGGAATCAGCAAATCTGTATTGTGAGTCTCGCAAGTTTCCACATCAACAGTTATATGTATCCATATAACATTTATCTCTTAGAATTATGATCTTCCGTTCTGAAATTCTGAAAAGCACCCAGTTTGCGAATTAATACTCTGAATTTTGAAAAGTTGAATGAAGCAACAAAAACTGTAAACGACCTCAACAGCCAAAAGTTGATGATAAAGAATTGTATGTTGGCAAAGCTCAGAAAAAGTTTGAAACTGAAAAACTGATTGAGCAAACTACGAAGGAGTCTCTGAGTAAATAACAAGGACTAAACTTGTACATTAAGAATCCTGATGATTCTGTTTCTGATGAAATCTTTAGCGAATACCTTGCTTCTGACTCCAAACTCTTGCGGACAAATTTTCTTCACCATCTTTCGATATTAGAAATTCCAGTATATCATCGTATCTTTCATTATAAATATCGTCCATATTTCTGAAGATATTATCATAACTATTCTTATCTGAAGTCATTAATCTCTTTGTACTGTCAGTGTTACATCATATAGATACTGTTAGTTTCTATATTCTGTTAACCTTCAAGTTTAAATTATGAATGTTTTTGAAGTAATGTTAGGAGCTGAAGCATGAGTTAGTATAATATAATGACACTTGATCAACGTGATTATATTACAGTAAGTCATGCTGAGTTTCTAATGGAACGTGATGATTCACAGACTATAACGTCATCATGTGCCATGTTACACGACTCTTACATTCTATCTAATCTATAAACATATCAAGAACATATTTTCTTGATAGTTCTAACCTTTCTCTTGAATTCTGGTAATTTAACCAATCAAGCTCATGCTATTACAATTTCTCTCCTAGAACATTAGCCATGTTCATTCGAAACTCCATACCTACTAATTCTGGACCATTATTCACTTGATTTAAAGTTGGGAAGAGAAAACAAAAGTATGGAACTCCAAAATATAAAATAAAGAAGGTGGAATTATAGTGAAATATCCGACAAGGCAATCGGGACAGATGACCACATTTAATTAAAGAGATCTTAATTTCCTCAATCATTGACGAATCAAATCTTATATAGATAACGAATATTTTCTTTAAAATTCCTTGAATTCCGGAATTCAACCAAGACAACGTCAAAAGATAAGACGCACCTTATATTTTTAAATTCAAATGCGACTACGTCAAAAGTTAAATCTCTATTTCACTCTTTTGTGATAGCTTCACTCATACGCTTCAAGTAACCGAATCGTTTTATCTATATTACCCAATAATGATAAAACTCTATTTATCAACTCATATTCGTCATGAAAACATTTTTATTGTTAACCATGACCACCTCACTCAAATTTCGGGACGAAATTTCTTTAACGGGTAGGTACTGTGACGACCCGGGAATTTCTGACCAAATTTAAACTTAATCTTTATATGATTTCGATACGATAAGCAAAGTATGTAATGTTGAGTCTAGAAAATTTTGAAACGATGTTCATATATTCAATTGACTTTCGACTGTTCCCGATGATTCGTGAACCATTCCTAGTAAATATGTGGATATATATAAATATGTGTATATATAAATATATGTATAATATATATTGTGATGACCCGGGAATTTCCGACCAAATTTAAACTTTAATCTTTATATGATTCCGACACGATAAGCAAAAATCTGTAATGTTGAGTCTCGAAAGTTTTGAAATCTATATTCATGTAATCAATTACCCTTTGACTATGCCCGACGATTCACGAACAATTATTTGTAAATAAATATGTATATATATATATATATATATATATATATATATATATATATATATATATATATATATATATATATATATATATAAGATATAAGAATATATAATATTTTGATTTAATAATGTATACTTTAATTAATTGGAATTTAAAATGTAAAATAATAAATAGAATAATTAAGTTACTGTTAAAATAAATAAATAAATAAATAAATAAATAAATAAATATGTATATATATTATTATGAATCTATATAAGATTCCTATTAAATACATATATAAAATATATAAATATTAACTATTCAGTAAATGTCATCGTATAATATAGTATTACATAAATAATAAATGGTAGTATAATAATTTACAAGTGTGAATATAATTAATATATTGATGTTATCTTCATTACTTTCATGATTATTATTGTTGTTAATATTGATATTAAAATTTGTAATATTATTACTTCCAATATAAAGTATATATATATATATATATATATATATATATATATATATATATATATATATATATATATATATATATATATAAAACTTGATATGCGTAAGTGGTATTATTATTATTATTATTATTATTATTATTATTATTATTATTATTATTATTATTATTATTATTATTAATGTTATTATTATCATTAATAATATTAATATAACTAATATCATTATTAGTATCATCAATAAGTTTACTATTATCGTTTACATAATTATTATCTTTATTGTTTAAAATTTCTAGTATCATTATTTTTATTTTTATCATTATCATTATTCTTATTATTATTAGTATTATTTTTATTAGTAATATTACTATTATTTTTACCATAATTATTATTATTAAGTATTTTTATTATTGTTATTAGTAATATCTTTATATTTTACAAATTTCTAATTTTAAATAAAATCACATATGGAATCCTATTCTGTTTCCAGTCTCAATCTCATTGTACTGATTTTTGTTTTGTGTCTTTAACTGGTTACAAGAATCAAATTCAATCCCATCTAAAAACAAAAGCAGTTGAGGGTCATTATCCTCTTTTATATTTTTTTTTTTATATTTTTTCTTCTGATTGGAAAATTTTACGTACTTCATGTCTCCAATTTGTTACCTGTCAATTTCATGGATCAATACAGACAAACCTTAATCATACAACCTCTCTATATACTTATTATTCTGCAATTCACAATGAAATCAGAGAGAAAAATAAATAAAAAGCTTAAAACCTCTGTTCTTCATCTTTTTTCACCATATTTTGATTTCGAATGAATTTCCAAAATGTAATAATGCAGTCTTGTTAGGAATCGTCTATCTAAACTATCTGTAAGTTTTCAATCTTCAATTCTTTCTATAAATTTCTAATTTGAGAGTCAAAGTTTTGGTTTTCAAAGTCAACTAAGTGTTCTTGAATCAAATTCGAGTTTGTTTTGATATCCCCAGTTAATTTGATGATCCATAAAGTTTATAGGAATGATTTGCAACATAATTCATGTTGTAATCATAACCTATAACACTCTTAATCTAAAAATCAATTTTTGAGTTCTTGAGTTCTTCACAGTAATATACACTAACGTAAATTCGAAACAAATTTCAAAAATTAAAAATGCAGAGTTGTTAGGAATCATTTACTTAAACTTCCTGCAAAATCTCAAGTTCCAATTCTTAATAACGAATTCGAATTTGCGAGTCAAAGTTAAATTGTCAAAAGTCAACTGTTTTGTTCTTGGAGAAATTAGAGCTTGTTTTGATGTTTTAAGTTCAATTGACGATTTCAATAGTTTTTAGGAATGATTTGAAACATGTTTCATGTTGTAAAGATTGTCCAAAACGAACTAAAAATTGAAAACAAAATTTTTTTTTCTTGGCTACTAGCAAGCAGTAGGATTTTTTTCTGTTTTTTTTCTCATTTTTTTTATAACATGAACTCATTTTTATTTCTTTGTTTCATGTTGTTTACAAGTCATAAATAAAAACCCGAATTCGTTATTTTGATTTTTGAAGTTCCATGGTTGAATGGATTTAAGGTAGAAGATGAAGACGATGAGTCAAGTTGAAATAGATAATAGATATATATATATATTTGGGTTGCATACTAAATAAGAAAGATATGAATGGCAGAATGGTTAAGGGTGTTTGTGGGTTAGCGAGAGGTCTCGGGTTCAAATCCGGTTCGGGACATTTTTTTTAGAAAGGCTTTTGAAGGTAGATTTCATTACCAAAATTATTATTATTATTATTATTGTTATTGTTACTAAAATTATAATTTTTTATCATTATCATTATTACTAATATATGTATTATTACTATTATTATGATTAGGATTATTATTATCAAAATAACACAAACTATTATTATTATTATTATTAGTATTAGTATCATTATGTACTTATTAGTATTATAAAAATCATTTTTAAATATATATATATATATATATATATACCAAATAAATATATATAACACATAATTTAAGATATAATATAAGTATACATTTTTAAATGGAATTTAGTATAAATTCTATATAACTACAAATATATAAATAATATATAGTAATAAATGAAATTATGTGATTTCCATTATATGTGTTAATAGATATATAAATGATATAGGTTCGTGAATCCAAGGTCAACCCTACACTTGTTCAATGTCGTCATATGTATTTTTACTACAAAATACAGTATGGTGAGTTTCATTAATCCCTTTTTAAATGCTTTTGCAATATATATTTTTGGGACTGAGAATACATGCGCTGTTTTTATAACTGTTTTACGAAATAGACACAAGTAATTGAAACTACATTATATGGTTGAATGATCGAACTCGAATATGCCCCTTTTTATTAAGTCTGGTAATCTAAGAATTAGGGAATAGACACCCTAATTGACGCGAATCCTAAAGATAGATCTATCGGGCCCAACAAGCCCCATCCAAAGTACCGGATGCTTTAGTACTTCGAAATTTATATCATGTCCGAAGGAGGATCCCGGAATGATGGGGATATTCTTATATACATATTGTGAATGTCGGTTACCAGGTGTTCAATTCATATGAATGATATTTTTGTCTCTATACATGGGACGTATGATTATGAGAAATGGAAGTCTGAAATCTTGTGGTCTATTAAAATTATGAAATGATTATTTATGTTAAACTAATGAACTCACCAACCTTTTGGTTGACACTTTAAAGCATGTTTATTCTCAGGTACGAAAGAAATCTTCCGCTATGTTTTTGCTCATATTAGAGATATTACTTGGAGTCATTCATGACATATTTCAAAAGACGTTGCATTCGAGTCGTTGAGTTCATCAAGATTATTATTAAGTCTATTATAGTAAGATATATTACGAAATGGTATGCATGTTGTCAACTTTTGATGTAATGAAAGATTGTCTTTTCAAAAACGAATGCAATGTTTGTAAAAAGTATCATATAGAGGTCAAATACCTCACGATGTAATCAACTGTTGTGAATCATTTATAATCGATATGGACTTCGTCCGGATGGATTAGGACAGGTTGCTTCAGTTGGTATCGGAGCTGTGGTCTTAGCGAACCAGGTCTGCATTAGTGTGTATAATTGATAAGTCGTTAGGATGCATTAATGAGTCTGGACTTCGACCGTGTCTGCATGTCAAAAGTTTTGCTTATCATCAGTGTCGAAAATTATTTACCTATCATCCTTAAAGTCTAGACACATCTTACTGCCTCTATTGCATAGACAATGTATAAATAAATTCATATTTTAGCGTATCTGTTATTGTTACCTTTACCTGACAGCTTCTGTAGATTCCTCCGTAACTTATGGGATTTTAGTATTATATAGGCATATGTAAATTATGTATTGCAGGGTACTAATCTACATCCTATTCTATTCCTTATCAAAAATCCTTCATCTGATCGTACGAGATGAGTCCCTCAACCAGTTCGAGTCCCTCAGATTTCGATAGCTATTCCGATAGTTATTCCGGCAGCTATTCCGACATGGATATACACCTAAGCTCCGAAAGCAGTGTCACTAGAATTTATCAACCAATCAGTCATCCCCAATTCATCTGATGGGTTCGTAGTCGACTTAATCAATAGAGACGCGAAAATGGCGATCCTTTCCACCAACCGAATTGCCCTCTTGGCGAAGAACCTGAAGTACTTACCGGCGAACCTGTTCGTAACACCATTTTCTCTCTCATTTCCAGAGTATCTCGCCACGACTATATCACAAGCCAGATTCAAAACCTTATTCATTCGTTCGTTCATACCAACAATCATCCCGGAGTAATAAAGTCAATGAGTTTCGCGCCCGAGTTGTAGCCTTGGAAAATATGGTGCAAAATGTACCAGCTTCAACAACATCAACGGCATCAACTGTACCACCAGCAACAACACAAACCACAACAACACACGCCTCAACATCACAATCGGTACCCCGAGCATAATCATCGTTCTACATGACGTTCTGCATCATTTATCTTTGTTCAACATGGCAAATATGTAATCTCTAATGTTTTTGAGATTATATATTCTTGTTCTAACGTAAATCAAATGAGTTTAATATTATATTAACTCATTAAATCCATGATTGCATCTGAAGAAAATAAATATGCAAGTATATTTTCATAAAGATTGTAATTAAAAAAAAAAATTTCTTTCGTACAAACTGTTAATGGTGAAAATATTTTAACGGGTAGGTAATACCCGAGGAATATTTAGATTTCACATTAATAAGTTACACTGTACATTCTTTCAAATCTGATTCAACAGTCATTTACTATACTACTTACATCCACAGATATACGTATCCGTTCATCACAGAATAACCATATTCATCCAATTTCATATTTGTATTTTGATTTATCAGAATCCAACAAGTGGCATAATGAAGAAAACATTTGACAAAATAAAATTTGTTAGAAACAAACAAATTAACTATGATAAATTTTGTTAAGAATCCACGCTAACTGTTCCTAGCTAATTGTTCCTAGCTAACTGATTACATTTTATTTATCGCAATTTAATTATCGCAATTTATATTCTCGCAATTTTATTTATCGTCATTTAATTTCTCTTATTTACTTTACGCACTTTATTTATCGTTATTTAATTTCTGTTATTTATTTTACACACTTTAAATGTCGGGACACGTATACAAGGTTTTGACATATCATATCGACCCATCTATATATATTATTTGGAATAACCATAGACACTCTATATGCAGTAATGCGGGAGTTAGCTATACAGGGTTGAGGTTGATTCTACAATAATATATATAGTTTGAGTTGTGATCGAGTCTGAGACATGTACACGGGTCACGATACGTATTAATTAATTAGAATATTATATAGTAAACTATATATGAATTATTATTTGTACACTGCTAACTGTGGACTATCAACATTGGACAATTAAAATGAATTAAAATATTGATTATAACATATGAAACTAAACATTTCTTCAAGTTTACCACTTGGTCTCATCTTAAACCTCATTTGTATCTTGACGATTACAGTCTGCGTTCAAACCTTTCATGATTCTTGAAAACACCTCAATCGATAGGATAAATCAACCGCACTTCATCTACGGAAGAAAAGATTTATGCATATAGTTATGCACCTAAGAAACTCTCGGCAATTGAGTAAAAGTTTAACACGTAGCCGCGTCAGATCCTTTGGTATTTATTAGCAAAAATAACTTTGCGTTCCCTTTTCAAAGTAGCCAATTTTGTCACAGCTCCAGCAGGTCAACTTCGACTTTTCATTCGAAGTAACCTTACTATAAATCCTGATATATACAATTACCCTTTTGATACCGGAGAATTCTTTTATATTCCACCATATTACCAGCAGACGTACCAGCAACCTTGTTGCTTCTTGGCTTAAATCTCTCTGACAAATCATTATATTTATTCATTGAAACCCTATCATATACTCATTCGCATCTTGTAACATGAACTGCCATACCAATTACCGGGAATCATCAATCAGTACTTTGAAAACTCACAGCATATCTACATTATAACGTTTAGAATACATCAACAGTTATATCTATAACGTTTATCCCTTAGAATTATGATCTTTCATTATGAAATTCTGAAAAGCACTCTGTCTACACATCAATATTCTGAATGTTGAAAAAGCTGAATGAAGCAGCAGAAACCGTATACTACCGTAAATGACCTTAATCATCGAAAGTTTGATGATAAAGGATGGTATGTTGGAAAAGCTCAGAAAAAGTTTAAAACTGAAAAACTGATTAAGCAAACTACGAAGGAGTCTCTGAACAAATCACAAGGACTAAACGTGTACATTAAGAATCCTGATGATTCTGTTTCTGATGAAATCTTTAGCGAATACCTTGCTTCTGACTTCCAACTCTTGCGGACAAAATTTCATCACCACCCTTCGATATTGGAAATTCCAAGATATCATCGTATCTTTCATTATAAATATCCTCCATATTTCTGAGGATATTTTCATAAATATTCTTATCTGAAATCATTAATCTCTTCGTGCTATCAGTGTTACATCATATAGAAACTGTTAGTTTCTATATTCTGTAAACTTTCGAGCTTAAATTATGAATATTATTAAAGTAATGTTGGGAACTGATGCATGAGTTAGTATAATATAATGACACTTGATCAACGTAATTATATTACATTAAGTCATGCTGAGTTTCTAAATGGAACCTGATGATTCACAGATCATAACGTCATCATGTGCCATGTTACACGACTCTTACATTCAGTCTAATCTATAAACATATCAAGAAAATATTTTCTTGATAGTTCTATCTTTCCTTGAATTCTGGTAATTTGACAAGTCAAATTGTGCTATTACCGTTTCTTTCTTAGAACATTAACAATGTTCATTCTGAAACTTATATCTACGAATTCTGAACCATTACAAGAGATGCCCAATCGCTAGAAGAAGAAACGAAGAGACAAAGCTCCGAAATAGAAATTGGGTTATAAATCGCAGCAAATAAGAGAGCGCATTAACTGTGGATGACAATAATTATAGGAGACAGAAGCAGGGACATTGAAATATAAGGGAAGATATAAAATTCAACAACAATGCAGAAATTACAAACCATGGATATTAATACGAATAGCAATATAAAGACACGGTATAATTAAGAATAGTATCACCCCAAGGTAATAGTAGAAGTAAACAGATTCTTCTGATGGAAGATTGAAAAGAAGGATGACAGAAATAATAATTAGGAAAAATATTAAGGATTAGAACTGGATTAAGCATTTTCATAATCTTTTGGATGTATGAACTAGAAAGAAAGTATAGGAATGGTGAGAATAATGGAACGGAAGAGCTTAAATTTAAAATGGAAATATCAGACAGAGTAATCGAGGCAGATCACCGTATTTAATTATAGAGATCTTAATCTCCTTACTCGCAGAAGAATCAAATCTTTTAGATTTTGGAGATTTTCTTTAAATCCCTTGAATTCCGGAATTCAACCCTGACTCTGCCAAAAGTTAATAAGAATCTTTACTTTTTCTATTTCAATCTTTTGCGATAGCTTCACTCATACGCTTCAAGTAACCGAATCGTTTAATCTATATTACTCGGTAACAATAAAACTCTATTTACCACCCATATTCGCCAGGAAAACATTTTTATTGTTAGCCATGAAAACCTCACTCAAATTTCGGGACGAAATTTCTTTAACGGGTAGGTACTGTGATGACCCGGGAATTTCCGACCAAATTTAAACTTTAATCTTTATATGATTCTGACACGATAAGCAAAAATCTGTAATGTTGAGTCTCGAAAGTTTTGAAATCTATATTCATGTAATCAATTACCCTTTGACTATGCCTGACGATTCACGAACAATTATTTGTAAATAAATATGTGTATATATATATATATATATATATATGATATAAATATAAGATATAAGAATATATAATATTTTGATTTAATAATGTATACTTTAATTAATTGGAATTTAAAATGTAAAATAATAAATAGAATAATTAAGTTACTGTTAAAAAAAATAAATAAATAAATAAATATGTATATATATTATTATGAATCTATATAAGATTCCTATTAAATACATATATAAAATATATAAATATTAACTATTCAGTAAATGTCATCGTATAATATAGTATTACATAAATAATAAATGGTAGTATAATAATTTACAAGTGTGAATATAATTAATATATTGATGTTATCTTCATTACTTTCATGATTATTATTGTTGTTAATATTGATATTAAAATTTGTAATATTATTACTTCCAATATAAAGTATATATAAAGTATATATATATATATATATATATATATATATATATATATATATATATATATATATATATATATATATATATATATAAATATATATATAAAACTTGATATGCGTAAGTGGTATTATTATTATTATTATTATTATTATTATTATTATTATTATTATTATTATTATTATTATTAATAATAATGTTATTATTATCATTAATAATATTAATATAACTAATATAATAATATTAATATAACTAATATCATTATTAGTATCATTAATAAGTTTACTATTATCATTTACATAATTATTATCTTTATTGTTTAAAATTTCTAGTATCATTATTTTTATTTTTATCATTATTCTTATTATTATTAGTATTATTTTTATTAGTAATATTACTATTATTTTTACCATAATTATTATTATTAAGTATTTTTATTATTGTTATTAGTAATATCTTTATATTTTACAAATTTCTAATTTTAAATAAAGTCACATATGGAATCCTATTCTGTTTCCAGTCTCAATCTCATTGTACTGATTTTTGTTTTGTGTCTTTAACTGGTTACAAGAATCAAATTCAATCCCATCTAAAAACAAAAGCAGTTGAGGGTCATTATCCTCTTTTATATTTTTTTTTCTATTTTTCTTCTGATTGGAAAATTTTACGTACTTCATGTCTCCAATTTGTTACCTGTCAATTTCATGGATCAATACAGACAAACCTTAATCATATAACCTCTCTATATACGTAATATTCTGCAATTCACAATGAAATCAGAGAGAAAAATAAATAAAAAGCTTAAAACCTCTGTTCTTTATCTTTTTTCACCATATTTTGATTTCGAATGAATTTCCAAAATGTAATAATGCAGTCTTGTTAGGAATCGTCTATCTAAACTATCTGTAAGTTTTCAATCTTCAATTCTTTCTATAAATTTCTAATTTGAGAGTCAAAGTTTTGGTTTTCAAAGTCAACTAAGTGTTCTTGAATCAAATTCGAGTTTGTTTTGATATCCCCAGTTAATTTGATGATCCATAAAGTTTATAAGAATGATTTGCAACATAATTCATGTTGTAATCATAACCTATAACACTCTTAATCTAAAAATCAATTTTTGAGTTCTTGAGTTCTTCACAGTAATATACACTAACATAAATTCGAAACAAATTTCAAAAATTAAAAATGCAGAGTTGTTAGGAATTATTTACTTAAACTTCCTGCAAAATCTCAAGTTCCAATTCTTAATAACGAATTCGAATTTGCGAGTCAAAGTTAAATTGTCAAAAGTCAACTGTTTTGTTCTTGGAGAAATTAGAGCTTGTTTTGATGTTTTAAGTTCAATTGAAGATTTCAATAGTTTTTAGGAATGATTTGAAACATGTTTCATGTTGTAAAGATTGTCCAAAACGAACTCAAAATTGAAAACAAATTTTTTTTTTCTTGGCTACCAGCAAGCAGTAGGATTTTTTTCTGTTTTTTTTCTCATTTTTTTTATATCATGAACTCATTTTTATTTCTTTGTTTCATGTTGTTTACAAGTCATAAATGAAAACCCGAATTCGTTATTTTGATTTTTGAAGTTCCATGGTTGAATGGATTTAAGGTAGAAGATGAAGAAGATGAGTCAAGTTGAAATAGATAATAGATATATATATTTGGATTGCATACTAAATAAGAAAGACATGAATGGCAGAATGGTTAAGGGTGTTTGTGGGTGAGCGAGAGGTCTCGGGTTCAAATTCGGTTCGGGACATTTTTTTTAGAAAGGCTTTTGAAGGTAGATTTCATTACCAAAATTATTATTATTATTATTATTATTATTATTATTATTATTATTATTATTATTATTATTATTATTATTATTATTATTATTATTATTGTTATTGTTACTAAAATTATAATTTTTATCATTATCATTATTACTAATATATGTATTATTACTATTATTATGATTAGGATTATTATTATCAAAATAACACAAACTATTATTATTATTATTAGTATTAGTATCATTATGTACTTATTAGTATTATAAAAATCATTTTTAAATATATATATATATATATATATATATATATATATATATATATATATATATATATATATATATATATATATATATATATATATACACAAAATAAATATATATAACACATAATTTAAGATATAATATAAGTATACGTTTTTAAATGGAATTTAGTATAAATTCTATATAACTACAAATACATAAATAATATATAGTAATAAATGAAATTATGTGATTTTCATTATATGTGTTAATAGATATATAAATGATATAGGTTCGTGAATCCAAGGTCAACCCTACACTTTTTCAATGTCCTCATATGTATTTTTACTACAAAATACAGTATGGTGAGTTTCATTAATCCCTTTTTAAATGCTTTTGCAATATATATTTTTGGGACTGAGAATACATGCGCTGTTTTTATAACTGTTTTACGAAATAGACACAAGTAATTGAAACTACATTATATGGTTGAATGATCGAACTCGAATATGCCCCTTTTTATTAAGTCTGGTAATCTAAGAATTAGGGAACAGACACCCTAATTGACGCGAATCCTAAAGATAGATCTGTCGGGCCCAACAAGCCCCATCCAAAGTACCGGATGCTTTAGTACTTCGAAATTTATATCATGTTCGAAGGAGGATCCCGGAATGATGGGGATATTCTTATATACATATTGTGAATGTCGATTACCAGGTGTTCAATTCATATGAATGATATTTTTGTCTCTATGCATGGGACGTATGATTATGAGAAATGGAAGTCTGAAATCTTGTGGTCTATTAAAATTATGAAATGATTATTTATGTTAAACTAATGAACTCACCAACCTTTTGGTTGACACTTTAAAGCATGTTTATTCTCAGGTACGAAAGAAATCTTCCGCTGTGCATTTGCTCATATTAGAGATATTACTTGGAGTCATTCATGACATATTTCAAAAGACGTTGCATTTGAGTCGTTGAGTTCATCAAGATTATTATTAAGTCTATTATAGTAAGATATATTACGAAATGGTATGCATGTTGTCAACTTTCGATGTAATGAAAGATTGTCTTTTCAAAAACGAGTGCAATGTTTGTAAAATGTATCATATAGAGGTCAAATACCTCGCGATGTAATCAACTGTTGTGAATCGTTTATAATCGATACGGACTTCGTCCGGATGGATTAGGACAGGTTGCTTCATATATTATAACATGAACATTAATAAACTATTATATACATTTATTGTTATAAATAAATATGTACAATAAAATACATTGTAATAAAAACTATTATTTTATATGTATATTTCTTGTATATATATATATTGTAATATGTAATTTAATCATTTAATATATATTTATGTGCGTAGTAAATTTTGTTATTTAAAACTGTTTATATATATATATATATATATATAGTGTGTATATTAAATATAATTAATTTTGAGCTTAAATGGTAAATGTCTGTAACTTTCGGTTGACGTTTAATTATTTTTAAAATAGGTCTAATATATATATATATATATATATATATATATATATATATATATATATATATATATATATATATATATATATATATATATATATATATATATATATATATATAAGAAGTTTTAAAATAAAAGTTGTTCCAAAATTTGATTAAAAAGATAATAGTTTTGATAAATATTTTTTTACCATTTCAATCTAAGTTTTTGTACTTCGTACATATAAATTGGAACAGAAAATAAATAATTTTCGAACCTTTTTGATCAGGTTTCAAACAGGTAATGAGTGAAATAATTAAATATGTTTAATCTAAAAATTTGAGATTTTTAGGGACACTTTTATACATTAACTGTTTAGCAATGGACACGATATGGCCATCCGAGATAATCTGTCAGCATATAATATCAAATATGGGAGCTGTAAAGGTTGTGCACATTTTTTCCCTCTTTAAATTTAATATGCAAAATACTATTCAAAATTACTGTTCGTTCTACTTTTTATTTGTCAAGCAATCTCATTCTGTATACACATATACATATGGATATCTATCTCACATATAAACCATATTCACCAATTTCTTTGTTCTTCTTAACTTGGTAGACTTCAACAAAACATAACCATTATTACAAACCACTCTCGGTTAACTATCATCACAACCATCTCTAGTATTATTTCTCCTTCTCTTGTAGTGCTACTAGTTCGAAAACACCACGATCACCAACACCACTCTTCACCACGATCACCATCCACCACCTTTCCATCTCTTCTTCTTTCTCTCCTCTCTGTACTACTGCTACATCTTAGTTTTGTTTCGGTTCAAATACACCACGAACAATCATTAATACCCGCTACTAATTTTGTGTTTTTTTTCCTGGTCGACACTCAAACACTCCTGCAGTGCTTTCCTACTCGACACCTTTTGTTCCCACTTGTTCGAAACTTTAACACACACAAACACTATATATTAAAAAAATAAAAATAAAAGTAGTCTACAAATAAAGATTTAGATCAAGACTACTTTGGTATGATACACCTTTTTCCATTATGGCCTACATGTGATCAATTGAAAAACCACTTGATTTAAAATATTCGCATGCTGTACCTCTTTTACAATTCCCAACTAATCGATAACCCTACCATTTATTTAGATATTGAATTTTTTTTACGGGCTATGTAAATATTCTAGGCCGAAATCTTTTCTTACGTTGGGCCAAGTATGCTTTTAAGGAACTTGCAAAGTTGGGCCATTTAGCCTTAAGATATTATGATGTATCGACCCAATTTATGTCGTAGCAACAATAAGCCCAACAGTTTATGAGGCCCAATCGAATGATAGATAATCATAAAAAGAATGAATTCCAGCTGCTGTGTTCGTGCTGTTTCAGTTACAACCTAAACGTCACCATCACTCTTGATATTTTGTTGCTACATATTCTGTTTACTAATTCAGTACTACACGTGTTAACCTATTTCTGTTTTCAAACTATGAACGATGGTGGTAATGTCTGACGAAGATGATGATGATGCCCGTAGATAATAAGGATGATAATGATGGCGAATAACGACATTAAATGATGATGGTTACAGTTTGTTGGATAATTAGCGATGATGATGATGTTATGGTTCAATGATATGATTATGATGTTGGTTTCATTGAGATGAAATTTTGTTAAGATTGTGAAGAAGATGAAAAACTATAAGTTAAAAATGTTATTAATATATTACATGTAACTATAAGTTAAAAATAAATATTATATCTTTATCATTATTTTCATTATTATTATTAATATTAATATTAGTATATGTATTATTAATATTGTTATATTCTCAAAGTTACATAAATGAAATTCGATATAATTTGTATTATCTTAACTATTAAGTGTATTATCATTAAATATTATTATCACTTTATGATTATTATTCTAATTAATGACATTATTATTAATAGTATAATTATAATTATTGACATTATCATTATATTTGATATTAACCTTATTTTCAGTATTATTAATAAAAGTATTATTATTATTATTATTAATACATTTATATTTACAATTATAATATACAGATGATATACAAAAATAAATGAATAATCAAATAAGTAAATAAATAAAGAATCAATCTATTTAACATCGTAGTCATACTTTATTTCCTGTCTCTAATTGTTAAAAGCAGTGAACTAAATCAATACAACCAAAGATGCTGTTGGATATCAAAGACAAAAATCGTACGAGTTGTTACCAATCTCAATCTCATTTTTTTTATTTTTTTTGAATGTATTTGGATGTAATTCTTTTTGTCATAATCACTCAATATATAAATATCGATCACTCTGTTATTGGTTAGAAAGGAGATGACTTCTCACCATCCCTTTAATCAATCACCACCACAAGAACACTCCGCCACCTTCACATTTTCTTTAATCAACACCAAGACAATCCATCAACGAACCACTCTTCATCTTCAATGAACCATCTCGAACCAACCACTAACATACCATCTTCATTATCTCAGGTGATCATTGAGCACCCCATCTCCTTTTGAGTTTTACTACTACGTGATTACTGTTGTGGTTCGAAGACACAACCAACACACCTTGTTGCGACTGTTGACATCAAAAACCCCATCACGATTATCAAAGGCTATTGTATGTATTTCTAGTTTTCAAATCGTGAAAACCACTTTGAATATTTTTTTTTTTGTGCTTTCTTCTCTTGATGAACACAAACCATTTAATTATTATCAAACCACCTGAAACACCTTGTTCTTCTGTTTCTACGACTGTCTTTTTACTCGACGTCATCCAAGAACCCCAATCATCATCAACAACCATCACCAAATTCTTTATGAACCGTTACTACCATCAACCACCCTCACGTTATATTATTTAATCTTCACTACTATCCTGTGCTTCATATTCGAATTAAACAAACCTCAAACACAAGTATATATATATATATATATATATATATATATATATATATATATATATATATATATATATATATATATCACGATTCTAGTATGGCCCTCTATTACATTATTTGATGAGCACTAGAGGAAAGTGGGACTGATGGCATATACTAGTCAACAATCTTTACTACAAGAAATGATTTGAATATTAAAAGGGGTGGAAGATTGGATACAACACTAGTTTTAGGGTCATAGGAATCGGTTTCTTAGTAAGATCAAATTGCAAGTGGAACATATTAAAATTGTATGGCCGTCACTATGGGGACGTTCAACTAGACGTTTCAATTTATTTTAAACGCGTATGTGTAAAGGTGATAGAAGAAGCATGTTAGAATGATGCTGCTGGGCCGATATCCCAATTATAATTATGTGGGCCGCTTCTTTAAGCTGTTGGGACAGAATTTTGAAAGGTGATCGAGCTATATTATGTGTTCAAGGGAATGATGATACTAAGTAAGGATGAAGATGGGTATGAACGATAGCAATGATGCACAGTGAAGGTGATCATGAAGATGATTCGATGACGTTTTGTTGATGATATTATGGTGAATCTGTGATGCACAATGATCTCAACGAAGATGATAATGAATGGTATGATGATTGTAATTTCATAATAAGATAAGGTTTAGGACTAAGTTATGATGAAGATTACACTAGGGTTATAATAATAATATGAGGTGGGATGATAAGTGATGATGTTATTTGGTTCTGTAAGATTAAAGAAAAGACAACAAGCATAGTCGAGTTAAAAGGTTTTAAAGTATTAGAGTAATCAGATTGAAACAGATGGAGAGATGGTTGGACGAGGGGTTATTGAACGAGAGGTCGTGTGTTCAATCCTCGACCATGGCAATTTTTTTTAAACTAACAACAGATGTGTTAGGGCCAAGGTCTGTTTAATTCTTCAGTTTGGGCTTAGGACTCGTAATAATACTATGATGGGTTAAATGGAATTTAAGCTGAGGTATAATAGATAAGTTGAAACAGACAAATGGTTAGGCTGTGGTGTTATTGAACAAGGAGTTGCGGGTTCGATCCCTGCCAATGGCTGTTTCTTTATTTTTTTTGAAGCGTGTCTCCTTTTAAAGGTAGTATTACTATTATTATTATTATTATTATTATTATTATTATTATTATTATTATTATTATTATTATTATTATTATTATTATTATTATTATTATTTTTATTATTTTTTAGTTATTATTATTAGTAGTATATTATCATTATAATTAAAAACAACTTTTATTACTATTATTGAGATTATGTTACCAAATAAATATTTTGTATATAAAATGTACTTTTAGTAATATTACATTTAAGTATTTAATAATCATATGAACATTTAATATATAAATAATCATATATAACAATTTAAGTATTTTAATATAATACTAACCAAATATATATATATATATATATATATATATATATATATATATATATATATAAATTAAATATATAATATATAAATTAAGATATAATAAATAAATTTATGTGTATTAATAAATATACAAATGATATAGGTTCGTGAATCCGAGGCCAACCCTATACTTGTTCAAATGTCGTTCTATGTATTTTTGCTACAAAATACATTAGGTGAGTTTCATTTGATCCCTTTTACTCTTTACATTTTTGGGACTGAGAATACATGCGTTGTTTTTACAACTGCTTTATTAAATGCATTTGGAAATATATTTTGAACTGCGAATATATGAAATGCTTTTATAAATGTTTGACGAGATATACCCAAGCAAAACATTCCTCGAATGATTTATTATGCAGACAGAAGTTCTGCGGATTATTATTGAATTATGTGGACATAATAATTGCCACCATTGAATTATGTGGACATGATAATTGCCACCATTGAATTATGTGGACAGGATAATTGCCACCAATTGATATGAATGTTATGTATCGAGAGAATGATTTTATACACAGGTTATGTGTATGTTATTTTTGTGCACGAGATATGTGTACGGTTACTAAGATTTATGAAAAAGGATTTTGTACACGAGAAAGGTGTACTATATTTAAAAGATATCGCATGTACATTACAGGTGGGTATAGGATTCGGGCCCATTTGTACCATGCAAGATTTAAATCTTGTGGTCTATCAAAATGATGAATTTTATTGTTTTATGATAAACCTATGAACTCACCAACCTTTTGGTTGACACTTTAAAGCATGTTTATTCTCAGGTACGAAAGAAATCTTCCGCTGTGCATTTGCTCATTTTAGAAATATTACTTGGAATCATTCATGCAATATTTCAAAAGACGTTGCATTCGAGTCGTCGAGTTCATCAAGATTATTATTAAGTCAATTATAGTTGGATATATTCTGAAATAGTATGCATGCCGTCAATTTTCGTTGTAAAGGAAGATTGTCTTTTAAAATTGAATGAAATGCTTGTAAAATGTATCATATAGAGGTCAAATACCTCGTGATGTAATCAACTGTTGTGAATCATTTATAATCGATATGGACTTCGTCTGGATGGATTAGGACGGGTCTCTACACAATGGGTGTTTGTTATTCGAAGGGTCGCGAGTTCGAACCATGCCTGTGACAAACTTATTTTTTTTAGGTATAATTACTTTCATATAAGTATTATTATCTTTGTTAATAATAATTATTAAATATTGATATTAGTATTAGGTTAATTATTAAATTATTATTATTATTATTATTATTATTATTATTATTATTATTATTATTATTATTATTATTATTATTATTAGGTATATAAGTATTATTATCATTATTATTAATTAAAAATTATCATGTTATTAAGATTAACATTATTAGTTAAGTTATTATTTTTATCATTTTTTTTATCATAATTAGTATTATTATTAATCATTATTAGTATTAGATATTATTATCAATATTATGGTTTTCATTATAAAATTAAAATAACTTATTATTATTATTATTATTATTATTATTATTATTATTATTATTATTATTATTATTATTATTATTAATTATTATTATTATTAAAGATTATCATTATTATTATTATTATCATTATTAATAAAGTTATTATTATTATTATTATTATTATTATTATTAGTAAATCCTTATTTTCAAAACTATCATTTTAACGAATAACTATATATAACATATAATCAAAGATATATTATAAGTATACGTTTTTAAATGGAATTTAGTATAAAATCTATATAACCAAAAATATATAAATAATATATATTAATAAATGAAATTATGTGATTTCCATTACATGTTTTAATAGATATGCAAATAATATAGGTTCGTGAATTCGAGGCCAACCCTGCATTGTTCAATATCGTCATATGTATTTTTACTACAAAATACATTAGTGTGAGTTTCATTTGCCTTTTTACCCTTTATATTTTTGGGCTGAGAATACATGCGCTGTTTTAATAACTATTTTAAAATATTTATATCCATGAGTTTCATTTGATTCCCTTTTACTCTTTACATTTTTGAAGCTGAGAATACATGCGTTGTTTTTACAACTGCTTTATTAAATGCTTTTGAAATATATTTTGAACTGTGGATACATGAAATGCTTTTAAAAATATTTGACGAGGTAGACACAAGCAAAACATTCCTCGAATGAATTATTATGCAGACAGAAGTTCTGCGGATTATTATTGAATTATGTGGACATGATAATTGCCACCATTGAATTATGTGGACATGATAATTGCCACCATTGAATTATGTGGACATGATATTTGCCACCAGTTGATGTGAATGTTATATATCGAGAGAATGATTTTATACACAGGTTATATGTATGTTATTTTTGTGCACAAGATATGTGTACGGTTACTATGATTTATGAAAATGGTTTCGTACACGAGATAGATGTACTGTATTTAAAAGATATCGCATGTACATTACAGGTGGGTATAGGATTCGGGCCCATTTGTACCATGCATTATTTAAATCTTGTGGTCTATCAAGATGATGAATTTTATTGTTTTATGATAAACTTATGAACTCACCAACCTTTTGGTTGACACTTTAAAGCATGTTTATTCTCAGGTATGAAAGAAATCTTCCGCTGTGCATTTGCTCATATTACATGGAGTCGTTCATGGCTTATAGAGGTCAGAACCTCGCAATGGGACCCACTGTTGAAGACTTCGTCCAGATGGATTAGGACGGGTCATTTCAGAAACTGTCAGGCAAAGTTTACGGGAAACTGATACGCTAGGATACGAATTTATCTATACACTATCTATGCACTAAGTGCAGGAAGTCATGTCTAGACTTAGGAATGATAAATAGGTAATTTTCCACTAGGAATGATAAACAATACTTATATTATGCAGCTAAGGTCAAAGTCCAGACTCACTAATGCATCCTAACGACTATCAGTTAGACACATTAATGCAAGACCTGGTTCACTAGGACCAACGCTCTGATACCACCTGTAGTTAGTGGGGACGCATCCCACTCAATGCCTTCCTAGCTAACCGCCTGGTGACCACTAAGCGTACCTCAGATACTGATTTTATGGCCCTGCCTCTCAGCAAAACCAACCATATTCGAACCGCGAGGAGTAAGAGCCAATGCTTCATCACATGTAACACTATGAGAACCCCCTCTACGATTAAGCTGATGACACAGCTTAAACCAGCTCTGATACCACATGTGACGACCTGTCCTAATCCACCTGGACGAAGTCATCAACATCTGGTCCCATTACGAGGTTCTGACCTAAATATGCCATGAGTGACTCCAAGTAATATCTCTAAAATGAGCAAGTGCACAGCGAAAGGTTTCTTTCATACTTGAGAATAAACATGCTTAAAGTGTCAACCAAAAGGTTGGTGAGTTCATAGGTTTATCATATACAATCATCAAATTCAGTTATTTTGATAGACCACAAGATTTCAGTTTCATAAATATATGTACACTTGCAAGTATATAAAAGTATTCTATAAGTTGTTGAGCGCTTCGGTAACCATACTTAACAATTAATGTGGCATATTCCCTTTATTATGAAATCTCCCTACACTGTACCAAATGTAGTAAAAATGAAGTACTATGCAACCGTTTATGATACTAGAGCGACTAGCCCGGTTGGGGTGGTCAAACCCGATAGATCTATCAATAGGATTCACGCTTACATGTTCTTCCAACATGTAAATATTAGTTACCAAGCTATTAGGGAAGATATGCAAGGTGGTACAACTCAACGTAGAATATATTTTAAGTACTTGTGTCTATTTCGTCAAACATAAAAGCAGCGCATGTATTCTCAGCCCAAAAATATATATTGCAAAAGCAATTAAAAAGGGAGCAAATGAAACTCACGATACTGTATTTCGTAGCAATAGTAATGACGGAACTGAACAAGTGCAAGGTTGGCATCGGATTCACGAACCTATATCAGTTATATATATTAAAACATATAATAACAACAAGCATATTTATATATTAATAGTTTACATATCGTATTACTAAATAAATTATATTTATCCTATATACTCTGAGTAGTTAATATTTATTTCTATAATACATTTATTAATATTAATATAGTAAATACGTATTAGAGTAGTTTAATAATATAATATTTATCATTATTCATAATATATTAAAAATAGAAATTTATTTCAAGATTTATATATGATAAGAATATATATATTTATATAAATTAATATTTTTTATATATAGCTTACTAAATGTCATTTTAATAATAAAAGTCTAGTAATTTGTAATATTAACATATTTGTAATGTATTTTTGTAAAATAATATCTATTTGTAATAATAACAATAATAGTGATAATAATAATAATGATGATAATAATAATAATAATAATAATAATAATAATAATAATAATAATAATAATAATAATAATAATGATAATGATAAAAATAACCGTGATAATAAAAATGATACTTTTGAAAATGATAATTTTAATAGGAATGATAATAATAATATTAATAATCTTTGTAATAATAGTAATATCAATAATAATTGATGTGTCAAGACGTAACCTTTAAAATGTAGACAATATGCTTAATAATTAACACATAATACATGCAACTAAAACCCGATCATGCAGTAACTAGCAAGTAAATTGACCAGGTCGATCCACAGGGAGAAGTTTGTTTTTTTTAAGATTTTACCACGATTAATTATTCTAAAAGGGGAGTTTTGTGTTTGAAGTTGTATTTTCGTTTAACGAAACAGTAAATAAATATAGTAATTAACAAGAATGAGAATGTGGTGTTTACTTCTATGCTTGATAAATGCCAGAGATTGTTCTTTTATAATTAAAACCATTATGTGATAGTTACAATAGAGCAGATTATATCAATTTCACAATTTCTATAAACTTAAGGGCTATGTTTAATCAACAAGATTCTTTCGTGGTTGAATTTACATAAAACCTAGTTTACTAAGATCACTCTAAGTAAACTACATGATTGTATATCCTAAATATCGTTCAATTAACATCCTATACTCACATATAGGTGGCTAGATCACTAGGTGTTGAAGTATAAGCCATGGTCTTTGATAAATTCACATAAACCAAGTCATAACTTACATAATTGAACTAGGATACAAGGATGATTACAACTATGGATCTTTTGAAAGAACATGGTGATTTAGATTGACTAACTAACTAGATCCAACCCGGTTAAACTCACGTGAAACCTAAATTAAAATAATCACTTGAGGTAATTTCATAACTATATTGCTTTGGAACTTATTCAATTACCGAATTAAACACATAACAAAATCACTTAAGTGTATGTATCTAATCGTCTAGATTACTAGGTGTATTGAAGTATAGATTGTTTTCCTAGTTAACTCACATTAATAGGTTTGCAATCTATATAATTGAAGTAATGAACTAAGCAAGCATAACAATGGTTCTTACGGTTGAACTAGATAATTTAATCAATCAAACATATATATAACTATCATAACATCAAAGTATAGAACAATCCCAAGCCATAAATCTTACATTGAAGCAAACACACAAGGCTTTTAGCCAAACATAATCATAGTAGAACTAATGAAACAGTAAATACAAGTTGAATTCATGTTTAAAAAGATATAGAACAATAGTACCAATTGCGATAAATGATCCTAGCTTAATCTTGATGTTGAAAGAGTGGAGATTGACTTGTAGCCTTCCTTGAACCTTGAAAATCGTATTAGAACTGAGGGAAAATGTAGTAGTGAAGGTGTATCAAGTATGTAACCAAAGGCTCCATTAAATAGGCTTAAAAGTTAGGTATTTTGGCCAGAAAGTGACCAGATGCGCCGCATCTCTTTGGGATGCGCCGCATCTCTTTACGTTCAGTAGATTCCAGCTCAATTCTGCAGTTAGGACTGTCGGTAGGGGGTCAGATGTGCCGCATCTGATGCTGTTTTGGTCCAGAAGTCTTTATGCTCCGCATCTGAAATTGTCGGGAGTTATTTGGTGCAGAGATGCACCGCATCTAAGAGAGATGCGCCACATTTGGACATGTTTCAGTGGTTTCGGGCTATTTTACGCGTTCAATCTTCGTTTTAACTCTGTTTTTGCTGTTGGTCTTCATTTATTCATTCACAATGGACTTTTACAAATATACACGAATTACAATACATACGTACAATAATTACATACAAATGGAACAACTTTGGATCGAAATAACGGCATTAAACATGTATAATTTTGGCATTATCAAAATCCCCACACTTAAACCTTGCTTGTCCTCAAGCAAGACTTACAAAAAATTGAGATATACTATAGTAAACACACTTATTTAATTGAGAACACAAAAATGGGAATCACACTCACTCGATATAGTACACAAGATACACAAGTTATTTTGGAAAACAATAACTCATGCTATATGGAACACACACTCAGGTCACAATATATACACACTCACACTTTTATTTCACACACGAATCAAACTCACGCGATTTGAGTATACACACACCTTTGGAGTACACACTCTCTTATTTATTTCACAATGTAATACACACACTTTTAGTACACACACGAAATGAAATCATACCAAAGTCGAAAGGTGGGTTTTAAAGTCCACATTTCTTAAAAATTTGGATCCTTAGGGAAATTGGGACATTTGAGAAAAACCTTTTATATTTTGAAAATTAGACATGTTAGTTTTTACACTAACAAGTTTTCCGGTTTTAACCTCAAAGTCCAGTTGAGGGTAACTGAAAACCGAAGCCTCAGTCGGCGCCTAGCAAGCTACTCGCCCCCATGATTGAAGTATCATTGAACTTGAAACCAGATGTCCTAAAAATGGTTTTACACAATATAGTTCATAAAATAGCATAAGTTTTTAGAAGAAACTATATCATGTCCAAATATCATCGATGAACCATGAGTTTGCACACCTCAATTTGTTATGACATATGTATGTTGGCCGCAGTCAACATAGATGCGGTTGATCTTTATGGAGATCATCCATCTGGGGATTAGATTCATTAGTCTTAAAAGCTAATTTGCAATGTGCCCCCCATTGTACGAGACAGATCCATCTCATGGTTAGGATAAGTCTGACCACCAAAAACCCTGTTTGATGCTGAGGTGAGGTGGATTTCCAGCCGATGATAGAGATGACTTTTCAAGATTTTTCGTCAACCTACAGCTGTTCTGGACTACATCTTCTAACATAAGCCAGCAAGTGTGTCATATTGGAAGACTTGACTTCCTTCACAATCATTACATAAATGAGCATTAGATTAGATTGTTAGAACAACAAATTACTTGATGATTCTTTTCATTCAGAATGTGGTATAGCATGATGATTATCTCTTTTATATGACTACTAGTTTTATGATTTTTAACAAAATAAACTCAATCATTTGGTTGTTTCTTAATTTGTTTTGTGATAATAATTTCGGTGTATACACCTAGTTTTAAAATCTACAAATTTTAAACAAAATTTGAATTTATGAAGATAAAAGTTCAAAAATTTTCACCGTTTTAAGCCTTTTTAACCAAAATCAAAAATCCAAAAGAATTTATAACTTCCTCCCCACACTTGAGTTCAGGTATTGCCCTCGTTACATGAAATCTGAAAAATTTAAATTCGAGAGGGTTAAAGAGTGTAAGAGAGTTTATTACTTTCAAGGTCTAAAACCGAAGTTCACGGGATGATGGCGCTAAACTGAATGCCAGTATAAGAACTTCATCCTCTTCTTGTTACCACAATTCATTCATTAATCAAGTATGTGCTGAACTTACTGTCAGTCTTTGAAAATCGTAGCAACTAGCACGATGCTCACCTGTTCAAACCAAATATACGATTCACACAAATAAATAGGGGTGTACTCCATGTACTAAAAACCCCACTTTTAATTATCTAAATTATCCAAATTACAATTATCCAAAATACTATCAAGTTATTACACACCAAACATAAAAATAAATTGTTTTTGAAACAAACCAACATCAATCAAACCTTTCACAAACTTCTAGAATAATCACGTCAACTTCAGAAGAATCCCCAAAAAGAGTTACTTGGGCCAGCTCCACCTTCGTTTTGGTTTCCCGCGTCGTCGTCCTGAAATATTGAGGTTTTGTACTCCTGATAGGTTGCTTGAGCAGGGACGACAGTAGTTTCTTCATTAGGCGGGTTAGGGGGAGGAGGATAAGGCGTAGGATACAGATCACCCATTCGAACCCATGGTTCGTATGCAGGCCAAAGAGAGGGGGTATAGTTAGCGGGATCTGCAGCGTATGACACAGTCTGTTCATGTATCCAGTTAAGCTGATTTTACTGATTTTGCTGCCCCGCTTGAGTGTACCATGTTCGATCATTCCCTACATCAATGTAATGTTGCATCTCCCTGTTACCTGTATCGTAGTGATCAATTACCCTTTGAGTGTTTCGATCATTATGGAGTCGCAAATATGAAAATTGTCGCGCCATGTGTAGTGACCCGAACTTTTCCATGTTTATATATATTAATTGAGATTGATATTTACATGATTAAATGTTTCCAACATGTTAAGCAATCAAACTTGTTAAGACTTGATTAATTGAAATATGTTTCATATAGACAATTGACCACCCAAGTTGACCGGTGATTCACGAACGTTAAAACTTGTAAAAACTATATGATGACATATATATGGATATATATATAGTTAACATGATACTATGATAAGTAAACATATCATTAAGTATATTAACAATGAACTACATATGTAAAAACAAGACTACTAACTTAATGATTTTTAAACGAGACATATATGTAACGATTATCGTTGTAAAGACATTTAATGTATATATATCATATTAAAAGATATTCATACATGATAATATCATGATAATATAATAATTTAAAATCTCATTTGATATTATAAACATTGGGTTAACAACATTTAACAAGATCGTTAACCTAAAGGTTTCAAAACAACACTTACATGTAACGACTAACGATGACTTAACGACTCAGTTAAAATGTATATACATGTAGTGTTTTAATATGTATTTATACACTTTTAAAAGACTTCAATACACTTATCAAAATACTTCTACTTAACAAAAATGCTTACAATTACATCCTCGTTCAGTTTCATCAACAATTCTACTCGTATGCACCCGTATTCGTACTCGTACAATACACAGCTTTTAGATGTATGTACTATTGGTATATACACTCCAATGATCAGCTCTTAGCAGCCCATGTGAGTCACCTAACACATGTGGGAACCATCATTTGGCAACTAGCATGAAATATCTCATAAAATAACAAAAATATGAGTAATCATTCATGACTTATTTACATGAAAACAAAATTACATATCCTTTATATCTAATCCATACACCAACGACCAAAAACACCTACAAACACTTTCATTCTTCAATTTTCTTCATCTAATTGATCTCTCTCAAGTTCTATCTTCAAGTTCTAAGTGTTCTTCATAAATTCCAAAAGTTCTAGTTTCATAAAATCAAGAATACTTTCAAGTTTGCTAGCTCACTTCCAATCTTGTAAGGTGATCATCCAACCTCAAGAAATCTTTGTTTCTTACAGTAGGTTATCATTCTAATACAAGGTAATAATCATATTCAAACTTTGGTTCAATTTCTATAACTATAACAATCTTATTTCAAGTGATGATCTTACTTGAACTTGTTTTCGTGTCATGATTCTGCTTCAAGAACTTCGAGCCATCCAAGGATCCATTGAAGCTAGATCCATTTTTCTCTTTTCCAGTAGGTTTATCCAAGGAACTTAAGGTAGTAATGATGTTCATAACATCATTCGATTCATACATATAAAGCTATCTTATTCGAAGGTTTAAACTTGTAATCACTAGAACATAGTTTAGTTAATTCTAAACTTGTTCGCAAACAAAAGTTAATCCTTCTAACTTGACTTTTAAAATCAACTAAACACATGTTCTATATCTATATGATATGCTAACTTAATGATTTAAAACCTGGAAACACGAAAAACACCGTAAAACCGGATTTACGCCGTCGTAGTAACACCGCGGGCTGTTTTGGGTTAGTTAATTAAAAACTATGATAAACTTTGATTTAAAAGTTGTTATTCTGAGAAAATGATTTTTATTATGAACATGAAACTATATCCAAAAATTATGGTTAAACTCAAAGTGGAAGTATGTTTTCTAAAATGGTCATCTAGACGTCGTTCTTTCGACTGAAATGACTACCTTTACAAAAACGACTTGTAACTTATTTTTCCGACTATAAACCTATACTTTTTCTGTTTAGATTCATAAAATAGAGTTCAATATGAAACCATAGCAATTTGATTCACTCAAAACGGATTTAAAATGAAGAAGTTATGGGTAAAACAAGATTGGATAATTTTTCTCATTTTAGCTACGTGAAAATTGGTAACAAATCTATTCCAACCATAACTTAATCAACTTGTATTGTATATTATATAATCTTGAGATACCATAGACACGTATACAATGTTTCGACCTATCATGTCGACACATCTATATATATTTCGGAACAACCATAGACACTCTATATGTGAATGTTGGAGTTAGCTATACAGGGTTGAGGTTGATTCCAAAATATATATAGTTTGAGTTGTGATCAATACTGAGATATGTATACACTGGGTCGTGGATTGATTCAAGATAATATTTATCGATTTATTTCTGTACATCTAACTGTGGACAACTAGTTGTAGGTTACTAACGAGGACAGCTGACTTAATAAACTTAAAACATCAAAATATATTAAAAGTGTTGTAAATATATTTTGAACATACTTTGATATATATGTATATATTGTTATAGGTTCGTGAATCAACCAGTGGCCAAGTCTTACTTCCCGACGAAGTAAAAATCTGTGAAAGTGAGTTATAGTCCCACTTTTAAAATCTAATATTTTTGGGATGAGAATACATGCAGGTTTTATAAATGATTTACAAAATAGACACAAGTATGTGAAACTACATTCTATGGTTGAATTATCGAAATCGAATATGCCCCTTTTTATTAAGTCTGGTAATCTAAGAATTAGGGAACAGACACCCTAATTGACGTGAATCCTAAAGATAGATCTATTGGGCCTAACAAACCCCATCCAAAGTACCGGATGCTTTAGTACTTCGAAATTTATATCATATCCGAAGGGTGTCCCGGAATGATGGGGATATTCTTATATATGCATCTTGTTAATGTCGGTTACCAGGTGTTCACCATATGAATGATTTTTATCTCTATGTATGGGATGTGTATTGAAATATGAAATCTTGTGGTCTATTGTTACGATTTGATATATATAGGTTAAACCTATAACTCACCAACATTTTTGTTGACGTTTAAAGCATGTTTATTCTCAGGTGAATATTAAGAGCTTCCGCTGTTGCATACTAAAATAAGGACAAGATTTGGAGTCCATGTTTGTATGATATTGTGTAAAAACTGCATTCAAGAAACTGATTTCGATGTAACATATTTGTATTGTAAACCATTATGTAATGGTCGTGTGTAAACAGGATATTTTAGATTATCATTATTTGATAATCTACGTAAAGCTTTTTAAACCTTTATTTATGAAATAAAGGTTATGGTTTGTTTTAAAAATGAATGCAGTCTTTGAAAAACGTCTCATATAGAGGTCAAAACCTCGCAACGAAATCAATTAATATGGAACGTTTTTAATCAATAAGAACGGGACATTTCAGTTGGTATCAGAGCGTTGGTCTTAGAGAACCAGAATTTTGCATTCGTATGTCTTATCGAGTTAGTTAGGATGCATTAGTGAGTCTGGACTTCGACCGTGTTTACTTGAAAAATGATTGCTTAACAAATTTTGTTGGAAACTATATATTTTTAACATGTGAATACTATGTGATATATTAATCTCTTAACGCGTTTGATATTATGTGATAGATGTCTACCTCTAGAACAAGTCCCATTGACTCACCTAATAATAATGAAGAGTTAAATGTAAATTGGAATGATTCGTGGACTGATTCACAAGTTCCCGTAGAGGAACCGGAAGAAGAGTCGGAACCGGAAGAAGAATCGGAACCGGAAGAAGAATCGGAACCGGATGAAGAAATAGAACCGGTGGGGGAAATAATAAAACGGTTAAGTAAAAGAAAATCCTCAACCAACCGACCAAGGTTAATTATGGTCAATGGTGTTTCCGCCAAGGAAGCAAAATATTGGGAGGATTACCAATTCTCCGATGAATCGGATTCCGACGAGAATTCCGATGATGTTATAGAAATTACCCCAACTGAATTTAAAAAGGAAAAAGAAAATAATAAGGGAAAGGGCATAAAAATAGAGAAATCTAATTCCAACCCCGATGAACTTTATATGTATCGTCAACGCTCGAAGTCCTTAAGTTGTAACAATGACCCGGGAACCTCTAAACCACCAGGTTTTTCTAAACCAATGTGGACAACGACGGCTCGTATTAGGGGAACATCATATATCCCTAGAAACTTGGCAAAACGAACCAAAACCGAAGAAGAAGAAACGAGCGAGTCGGAATAAGATAGTTGTATTCGTGTGGTGTAATATATGTAATATAGTGTTCGTATGCTTTCTGATATATGTAAAAAAAAAAATGCTTGTATTAATAAGTATTTTTTTATGAATCTAACTCTTATCTATTTTACAGTTTAAAAACACAAAATGGATAGACAACCCAATATTTTAAGAGACCTACCCGGAGACATGATTGATGAAATCTTGTCTAGAGTCGGCCAGAATTCCTCGGCACAACTATTTAAGGCGAGATCAGTTTGTAAGACATTCGAAGAACGTTCCAAGAATGTCTTGGTTTATAAGAGACTTTCGTTTGAAAGATGGGGGATATCACATTGGGAAACCCATAAGTTACGATGTATTTACTTTGACGCATATATTGCGGGGAACCCAAATGCTATTTTACGCAACGGGTTAAGAAATTATTTTGACTCAATATATCCGAATATTGGACTTCGTGATTTAGAAAAAGCGGCTAACATGCAACATAAAGAAGCATGTTATGCTTACGGATTAGTAATGTTCGCTTCTCACCAAAGTGAGAACAAGAATATCGGGCTACAACTATTAAACAAAACGTTTCCACAAGTGACGGAGTCGGTAATTGGGGTAAGAAATGAGGTTTTTAGATTATTACGGGACTGTTGGACATTACGTAACCCTCGTCCCTTTGACGACGTTACAACACGCTGTCTTATCAACGGCCATAACGGTTATGTTGCACAAGACCAAGGATGGGAAGTAGTCCTAGTAAAACCAGAATGCATGACTTGTTTCTGGACGTATGAATTACGTGTCTTTATTGCCTTTGCTGAACGACTTGTGTACTAGCTAGAATTATCTTCACAACTATCTTGTATCAAAGTTATTGTGTGCTATATTTCATGCTTTATGTAAAATAAGCGGTATTGTAAGTTTGTAAAATATTGTATAAAAGTTTGAACGCGAAATATTATTATAATCAGTTTTTCATATAGAATTGTAGTAGTTGAATTGTATATTAGCTACTAAGTATGAACTTAACGGGTAGGTACTACCCGAATTTAAACTTATAAAATGCTAATATGAAGAAAAAGCTTTTATAAATGAGTTCATATTATGCTACGAAATACTATTAACTACTCTTAATATTCTGTATGATTAACTTGTTCCATTTAAATATTTTGAAGGAAATGGCACCGACTACTCGACACACCGTGAATATGAATGAAGAGGAATTCCGTACTTTTCTAGCTTCAAACATAGCCGCAGTACAGGCTGCGCTACATACCAACAATAACCTTGGATCTAGCAGTACAGGAAATCGTGTAGGATGCACCTACAAAGAATTCACTGCCTGCAAACCTTTGGAATTTGATGGAACCGAAGGACCGATCGGATTGAAACGGTGGACCGAGAAGGTCGAATCGGTGTTTGCCATAAGTAAGTGTACTGAAGAGGACAAAGTAAAGTACGCTACGCATACCTTCACAGGTTCTGCGTTAACATGGTGGAATACCTATCTAGAGCAAGTGGGACAAGACGATGCGTACGCACTACCGTGGTCAGCATTCAAGCACTTGATGAACGAGAAGTACCGTCCCAGAACCGAGGTCAATAAGCTCAAGACAGAACTTAGAGGGTTACGAACCCAAGGATTTGATATTACCATGTACGAAAGACGATTCACAGAATTGTGCCTATTGTGTCCGGGAGCATTCGAAGATGAGGAAGAGAAGATCGAAGCGTTTGTGAAAGGATTACCGGAAAGAATCCAAGAAGATATAAGTTCACACGAGCCCGCCTCCATACAACAGGCATGTAGAATGGCTCACAAACTCGTGAACCAAATTGAAGAAAGAATTAAAGAACAGACTGCTGAAGAGGCCAATGTGAAGCAAGTCAAAAGAAAGTGGGAGGAAAACGGTGATAAGAATCACCAATACAACAACAACAGCAATTACAACAATAATCGCAACAATTATCCCAACAATCGCAACATCAATCGCAACTACAACAAACGGCCCAACAACAACAACAACAACAACAACAGCAACTACAACAATCATCCCAATAACAATAATAACCGCAACAACAACAACAATCAGAAGCAGCTATGCCAAAGGTGTGAAAAGAATCACTCGGGGTTCTGCACCAAATTTTGCAACAAGTGTAAAAGAAATGGTCATAGCGCGGCGAAGTGTGAGGTCTACGGACCAGGGGTTAATAGAACGAAAGGAACAAATGGTGTCGGAATGAGTAATGGCGGAGCAAGTAGTGTCGGAGCAAGTTATGCCAATGTAGTTTGTTATAAATGTGGAAAACCGGGCCACATTATTAGAAATTGCCCGAACCAGGAGAACACGAATGGACAAGGCCGTAGAAGAGTTTTCAATATTAATGCGGCAGAGGCACAGGAAGACCCGGAGCTTGTTACGGGTACGTTTCTTATTGACAATAAATCTGCTTACGTTTTATTTGATTCGGGTGCGGATAGAAGCTATATGAGTAGAGATTTTTGTGCTAAATTAAGTTGTCCATTGACGCCTTTGGATAGTAAATTTTTACTCGAATTAGCAAATGGTAAATTAATTTCAGCAGATAATATATGTCGGAATCGAGAAATTAAACTGGTTAGCGAAACATTTAAGATTGATTTGATACCAGTAGAGTTAGGGAGTTTTGATGTGATAATCGGTATGGACTGGTTGAAAGAAGTGAAAGCGGAGATCGTTTGTTACAAAAATGTAATTCGCATTATACGAGAAAAAGGAAAACCCTTAATGGTGTACGGAGAAAAGGGCAACACGAAGCTACATCTTATTAGTAATTTGAAGGCACAAAAACTAATAAGAAAAGGTTGCTATGCTGTTCTAGCACACGTCGAGAAAGTACAAACTGAAGAAAAGGGCATCAATGATGTTCCCATTGCAAAAGAATTTCCCGATGTATTTCCGAAAGAATTACCGGGATTACCCCCACATCGATCCGTTGAATTTCAAATAGATCTTGTACCAGGAGCTGCACCAATAGCTCGTGCTCCTTACAGACTCGCACCCAGCGAGATGAAAGAACTGCAAAGCCAATTACAAGAACTTTTAGAGCGTGGTTTCATTCGACCAAGCACATCACCGTGGGGAGCTCCTGTTTTGTTTGTCAAGAAGAAAGATGGTACATTCAGGTTGTGTATCGACTACCGAGAGTTGAACAAACTTACCATCAAGAACCGCTACCCACTACCGAGAATCGACGACTTATTTGATCAATTACAAGGCTCGCCTGTTTATTCAAAGATTGACTTATGTTCCGGGTATCATCAAATGCGGGTGAAAGAAGATGATATTCCAAAGACTGCTTTCAGAACACGTTACGGTCATTACGAGTTTATGGTCATGCCATTTGGTTTAACTAATGCACCAGCTGTGTTCATGGACCTTATGAACCGAGTGTGTGGACCATACCTTGACAAGTTTGTCATTGTTTTCATTGATGACATACTTATTTACTCAAAGAATGACCAAGAACACGGTGAACATATGAGAAAGGTGTTAGAAGTATTGAGGAAGGAAGAATTGTACGCTAAGTTTTCAAAGTGTGCATTTTGGTTGGAAGAAGTTCAATTCCTCGGTCACATAGTGAACAAAGAAGGTATTAAGGTGGATCCGGCAAAGATAGAAACTGTTGAAAAGTGGGAAACCCCGAAAACTCCGAAACACATACGCCAGTTTTTAGGACTAGCTGGTTACTACAGAAGGTTCATCCAAGACTTTTTCAGAATAGCAAAACCCTTGACTGCATTAACGCATAAAGGGAAGAAATTTGAATGGAATGATGAACAAGAGAAAGCGTTTCAGTTATTGAAGAAAAAGCTAACTACGGCACCTATATTGTCATTGCCTGAAGGGAATGATGATTTTGTGATTTATTGTGATGCATCAAAGCAAGGTCTCGGTTGTGTATTAATGCAACGAACGAAGGTGATTGCTTATGCGTCTAGACAATTGAAGATTCACGAACAAAATTATACGACGCATGATTTGGAATTAGGCGCGGTTGTTTTTGCATTAAAGACTTGGAGGCACTACTTATATGGGGTCAAAAGTATTATATATACCGACCACAAAAGTCTTCAACACATATTTAATCAGAAACAACTGAATATGAGGCAGCGTAGGTGGATTGAATTATTGAATGATTACGACTTTGAGATTCGTTACCACCCGGGGAAGGCAAATGTGGTAGTCGATGCCTTGAGCAGGAAGGACAGAAAACCCATTCGAGTAAAATCTATGAATATAATGATTCATAATAACATTACTACTCAAATAAAGGAGGCGCAACAAGGAGTTTTAAAAGAGGGAAATTTAAAGGATGAAATACCCAAAGGATCGGAGAAGCATCTTAATATTCGGGAAGACGGAACCCGGTATAGGGCTGAAAGGATTTGGGTACCAAAATTTGGAGATATGAGAGAAATGGTACTTAGAGAAGCTCATAAAAGCAGATACTCAATACATCCTGGAACGGGGAAGATGTACAAGGATCTCAAGAAACATTTTTGGTGGCCGGGTATGAAAGCCGATGTTGCTAAATACGTAGGAGAATATTTGACGTGTTCTAAGGTCAAAGCTGAGCATCAGAAACCATCAGGTCTACTTCAACAACCCGAAATCCCGGAATGGAAATGGGAAAACATTACCATGGATTTCATCACTAAATTGCCAAGGACTGCAAGTGGTTTTGATACTATTTGGGTAATAGTTGATCGTCTCACCAAATCAGCATACTTCCTGCCAATAAGAGAAGATGACAAGATGGAGAAGTTAGCACGACTGTATTTGAAGGAAGTCGTCTCCAGACATGGAATACCAATCTCTATTATCTCTGATAGGGATGGCAGATTTATTTCAAGATTCTGGCAGACATTACAGCAAGCATTAGGAACTCGTCTAGACATGAGTACTGCCTATCATCCACAAACTGATGGGCAGAGCGAAAGGACGATACAAACGCTTGAAGACATGCTACGAGCATGTGTTATTGATTTCGGAAACAGTTGGGATCGACATCTACCGTTAGCAGAATTTTCCTACAACAACAGCTACCATTCAAGCATTGAGATGGCGCCGTTTGAAGCACTTTATGGTAGAAAGTGTAGGTATCCGATTTATTGGAGTGAAGTGGGGGATAGACAGATTACGGGTCCGGAGATTATACAAGAAACTACCGAGAAGATCATCCAAATTCAACAACGGTTGAAAACCGCCCAAAGTCGACAAAAGAGCTACGCTGACATTAAAAGAAAAGATATAGAATTTGAAATTGGAGAGATGGTCATGCTTAAAGTTGCACCTTGGAAAGGCGTTGTTCGATTTGGTAAACGAGGGAAATTAAATCCAAGGTATATTGGACCATTCAAGATTATTGATCGTATCGGACCAGTAGCTTACCGACTAGAGTTACCTCAAAAACTCGCGGCTGTACATAACACTTTCCACGTCTCGAATTTAAAGAAATGTTTTGCTAAAGAAGATCTCACTATTCCGTTAGATGAAATCCAAATCAACGAAAAACTTCAATTCATCGAAGAACCCGTCGAAATAATGGATCGTGAGGTTAAAAGACTTAAGCAAAACAAGATACCAATTGTTAAGGTTCGATGGAATGCTCGTAGAGGACCCGAGTTCACCTGGGAGCGTGAAGATCAGATGAAGAAGAAATACCCGCATCTATTTCCAGAAGATTCGTCAACACCTTCAACAGCTTAAAATGTCGGGACGAAATTTATTTAACGGGTAGGTACTGTAGTGACCCGAACTTTTCCATGTTTATATATATTAATTGAGATTGATATTTACATGATTAAATGTTTCCAACATGTTAAGCAATCAAACTTGTTAAGACTTGATTAATTGAAATATGTTTCATATAGACAATTGACCACCCAAGTTGACCGGTGATTCACGAAGGTTAAAACTTGTAAAAACTATATGATGACATATATATGGATATATATATAGTTAACATGATACTATGATAAGTAAACATATCATTAAGTATATTAACAATGAACTACATATGTAAAAACAAGACTACTAACTTAATGATTTTTAAACGAGACATATATGTAACGATTATCGTTGTAAAGACATTTAATGTATATATATCATATTAAGAGATATTCATACATGATAATATCATGATAATATAATAATTTAAAATCTCATTTGATATTATAAACATTGGGTTAACAACATTTAACAAGATCGTTAACCTAAAGGTTTCAAAACAACACTTACATGTAACGACTAACGATGACTTAACGACTCAGTTAAAATGTATATACATGTAGTGTTTTAATATGTATTTATACACTTTTGAAAGACTTCAATACACTTATCAAAATACTTCTACTTAACAAAAATGCTTACAATTACATCCTCGTTCAGTTTCATCAACAATTCTACTCGTATGCACCCGTATTCGTACTCGTACAATACACAGCTTTTAGATGTATGTACTATTGGTATATACACTCCAATGATCAGCTCTTAGCAGCCCATGTGAGTCACCTAACACATGTGGGAACCATCATTTGGCAACTAGCATGAAATATCTCATAAAATAACAAAAATATGAGTAATCATTCATGACTTATTTACATGAAAACAAAATTACATATCCTTTATATCTAATCCATACACCAACGACCAAAAACACCTACAAACACTTTCATTCTTCAATTTTCTTCATCTAATTGATCTCTCTCAAGTTCTATCTTCAAGTTCTAAGTGTTCTTCATAAATTCCAAAAGTTCTAGTTTCATAAAATCAAGAATACTTTCAAGTTTGCTAGCTCACTTCCAATCTTGTAAGGTGATCATCCAACCTCAAGAAATCTTTGTTTCTTACAGTAGGTTATCATTCTAATACAAGGTAATAATCATATTCAAACTTTGGTTCAATTTCTATAACTATAACAATCTTATTTCAAGTGATGATCTTACTTGAACTTGTTTTCGTGTCATGATTCTGCTTCAAGAACTTCGAGCCATCCAAGGATCCATTGAAGCTAGATCCATTTTTCTCTTTTCCAGTAGGTTTATCCAAGGAACTTAAGGTAGTAATGATGTTCATAACATCATTCGATTCATACATATAAAGCTATCTTATTCGAAGGTTTAAACTTGTAATCACTAGAACATAGTTTAGTTAATTCTAAACTTGTTCGCAAACAAAAGTTAATCCTTCTAACTTGACTTTTAAAATCAACTAAACACATGTTCTATATCTATATGATATGCTAACTTAATGATTTAAAACCTGGAAACACGAAAAACACCGTAAAACCGGATTTACGCCGTCGTAGTAACACCGCGGGCTGTTTTGGGTTAGTGATAGTGTTCCAAATGAACGTATATTTAGTAGCAATATCGTTCCAATATGTAAAGTTTTTAAATGTAATTTCCTTATTTTTAGTTGTAATAGTTAAATAAATAAGTGCGAAGACGAAAGACGCAAATCGCTCGAAAATGAAGATTTAAAGACAAAAACGAAGATTTGAAAGACCAAAACGTCCAAAAAGCTCAAATGTACAAGATACAATTCAAAAGGTTCAATTTATTGATGAAGAACGTCTAAAAATGACAAGAGTACAAGTTACAAAACGCAAAGTACACGATATAAAATTGTACGAAAGGACGTTCGAAAATCCGGAACCAGGACATGAACCAACTCTCAACGCTCGACGCAACGGTGTAAAAATTACGAGTCAACTATGCACAAGAATAAAATATAATATTTAAATAAATCATAATAAGAATAATATTAAATAATAAAAAGTTGTTAATTGAGCATAGTTCAGGGGTCGTAAATGAAAATTCAATTTATAATTTGGCCTATAAAAGGAACGATCTATGTAACGATGAGGGAGAGGAAGAATTTTTTCCGATCTTTTTTTTTATCAATCAAATATCTATATCAATTATCAATATCTATATTCTATATCTCTATCATAATGTTAACTTAATAAGATATAACAATAATCTTAATTTTAATTTTAAATTATGATAATAATAAGATTTATGATAGAGATCGTTTGAGTGTGTAAGTCGAAATTCTGTCCGTGTAACGCTACGCTATTTTTAATCATTGTAAGTTATGTTCAACCTTTTTACATTAATGTCTCGTAGCTAAGTCGTTATTATGCTTATTTAAAATGAAGTACTCATGATGTTGGGCTAATTACTAAAATTGGGTTATTGAACTTTGGACCATAATTAAGGTTTGGGCAAAAGACCGACACTTGTGGAAATTGGATTATTGACTATTAATAGATGGGGGGTATTGTCTAATTGAGTGACAACTCATTGGAGTCTGTCGAACCTATCTTCAAATTAATTAACCTAATAATTAATAATGATTATGGTTGTCCTATTTAGTGACGTTCATATGGAATCTGTTATAATCATTTAATTAATCAATTGGGTTGGGTAATTGATTATTCATTCTGATCAAGTGGATGAATTAATATTCATAAACTAATTAAAACAGGGGTGGATTACATACATTGATAACTGGTGTAATTGTTGACAGAAGTGATAACTGCGTCACAGTTTAAATCCTTAATCAGTTGGAATATTTGACTTCGGGTATAAGGGTAATTTGACGAGGATACTCGCACTTTATATTTATGACCGATGGACTATTATGGACAAAAACCAGATAGACGTATCAAATAAACCAGGACAAAGGACAATTAACCCATGGTAATAAATTAAAATCAACACGTCAAACATCATGATTACGGAAGTTTAAATAAGCATAATCCTTTTATTTCATATTCTATCGCAATTTTATTTATTGTTATTTTATTTATCGTCATTTATTTATTTTACGCACTTTAATTATTGTCATTTATCTTTACGCTTAAAAATATAAAATCGACAAACCGGTCATTAAACGGTAAAAACCCCCCTTTTATAATAATATTACTACTTATATATATATATATATTTATATAAATATAGTTTTATAAAAATATAGTACGTAATCACTAGCTCCCTGTGGAACGAACCGGACTTACTAAAAACTACACTACTCTACGATTAGGTACACTGCCTATAGTGTTGTAGCAAGGTTTAGGTATATCTCATCCGTAAATTAATAAAACTTGTGTCATATTTTGTAGTATTTCCTAATAAAAATAATACTATTTCGTACCCTCACGCTACATCATCAAGTTTTTGGCGCCGCTGCCGGGGAGCGCTAAAACGCTATATTTTTAATTATAATAATATTGAAATAAAATATAATAATATAATAATATTGAAATAGAATATAATAATATAATAATATTGAAATAGAATATAATAATATAATAATATTTAAGAATCAAAAATTTATACGTAAATTTTAAAAAAAAGTCGTATTTATTAAATACTTCAGGGGTATATTATGTAACTTATAATTAATAATTGCTATCATGTCGCTTTCATGTGAATAGTAAATTAATTAATTTATTTTCATTTACTATTCATAAATAGTAAATGAATTAAAAAAAAAAAAAAAGTTTTGAAAAAAAAAAAAATTATAATTATAAAAAAATTATTAATTTGTAAAAAAAAAAATCGTTTTTTTTAAAAAAAAAAAAAAAAAAATCGTTTTTTAAAAAAAAAAAAAAAAATCGTTTTTTAAAAAAAAAAAAAAAAAAAAAAAATTTCGTTTTAAAAAAAAAAAAAAAAAAATTTTGTAAAAAAAAAAATCGTTTTTTTTTAAAAGAAAAAAAAATTCGTTTTAAAAAAAAAATTTGTAAAAAAAAAAAATCGTTTTTTTTTAAAAAATTTTAAAAAAAAGAAAAAAAAAAAAAAATTATTAAAAAAAAATATATATATTTTTAAAATTTTGTCTATAAAAAAAAAATGTTTTTTTTAGTTTTATTTTTTTTTTAGTTTTATTACCTTTAGATTTTTAGACTATAGTCGCAACTTTTAGTATTAAGTTTAGTTTTGCCATAGTTATTTTTATACTTTTAGATTTTTAGGCTTTGCCGTAAAATCCCTTAAGTGCTTTTTCTTTAGACTAAGATTTAGGTGCCTTAAAATTTTGCGACGCCGTGTTAAAATTTTAGTATCCTTTTAAGTAATTCCCGTTTTTCGTTTAAAATCCCTTTTTAATTTTAGACGCGCTACAATTTTCTTATTTTTCGACCTTTTATTTTTTTCAACCATTTTTATTTTTCAATTTTTTTTTTTTTTTCCGACGCACTCTTTTTCTCTCTTATTTCTCGCTATTCTAGTTTTAGGACATAGATTTTTATTCTACTTCTTATCTAAATTTCTTAAAATTACGAAAATTTATTTTAAGTGGTTAAATTAATAGACATCAAAATTTTCTGGTTCGTAGTAATAGTTGGATTTGTACGTGGACCGGGTTATTGGAGCCAAACAGTCCTCAATTATATTGAGACCAAACGAATCCTGCCCCTCTGCTGCATCTTTTGGCTATTCGAAACGTGGGCAAAATCAGAAAAGTCTATTGATTGGATAACTTATTATAATTTTTCTTTCCTTTTAAAAACTAATAGGATATTCAATGAATGCACCGAGCAAGACGTTCACCACCTTTTGTACGTTCACCACCTGTAACTAGATCAAGACATTTAACAAATATAACCGCCGTTGATTTCTCTTTAGAATCGTCATCCAGTAGACCAAGTACTTTAGTTCAAATTTCCGATAATCCATTTTTTGAACCCGACTTCACAATTAAGAACCCGGAGCATATTCAAGGACAATTCCAAGATCCTGAACCACTAATTATTCCTCCTGAGCCACAAACCATTAAATCAGAATCCTCTAGTGATTCGGATACAACAAATTCAATTATGGAAAATCTGGAACCTCTAAGTATGGAAGATCGAATGAGAGCCACACGCACGGGCCAAGGTCACGCCATTATTAAACCAGAAGTTAATGCTCCAGATTATGAAATTAAAGGACAAATCCTACACATGGTAACTAACCAATGCCAATTCAGTGGTGCACCGAATGAAGATCCTAACGAACACCTTCGTACGTTTAAAAGAATTTGTACACTATTCAAAATCCGAGAAGTGGAAGATGAGCAGATCTATCTCATGTTGTTTCCCTGGACTTTAAAGGGAGAAGCCAAAGATTGGTTAGAATCGTTACCTGAAGGGGCGATTGACACATGGGATGTTTTAGTTGAAAATTTTCTTAAACGATTCTTTCCGGCATCCAAAGCCGTGAGACTTCAAGGAGAAATTGTTACGTTCGCGCAAAAGCCAAATGAAACTCTATATGAAGCGTGGACAAGATTCGGAAGGATGTTGAGAGGATGTCCTCAACACGGATTAGATACTTTTCAAATAGTACAAATCTTCTATAAAGGCGTAGACATCGCCACACGAAAAGACATCGACATAACAGCTGGTGGTTCCATTATGAAGAAAACCGCAACTGAAGCTTACAAAATTATTGATAACACAGCCTCCCACTCGCATGAGTGGCATCAAGAAAAAGATATCTTTCGGTCATCTAAAGTGGCTAGAGCCGATTCTAGCCATGACTTTGATTCCGTTTCCGCAAAAATAGATGCTTTCGAAAGACGAATGGAAAAGATGAATAAAGATATTCACGCAATACGAATCAGTTGTGAGCAATGCGGTGGACCACACTTATTGAAAGATTGTCACATTGAACCAACGATGGAACAACGAGAGAATGTTTCCTATATGAACCAAAGGACGGGAAGTAATTATCAAAATAATTATCAACCGCCAAGGATAAACTTCAATCGAAATCAAAACATTCTTTACAATCCAAATGGACCCAACAACAACTCGTATAACCAACAAGGTTCGAATAACCAACCAACTCAAAACAACACTTTCAATCCACAAAGACATGGCTTGTATAAACCACCACAACAAACCGAAGAGAAAAAGTCAAATATGGAAGACGTGGTATTCAAGCTAGTTGAATCTCAAACACAATTTATTGAAACTCAAACCCAAACAAATGAGAGGTTTGATCAGTCATTAAGAACTCAACAAGCTTCCATTTTGAATCTAGAAAAACACGTAGGTACTCTTGCTAGCATGATGAGTGAGAGGGAACAAGGAAAGCTACCGAGTAATACTAAAGTAAATCCTCGGAATGAGAATGTTAATATGGTGTCAACAAATTCTGAAAAACCAGCTCCAGAAGATGGGAAGGTTTTAGATGTGAGTAACAATGAAGAAGTTACAACACCACCACCACCCGAGTATGTAAAGCCAGTGGTGGCACCATACAAACCACCCATCTCGTTTCCAAGAAAAGGAGTTGAGTATGAGCAAGTGATAGGTAATAAAGATTGTGATACCTCTGGAAAGAAGAAGAAGAAAAAGAATAAGAAAGTGCAAGAAACAAAAGCCGTAAATATAAACCCGGTGAAGACAGTTCCACCAAAACCTCCACCTAGGGTAGGTGATCCGGGTGAATTTATTGTTCCTTGTCTACTTAGTGATTGCGTCATGTATGATGCACTAGCAGATTTAGGTGCAAGTGTAAGTGTTATGCCTCTTTCATTATATAAGAGATTAGGAGTAGGTAAGTTAAGTCCAACGGATATGAGTGTTCGACTCTTTGATCAAACCATTAAACACCCAGTTGGAATTGTTGACAACCTACCCGTTCAAGTAGGCAATTTAACCTTTCTAGTCGAATTCATTGTCATTAACATAGAAGAGGACCCAAACATTCCTCTAATTTTAGGTCGACCATTCTTAGCGTCCACCAAGGCGTTATTTGATGTAGAAAATGGAAGAATGACACTTAAAAGTGGTGACAAATCGATCACTTTTATGATTCGAAAATCTAAACCTCCACCAACCAAAACCGTTGAACCAATAAAAACGATTGGTAAGAACCATGTTGTTTTACCAACTCCAACGGTAGTGCTTAATAATAATAAAACGCCTAAGTGTGGGGAAAATGAAGTAACACCTAATGACGACCCAATAACAAATAACCCCGTTGTTGATACGAAATTAAATGATCCCGTTATTAACAGTTCAATGAAGAAACTTTATAAACGAGCTATTGATGCTAGAAGTAAGGGGAACTTTAAGTTATGTAACCGGTTAGTATCCAATCTGTCGCCTAAAGAAAAGGCGAAGCTAGTTGAATTATGGGATATTACGGAAGAAGCCGGGCACTGGCTTAAAGAAAAAGTCACAGATATGCAAGTTGATTATGGACCAAGAGAAATTGACGATGAAGTTAATCACAATTTTGACACCACAGCTACCTAAGTGTGGGGAGATTCAAGTGTTCTAAAAAGAAAATGATGTCTAGAGTTAGTTGTTCTGTTCTCGTGTAGTTCCGAGAATGGAATCCGATTGGTCTTTTCCGCTAGCAGACACTAAAGAACTAGTTTTCTCCCTCCATTCTGATTTTTTTTGTTTTATAGGTTTTATATGAAATTAATATGCTTTTCAAATTTAAGTTTTTGTGTGATTTTAAAAAAAAAATTACTTTATTTCATTAAGTTTAAAAAAAAATTGATTTCTAAAATTCGTCGTGAGTTGAAGACTAGGTCGTTGAGCCGAAATTGCTTTACCCGAGGGCGGGACGACAAATTTTGTTATCATTATTTTTAATTTTATTGATTTAAAGTATGCAAAAAAAAAAAAAATATTAAATATTATAAATTTTTGAAAGTAGGGTAATATACCAAACTTCAAAAATATGTATATGTATGTTTGTATTTTATGTTATGTACAAAATAGGGTAAAACAGCGCACTTTCAAAGAATGTCATTAAGTTCAGCAAAAGCTTCTAATTTTGACGACAAGACGCAAAATATCAAATGTGATATAAAACAACATGTTTGCAAACTCGGTATTTCCAATAACTTTTCTACACTAATCACCCTCATGAATTTATAATTAGAGTCTGATTTCATACAAATGAGGGCATTGCATGATCTTAAGTGTGGGGAAGGGTTATAAATTCTCTCGGGTTTATACTTGTTTTATTTGCCAAATTTTGTGAAAATTTGAAAAATTTTCAATTAAATGAACTCAAAATCATGTTTATACATATTTATGAACGATGAAAACTAGGTGTTAATACCGAAATTATCGTTACCTCGAAAAGGACATAAATTGAGAAACAACTTAAAACGCTTGAATTCATTTAAATTAGAATAAAGGAGAATAAAAAGGCAAAGAAAGAAACTAAGTGTGGGGAGAATGTACCAAGTTATTCAATTAAAAACTATCTATCACATATTTTTGTACAAACAATTGAAAATACTTTTGTTTTGAACGATAATCAACTGTTTTATCCAATGAAAGAAAAGAAGAGATGGATCTACACGATGAATCAATTCCATCATTTGAAGGAAGTAAAGTCTTCCGAAAAAGACACGCGCTTCTTGATTTAGGTCATGAAGTTGTCGTCCAGACCAGCTGTAGGTTGACGAAAAATCTAGAAAAGTCATCTCTAAAATCAGCAGGAAATCCACGGACCTCAGCATCAAACAGGGTCGCCAAGTGGTCAGATTTATCCTAACCATGAGAAGGATTTATCTCGTACAATGGGGAGGCACCGTGCAAATTAGCTTGATAAGACTAATGAATCAGATCCCCAGAAAAGGATAATCTCCTTAAAGATTAAAAATCAGCTTTTAAGACTGATAATACTCAATCCTAGAGATTGACCTTAAAGATTGAGAATTCAAACTCATGGAATTCGATGATATCTAAACTCGAGCATGAACGAGAAAATATTTTGATCAAAAATACAAACCGATTTGTTTTCTGAAAAACCATTTTCAATGCGTTCATTACCATTGAACATAAAATCCTAAGAAATTCACCTGGAATTCATTAGGTCACCTGAACCAAATCGGGTGTCAACCGTAAGAACGGTGGTTGCATAGCATGGTCGGAGACAGGACCTTGTGCCAGACCGAAAAATCATAGGATGATCTTTACTATAGCTCCTACCAAGGATAGTTCTAGCATCCGACACGTTAAAAGACCATAATCATCTGCATGTCATGGGACATTGCCTTAACAGTTTCTTGTTCATCGCTTTCCTTTACAACCGGACGGTAGTTTGCCGAAAGGTAATATACGGAACACGTAAACTGGATGTGTGCTTTCCGATACCGGGATAGCAGTGGATTACACGAACCTAAATGTTTTTAGCCAAAATATTGATCCACAAATATATTTTGCAACACCAATGGTGGATCAAATCAGAAAACTTATCTAGGGTAAAAGCTAGATTGAATTTTCAAAAGATCAAATGTTTTCATAAAGATCCTATTTCCTAAAGGATCTAAATTTTTATAGTCATGTGGGACTGTAAACCGCCTTTCAAATGTGCACTTTGCTTTGGAAACCGAAAGTAAATCGGCTATTTGATTGCAAGTGTCGTTAACCTAAACCCAAGGCAACTGTGGATGACACACCCACCTTTAACCATCATTACTGTCATTGTTTATACCGCTATATCAAAATCACTGATGTACAAAATGTGATGAATAAAAAAGTGATTCATGTATGTTTTTATTTCAAGTTCTGTATTGCTTGAGGACAAGCAACGCTCAAGTGTGGGGATATTTGATAGTGTTCCAAATGAACGTATATTTAGTAGCAATATCGTTCCAATATGTAAAGTTTTTAAATGTAATTTCCTTATTTTTAGTTGTAATAGTTAAATAAATAAGTGCGAAGACGAAAGACGCAAATCGCTCGAAAATGAAGATTTAAAGACAAAAACGAAGATTTGAAAGACCTAAACGTCCAAAAAGCTCAAATGTACAAGATACAATTCAAAAGGTTCAATTTATTGATGAAGAACGTCTAAAAATGACAAGAGTACAAGTTACAAAACGCAAAGTACACGATATAAAATTGTACGAAAGGACGTTCGAAAATCCGGAACCAGGACATGAACCAACTCTCAACGCTCGACGCAACGGTGTAAAAATTACGAGTTAACTATGCACAAGAATAAAATATAATATTTAAATAAATCATAATAAGAATAATATTAAATAATAAAAAGTTGTTAATTGAGCATAGTTCAGGGGTCGTAAATGAAAATTCAATTTATAATTTGGCCTATAAAAGGAACGATCTATGTAACGATGAGGGAGAGGAAGAATTTTTTCCGATCTTTTTTTTTTATCAATCAAATATCTATATCAATTATCAATATCTATATTCTATATCTCTATCATAATGTTAACTTAATAAGATATAACAATAATCTTAATTTTAATTTTAAATTATGATAATAATAAGATTTATGATAGAGATCGTTTGAGTGTGTAAGTCGAAATTCTGTCCGTGTAACGCTACGCTATTTTTAATCATTGTAAGTTATGTTCAACCTTTTTACATTAATGTCTCGTAGCTAAGTCGTTATTATGCTTATTTAAAATGAAGTACTCATGATGTTGGGCTAATTACTAAAATTGGGTTATTAAACTTTGGACCATAATTAAGGTTTGGGCAAAAGACCGACACTTGTGGAAATTGGATTATTGACTATTAATAGATGGGGGGTATTGTCTAATTGAGTGACAACTCATTGGAGTCTGTCGAACCTATCTTCAAATTAATTAACCTAATAATTAATAATGATTATGGTTGTCCTATTTAGTGACGTTCATATGGAATCTGTTATAATCATTTAATTAATCAATTGGGTTGGGTAATTGATTATTCATTCTGATCAAGTGGATGAATTAATATTCATAAACTAATTAAAACAGGGGTGGATTACATACATTGATAACTGGTGTAATTGTTGACAGAAGTGATAACTGCGTCACAGTTTAAATCCTTAATCAGTTGGAATATTTGACTTCGGGTATAAGGGTAATTTGACGAGGATACTCGCACTTTATATTTATGACCGATGGACTATTATGGACAAAAACCAGATAGACGTATCAAATAAACCAGGACAAAGGACAATTAACCCATGGTAATAAATTAAAATCAACACGTCAAACATCATGATTACGGAAGTTTAAATAAGCATAATCCTTTTATTTCATATTCTATCGCAATTTTATTTATTGTTATTTTATTTATCGTCATTTATTTATTTTACGCACTTTAATTATTGTCATTTATCTTTACGCTTAAAAATATAAAATCGACAAACCGGTCATTAAACGGTAAAAACCCCCCTTTTATAATAATATTACTACTTATATATATATATATATTTATATAAATATAGTTTTATAAAAATATAGTACGTAATCACTAGCTCCCTGTGGAACGAACCGGACTTACTAAAAACTACACTACTCTACGATTAGGTACACTGCCTATAGTGTTGTAGCAAGGTTTAGGTATATCTCATCCGTAAATTAATAAAACTTGTGTCATATTTTGTAGTATTTCCTAATAAAAATAATACTATTTCGTACCCTCACGCTACATCATCAGTTAGTTAATTAAAAACTATGATAAACTTTGATTTAAAAGTTGTTATTCTGAGAAAATGATTTTTATTATGAACATGAAACTATATCCAAAAATTATGGTTAAACTCAAAGTGGAAGTATGTTTTCTAAAATGGTCATCTAGACGTCGTTCTTTCGACTGAAATGACTACCTTTACAAAAACGACTTGTAACTTATTTTTCCTACTATAAACCTATACTTTTTATGTTTAGATTCATAAAATAGAGTTCAATATGAAACCATAGCAATTTAATTCACTCAAAACGGATTTAAAATGAAGAAGTTATGGGTAAAACAAGATTGGATAATTTTTCTCATTTTAGCTACGTGAAAATTGGTAACAAATCTATTCCAACCATAACTTAATCAACTTGTATTGTATATTATATAATCTTGAGATACCATAGACACGTATACAATGTTTCGACCTATCATGTCGACACATCTATATATATTTCGGAACAACCATAGACACTCTATATGTGAATGTTGGAGTTAGCTATACAGGGTTGAGGTTGATTCCAAAATATATATAGTTTGAGTTGTGATCAATACTGAGATATGTATACACTGGGTCGTGGATTGATTCAAGATAATATTTATCGATTTATTTCTGTACATCTAACTGTGGACAACTAGTTGTAGGTTACTAACGAGGACAGCTGACTTAATAAACTTAAAACATCAAAATATATTAAAAGTGTTGTAAATATATTTTGAACATACTTTGATATATATGTATATATTGTTATAGGTTCGTGAATCAACCAGTGGCCAAGTCTTACTTCCCGACGAAGTAAAAATCTGTGAAAGTGAGTTATAGTCCCACTTTTAAAATCTAATATTTTTGGGATGAGAATATGTGACGATCGGTCCAAATCCATATGGACGAACACGTCATTCATTGATTTCATTGCGAGGTATTTGACCTCTATGATACGTTTTGTAAACATTGCATTCTTTTGAAAAGGCACACCATAAATGAATATTTAAATCAAAGGTTTTCGACATCTAATGATTTCTACATATAGACAATCACCATAAATAATAGTTTACAACAGTACTTCCATTGACCATGCAGTCAAAATAAGATACATGGTGATGATTTGGTGAATGCAACGTTTCCTTGAAAAATATGTCATGCAAGACTCCATGCACATAGCTTGTCTAACATCTAAGCAAACAGCGGAAGACTTCTAGGAAACCTGAGAATAAACATGCTAACAAGTGTCAACACAAAGGTTGGTGAGTTCATAGTTTTAGTGTTTCGTATAATCTGTATATAAAAGTGGATCACAAGATTTTAGTTGTTTCATCCAGAAATGTTTATCAATAGATTATATAAAAGTGGATCACAAGATTTCAGTTGTTTCATCCAGAAACGTTTATCAAAATATTCTACGAAATTGAGCACCCTGGTAACTAAACTTTAACGTATATATAATTTGTACCCTTTGTATAATCATCTTAATAATACACGCAAACCAACGTGTACGCTTCTCAAATAGCATACGTCCGTTAAAAGGCTAGCGCTCTAGCTCGGACGGGGATGTCAAGCCCTATGGATCCATATACAACTACTCGCGCCCACCAGTTCTTATAACCGGCAGTTACTAGTTACCAAAGCTAAGGGATTTTCGGTTCAAACTCGGTGTAGAATTTAGTATGTACTTGTATCCATTGCGTTTAAATAAAGTGCATGTATTCTCAGCCCAAAAATATATATTGCAAAAGCAATTGAAAAGGGAGCAAATGAAACTCACACATATAAATATTGTATATCGGTTAATAAAGCATTTGCATGTATTCTCAGCCCAAAAATGTAGAGAGTAAAAGGGATCTTATGAAACTCACACAAAATCAGTTTTAGTATTTATATCCATTTAGTAAAACAATTTATAAAACTGCGCATGTATTCTCAGCCCAAAAATATATGTAAAAAGGGATCAAATGAACTCACAGTTTAATATTGATATACAATATTGCAGGAAAGCACGTAGACGCATCGGAGATGATAAACACGAGGTTTGATTCACAAAAATACCCCCGAACATTACCCATAATTTCCTTGGCAATAACCCATATTTTCCTTAGCTCTAGCTCGCTCTGAAACTCGTTTTGAAAATTACTTGGACAGTACTCCGTCGTAATATTTTATGTACATTATTATTTTTGTATCGCAAAAATAATAATACTAATAATAAGATTAATAAGATTAATAATAATCTTAATAATAATAATAATAATAATAATAATAATAATAATAATAATAATAATAATAATAAATATTATACGGAGTAATATATATTTGTGTATGTGTGTTTGATTTTTCATTCGAGCAAAACACCTGAATTTATAGTACCTGGCCTGGAATCTGGAGTCATGCGACTCGCATGGAAATGGCCTTCTGGCCATGCGACTCGCATGAGGACCAGGGACAGCTCACATTGTTTTTGTCCTAACATTTGTCGACATAATAAAATATAAATATAATATATATAATTTAAATTAATTAATTATATATTATATTAAATTCACGTGCATAGTTGACTTGTAATTTTTGTTCCGATAAGTCGTACGTTGTCACTCGACTTATGTCCCGGTTCCGGTTTTTCGAACGCCCTTTCGTACGCTGAGAAAACTTGTACTTTACGTTTCGTGAATCGTACCTTTGTCAAAATATAGTCTTAAATCATCCATAAAATATACCACTGTAGCAAAGTTACTGTAGCAAAGTCAATTTCACTGTAGCAAATAGTGATTTTCAAAAACACTGTAGCATTTTGGGTACTGTAGCAATTTGAAAATATTACTATCGTTTACTAAATAACTTAAAATTTTATATATATGTATATATCTTTTTAATATATATAAATCAGTTTTTAAATACACATTGGAAGTTATTTATAAATAAATTTTAATAATAAATATTTCAACTTATCATATATATTCAAATAGATATTTAAACCAATAAGTTTAATGTACGGTATCAAACAATTAATACATTGTTACCTTTTCATGTTATAGTATATATGTATCTATTTACATATAATTGTTCGCGAATCGTCGAAAACAACCGAAGGGTATTTAAATATATAAAAGTAATTCAAAAATTTTGAGATTCAGTTTTACAGACTTTGCTTATCGTGTCGGAAATGTTAATCATACAAAGATTAAGTTTAAATTTAGTCGAAATTTCTAGGTCATCACAGAATACATGCAGGTTTTATAAATGATTTACAAAATAGACACAAGTATGTGAAACTACATTCTATGGTTGAATTATCGAAATCGAATATGCCCCTTTTTATTAAGTCTGGTAATCTAAGAATTAGGGAACAGACACCCTAATTGACGCGAATCCTAAAGATAGATCTATTGGGCCTAACAAACCCCATCCAAAGTACCGGATGCTTTAGTACTTCGAAATTTATATCATATCCGAAGGGTGTCCCGGAATGATGGGGATATTCTTATATATGCATCTTGTTAATGTCGGTTACCAGGTGTTCACCATATGAATGATTTTTATCTCTATGTATGGGATGTGTATTGAAATATGAAATCTTGTGGTCTATTGTTACGATTTGATATATATAGGTTAAACCTATAACTCACCAACATTTTTGTTGACGTTTAAAGCATGTTTATTCTCAGGTGAATATTAAGAGCTTCCGCTGTTGCATACTAAAATAAGGACAAGATTTGGAGTCCATGTTTGTATGATATTGTGTAAAAACTGCATTCAAGAAACTGATTTAGATGTAACATATTTGTATTGTAAACCATTATGTAATGGTCGTGTGTAAACAGGATATTTTAGATTATCATTATTTGATAATCTACGTAAAGCTTTTTAAACCTTTATTTATGAAATAAAGGTTATGGTTTGTTTTAAAAATGAATGCAGTCTTTGAAAAACGTCTCATATAGAGGTCAAAACCTCGCAACGAAATCAATTAATATGGAACGTTTTTAATCAATAAGAACGGGACATTTCACCATGTAAGCCTCCCAATCATTTCCCGGACCCGAACTACTTCCAACATTCAGCTGTGGATCTGGCTGCGGTTGTGGTTGTTGCGGTTGCCTGTTCTCGGGATCCACATACCTAGTTAGAAGGCCGTTCGACCCCCTCGTCAAAATGTTTTCCCTTGTATAACTTACTCTATCAAAGGCAATCATATGTTTCTCCTCTAACCCACTTGTATTGATTCGAAAATATTGGGCAATCCTGGTTACAAAATGGCCGCCCATGATTGGTGTAATCTTTTTCCTTTCTTCGAGAAGGAAATTGAGAATCATTCGTGGAATATGAACATGGGTGTGATCCATTATCGCGTGAATGTACCAGATATCCAAGTTGGTAACTTTTTCGCTACTGTCTTTTCGACAATTCATGGTACTTGAAATGAATCTTTGGACGCATCGATACTCGTAGGTACGTAGGTTGCTACAAGTCTGCTTGCTTGCACTATATGCGCTATTGCTCATGTCTACCCATGCTTCTGAATGATTAAAAGAGGAAATATAGTATATACATTGATTAAAGTAATTTTGCATCAATTGGTGTGGCAAACCTTCATAGATATCTAATGCCTTTACAAATTACAGCAGTGTTAATGTCCTGTCTTGCCCTCCAAAGCCTAAATCTCATAAAGGTACCCGATGTTGGTGATGTGTAATCAACCCTAAGTGAACCAACGAATTCTTTGACTAAAAGCGGGTACACTCTTTCTTGCATTCTGAACAGGTTTTCCCATGTATATATTCGATGGCCTTGATACGTTACTCGGAAAAGGTTGCAAAAATTTTGATATTCACCGGCTTCTTTTAATGGTGTCCAATCGATATATTTCCCCGGATATACGTCTTTGTGTAGAAGTCCCTTCATCCGTTCATGAAATTCCGGATGCCTCAAAACAGCGTTAATCCATGGATTCGGAGTGGTTAATCCACGTACATTTAATTGCAGGTTATCAATATCCATTTTTTCTTCTTCAACAACATTTTCTTCCTCACTTGTTTCCTGATCTATAATTGCCGGGGCTTTTTGCTTCTTTGATTTTGGGTTTGATGATGATGCTTTAGTCTACAAAAATACAACAAAACCAAACAAACAAAACAACAAACCAAGTTGATTAGCGTTAAAGAAATTCAAAACATCTTTCATATTGCACAAGCCAAAACCATGTAGAACACGTTATATCGCACGCATTACACAAACTCTCATGTCAAACATAATACCATCATTGATGTACTTATCTCATTTTTAACAAACATGCATTAGTATGTCAATTGATTCAAATCACTTTACAAGCATAATCATACATAGCATGTTTCAGTTTTAACAACAATTCTTATATGTCATAATGTATTGAACCATATAATTTCTCCAATAATCAAGTAAAACAATATGATTTTAATGGTAATCATACATTTAGACACTAAAGTCGACTCAAGTCTACAATTTCATCAAAAAGCCTAAGCATACAATCCTTAAATTCCGCAAATAAAACTTTTCAATTCGAACAAACACTAAGTTAAGGCATATATGAGTGTAGCATAATCAATGAATTGCTTTAATTCCACTTAGAACACTTACTAGTCAACAAAAGTCAAAATCCCCAATTTAAGAACCCTAAAATTCAATAATTTGTGTAATCGTGTAATTCAACTAAGGTTCATGCAGATTTGATAATGTATACTAGTAATTGAACTCTAAAACATCCCAATTTAAACAAGTAATGGTTATTCTTTCGAAATTTGCAAATTCATGAAGAACCCTAATTTCTAAAGTAAATTTTTTTTGAGCAATTAATCATGAAATTCGAGCATGAATAAGGATTAGTAACAATAATACAAGCATATAATGACCAAAACATGAAGATTTAAACATCCCCACACTTAGAACAAGCTAAATCCGAATTTGAGAATGAAGAACACAAGAACCATGAAGAAATGAAGATTAATCTTACCTTTCACATGTTGATAGACGGATTAGATGCTCAAAGATGGTTTAATCGGTTGATTTAGTGTTTAGAGATGAAATCCTTGAGAGAAAAAGAGATGAAGTTCAGAGTTGTAGGTGAAAAAATGAGTAAAATTGATAAACTTCCGTATTTGTGAAAAAAATTAGGCAGACTCCCACATTCAGACACAGATGCGGTGCATCTGGAGCAGATGCGGCGCATCTGGAGCAGATGCGGCGCATCTGGTGGCCCAAAAGCGGCGCATCCAGCCTGGATGCGGCACATCTCGCCCTGTTGCACCAGTTTTGATGTTTTTTCGCGTATAAAACATTGCGGAAGGTCCCTAAACAACTTGGTTCGTACTAAAACTCAAAAAATCACTTAAAACAATAAATCCTAAGAAATGAGATGCACGAATGAGACTATGTACAAGTTGTGAGGTTTATTAGTGAGTCGTTCACGCGACTCCTTCCCAAGCTAGTTAGCTTTGGGGGAGAAAGTGATGTCATCTTGAACCGTGGTAGTAACTCCATCAAAATAGAGTTTTAATCGATGACCATTCACTTTAAAAGTGTTCCCGTTTCCAAACAATTCAACATATCCCGATGGAAATGCTTGTTTCACCAAATAAGGTCCCGTCCATCGGGATTCAACTTTCCGGGAGAAAATTTAAACCGTGAGTTAAAAACCAAAACCTTATCACTGGTTTTAAACTCTTTCACTTCTTTCAATCGGGCATCATGCCACCTTTTCATTTTCTCCTTATACGAGCTCGAATTCTCGTACGCTTCTAACCTCAACTCTTCCAATTCATGCATTTGCATGAATCGGTTTTCACCAGCCATTTCCATGTCTAAATTACAAAGTTTCAATGCCCAGTATGCTCTATGTTCCACTTCAACTGGAAGATGGCACGCTTTACCGTATAAAAGTCTAAATGGTGTGGTACCGATTGGTGTTTTTAAAGCAGTCCTAAAGGCCCACAACGCATCATCTAACTTGTGTTGCCAAATCTTAGGGTTGTTATCAATCGTCTTCTCAAGTATGCATTTCAAGGCACGATTTGTGTTCTCCACTTGACCACTCGTTTGCGGGTGGTACGGAGTAGAGAAACGATGAGTTACGCCATACTTCTTCAACACCTTTTCAAGAAGGTTGTTGGCAAAATGTGTTCCTCGATCGGATATGAGCGCCTTTGGGACTCCATAGCGCGAGAAGAGATTTTTCAAGAAGTTCACCACCACCCTAGCATCATTCGTAGGTAAAGCTTTCACTTCAGCCCACTTAGATACATAGTTAACAGCTACTAGGATGTACTTGCACTTATGAGAACTTGGAAATGGTCCCATGAAATCGATTCCCCAAATATCAAAGATTTCACAAACTTGGATGCCGGTTTGAGGCATCTCATCCTTTTTCGTGTTGTTACCCATTCGTTGGCATGCATTACAAGTCCAAATGAAATTATGGGCATCTTTGAAGATCGTGGGCTAATAAAAGCCCGAGTCAAGGATTTTTCTTGCGGTGTGGTTTGGTCCGCATTGACCGCCGGTGGGTCCTTGATGGCAATGCTCAAGAATTTGTTGAGCCTCTTTTCCGTACACACAACGGCGAATCATTTGATCCGCACCAACACGAAATAGGTCGGGGTGTTCTCAGAAATAGGAGTTAAATCCGCAAAGAATTTCTTCTTTTGTTGATAAGAAAGTCCTTTTTGAAGAATGCTTGAAGCAAGATAGTTTGCAAAATGGGCAAACCATGGGATTTCAGATTCCTTGTCAACCCTCATTAAAGATTCGTCAGGAAATGTGTCCTTGATGATTGTATCATCGAGTTTTTCTAATTCGGGGTTTTCAAGTCGGGATAAATGGTCAGCGGCTAGATTCTCGGCTCCTTTCTTGTCACGTATCTCAATGTCAAACTCTTGAAGTAAAAGAACCCAATGTATGAGACGATGTTTTGCATCTAGTTTCAAGAATAAGTACCTAAGGGCTGAATGGTCCGTGTAAACAATGGTCTTGGACAACACCAAATATGACCAAAATTTATCAAACGCATAAACAACTGCCAGGAGCTCCTTTTCCGTGGTGATATAATTAATTTGAGCTCCCGTTAGAGTTTTGATCGCATAATAAATTGGACAAAAATGATTATCAGGTCGTTGTCCTAAGACAACACCTAAGGCATTGTCGCTCGCGTCACACATTAACTCAAAAGGCATACTCCAATCCAGAGATACGATAATGGGAGCTTGTGTGAGTTTTGACTTTAGAATGGAGAATGCATTCTCGTAATTGGAATCGAAGTCAAATGGAGCATCCTTTTCAAGAAGTTTGGTCATTGGGAGGGCGATTTTAGAGAAATATTTGATAAATCGCCTATAAAATCCCGCGTGACCAAGAAAGCTTCTAATTGCCTTGACATTCGTTGGTATAGGTAGCTTAGAGATAACCTCAATTTTAGCTTTATCTACCTCTATTCCCGCACGAGATATCTTGTGACCAAGTACAATGCCCTCCTTCACCATGAAGTGGCATTTTTCCCAATTCAGGACCAAATTTGCTTTCTCACATCGGATAAGCATACGTTCAAGGTTAAAAAGACATGATTCAAAGGAGTCTCCAAACACGGAAAAGTCATCCATGAAGACTTCCATACAATCCTCTACCATATCATCAAAAATTGCCATCATGCACCTTTGAAAGGTTCCGGGTGCATTACATAAACCAAATGGCATGCGGGGATAGGAAAAGGTTCCAAAAGGACAAGTGAATGTGGTCTTTTCTTGGTCGTTGGGATCAATTGGAATTTGGAAATAACCGGAGAAACCATCTAGAAAGCAATAGTATTCTTTCCCCGCTAATCGTTCAATCATTTGATCAATAAAAGGCAACGGGAAATGATCCTTTCTATTGGCATCATTCAGATGTCTGTAATCAATACAGACTCTCTAGCCGGTAACCGTTCTAGTTGGAACGAGTTCGTCCTTTTCATTTACAATAACAGTTGTACCCCCCTTTTTGGGTACTACTTGTACTGGACTAACCCAAGGACTATCGGAGATGGGGTAGATTAACCCGGCGTCAAGAAGCTTGACTACCTCCTTTTTAACAACCTCTTTCATGTTGGGATTTAGCCTTCGTTGTCTTTGTACTACTGGTTTGAAGTCATTCTCAAGGAGAATTTTATGTGTACAATAAGACGGGTTTATCCCTGGAATGTCGGTCGTTTTCCAGGCTATAGCCTTTTTATGAGTTTTCAAAACAGAGATTAACCTATCCTTCTCGTTACCGGAAAGATGTGAAGCAATAATTACCGGTAATTGAGATGTACTTTCGAGATAAGCATACTCCAATTGTTTGGGTATCTCCTTAAGCTCTAGTACGGGTGGTTCTTCTAAGAAATTCTTTATTCGGAATCTATCTTTATTTCCGATATCTTCAAATGATTCCTCTTCCTTGGGAATTTCTTCTTCTATGGTCTTATCATCCGTGACCACCTTCATCAACTCATCAAAATCCTCATCAATATTGAAATATTCACTTTCATTTACCGGGGTTAACCCCGAGGTATCAATTTCAAGAAGCTTCTGCAATTCATTCTCAACACAAAAGTCTATAACATCAATTTGAAAACAAGAGTCATCGGTGGAAGTGGGTCTTTTCATGGCTTTGTCAATATGACAAATTATTCTCTCGTTTCCCACACCTAGACTTAATTGTTCTTTTTGGACATTAATGATAGCATTTGCGATGTTAAGGAAAGGACGTCCTAAAATGATAGGAACTTTTGTGTCCTCTTGCATTTCTAGAATAACAAAGTCGACGGGAAAGACAAGTGAGCCAAATTTTACAAGAATATCCTCGGCTATACCTATGGGAGTATCAAATGATTGATTTGCTAATCGAATACCCATCCGGGTTGGTTTCAAGTCTCCTAAGTCAAGTTTCAAATATAACGAGTAAGGCATTAGGTTAACACTTGCACCTAGGTCGGCTAGTGCATCGTACACTACCGAATCACCCATCATACATGGTATGATAAAACTACCCGGATCTCCCAATTTTGGAGGTACATTTTGCTTTTCCAAGATGGCCGAACACTCCTCATGGAGGAATGTGGCAGACACTTCATGGTATTTACCCTTCGAGGATATGAGATCTTTTAAAAACTTCCCGTAATGGGGCATACCCTTAAGAACCTCCGCGAGTGGCATGTTAATGCTGATTTGCTTGATCATATCCGCAAATTTCTGATATTGGTTCGCGAGTCTGTCTTTATTCAATGCTTTTGGGTATGGAATAGGTGCCTTGTACACCTTCACTGGTGGTTCTTCACTTTTCTTCGATATGACCTCTGGTGGATCATCTTTCTCTTGTTCTTTTTCAACATGCTCATCTACATCAACAGGTACCTGCAAAACAGAAGGAGACAAAGGAACTTTCGGGGACTTAAGGGTCTCCGGGTTAGTGGTTAAACCACTTCTAGTAGTTATAGCGTTTACATGCTCATTCCTTGTTTGATTGTTACTGGGATTCACTTGAGTATTTGAGGGGAGAGCACCAGGTGGTATTTCTGCTAGTAACTGTGAGATCCTTCCAACATCCCTTTCTAAATTCTGAATCGTAGCTTGTTGATTTAGAATTTGCTGAGTTTGAAGTTCCGCATTTTGCTCGTGTTTAACCATAAAATCTCTCAAAAGATCTTCTAAACTGGATTTCTTCTCGGGTTGTGGTTGTATAAGTGCTTGTGGTTGTGGTTGTGGTTGATTGTGTTGGAAATTATTTTGGTAATTTCATGGAGGTTGATTACGATTGTTTAGATGATTGTAACCCGGTGGTGCATTTCTTTGATTTTGATTTGGGAAATTCCGGTTATTTTGGTAACCTGAATTTCCTCCGTGGTAATTGTTGTTTGAACTTGAAGGTCCCCCTATTTGATAACTGTTGACAGGAGGATATTTCTGGTTCATTGCTTCAACCGCCGAAAAGTAGTCAAAATTCATTTCACCTTTACGCAAGTAACCTAAAAAATTTGCTTGCTCTTCCATCGTCGTTTGGTTACAATCTCGAGTGAGATGGAGACCTTGGCACAATTCACATCCTACCCTGATGGCGTGCATTTCTTTGGTTACCTTCTCAATTTGCCTTGCTTGATTTGCCAATTGAACTTTTAATGCAGCGATTTTATCGTTGCTTTCGACATTAGCAACCGTTGATGATCTAGAGAACTCCATCTCTTGATGCCAATTGTGAGAATGGGCTGCTATATCGGCAATTATTTTGTGAGCTTCTTCGGGCGTTTTTTTCATGATTGATCCTCCTGCTGCAACATCTATATCCTTTCGGGTAGCCACATTGACTCCTTTATAGAATATTTGGATCTTTTGGAATGTATTCAACCCGTGTTGAGGAAATAACCTAAGCATTATATTGAATCGGGTCCAAGCTTCATAAAGAGTCTCGTTAGACTTTTGCTTGAAGTGATTTATATCACTTTGCAATTTTGCTGCTTTCGAAACAGGGAAGAATTCTGACAAAAAATTGTCCATCATATCTTCCAGTCTTCAATATAGCCTTCCGGTAATGAGTCTAGCCAATCTCTTGCATCATCCTTTAGGGACTATGGGAAGATTTTTAAACATGAAACTTCATCGGTGACATCTTTGATTTTGAAAAGCTTGCAAATGCTTACAAACTTACGAAGATGCTCGTTAGCATCCTCATTTGGGGCTCCACCGAATTGGCATGTATTAGTCACCATGTGGAGAAACTGACCCTTTATTTCAAAACCATCAGTCATCGTAGGTTGAATAATTGCGTGGCCTTGTCCTGTCCTTGTTGCCTTCATTAAAGCATCCATCATTTGATTTGTAGTAGCCATCTCTTCTTCTTCTTTAATAACTGGTTCTATGATTGGTTGAACAATTGGTTCAGAGTTAGAATCTAGTGAGAGTGATTCTAAACCCTGAGCAAGAGATTCTACTTCTTGAGCTCTCAAGCGTTCGTGAAGCTCTCTTTCAGGTTCAGGATATGAAGGAATTAAATTAGAGTTGGAAGAACGTAGATTCATGCATCAATACCTATCCTGCAATCACAATACCACAAACAAACCAATTGCAAAAACACAAGCTTACAATAAAAAGTAACTTTTATAGGAATTGAATTCGTACAAAAGGATCGAATAATTCAAAGTTTATTAAAATCTTTTAACAAAACCGCTCCCTGGCAGCGGCGCTAAAAAGTTGATGTGTCAAGACGTAACCTTTAAAATGTAGACAATATGCTTAATAATTAACACATAATACAGGCAACTAAAACCCGATCATGCAGTAACTAGCAAGTAAATTGACCAGTTTGATCCACATGGAGAAGTTTTTTATTTAAGATTTTACCATGATTAATTATTCTAAAAGGGGGGTTTTGTGTTTGAAGTTGTATTTTCGTTTAACGAAACAGTAAAAAAATATAGTAATTAACAAGAATGAGAATGCGGTGTTTACTTCTATGCTTGATAAATGATAGAGATTGTTCTTTTATAATTAAAACCGTTATGTGATAGTTACAATAGAGCAGTTTATATCAATTTCACAATTTCTGTAAACTTAAGAGCTATGTTTAATCAACAAGATTCTTTCGTGGTTGAATTTACATAAAACCTAGTTTACTTAGATCACTCTAAGTAAACTACATGATTGTATATCCTAAATATCATTCAATTAACATCCTATACTCACATATAGGTGGCTCGATCACTAGGTGTTGAAGTATAAGCCATGGTCTTTGATAAATTCACATAAACCAAGTCATAACTTACATAATTGAACAAGGATACAAGGATGATTACAACTATGGATCTTTTGAAAGAACATGGTGATTTAGATTGATTAACTAACTAGATCCAACCCAGTTAAACTCACGTGAAACCTAAATTACAATAATCACTTGAGGTAATTTCATAACTATGTTGCTTTGGAACTTATTCAATTACTGAATTAAACACATAACAAATCACTTAAGTGTATGTATCTAATCGTCTAGATTACTAGGTGTATTGAAGTATAGATTGTTTTCCTTGTTAACTCACATTAATAGGTTTGCAATCTATATAATTGAAGTAATGAACTAAGTAAGCATAACAATGGTTCTTACGGTTCGACTAGATAATTTAATCAATCAAACATATATATAACTATCATAACATCAAAGTATAGAACAATCCCAAGCCATAAATATTAGATTGAAGCAAACACACAAGGCTTTTAGCCAAACATAATCATAGTAGAACTAATGAAACTATCACACCCCCAGTTAGGGCCTGGGCAAAATGTGACTTAATATCAAACTATACCAACATATTATAATAACGAGAACAATACTAAATGAGAAAGTTAAACTTTATGGAGTACGCAGCGGAAAAATGAAATGTCGTTACAAAGGAGTAAAGTAAATGTTTAAATGCAATAGTAATAAATGCGGTAATCTCTTGATCCTATGTCCAAGTAGCGTCACATAAGCAGTAGATAAGTAAGCTTGAATCAAACAGCACCTGAGACAAAACATGCTAAAGTGTCAACCAAAAAGTTAAGTGAAGTTCATAGGTTTAACAAAAGTTTGACCGTTGTTTTAGACCACAAGATTTAGTTTGTAAAGTTGATCTCCCGCAGGATCAAAAAGTTATGCCAAAGCGTGATATTTAGACTAAACGTTCAAGTTTGCCCCATGACAAGTTGTGTCTGTCTTTGTCGGTTTAATTTCATTATCAAGTAATACAAAGACTTAGTCAAATGTATCGGGGACGTTACTCCCGATAGGCCTACCCCCAATAATTAAGCATGCAGCAGCAATTAAAAATATCACTGTAGGGACTTAGTCGGACATAGCCGGGTATAGCATAGTTTAACAGTTTGGTACTTTTGTCTAAATTGTAAATAGTAAAAACAGCATGTGTCTCACCCAGAGTAAAGTAAGTAAGTTTGCTAGCAATAAAGAGGGGCTATGAATTCACCTTAAATAGCAGTTGAAGTATTCCACGTAAGAAGGAAAGCAAAGAAGGTAAGTGATCTGGATATCAACCTAGAGGTATAACGTTTGATTAGTTAATGTCTAACTGACATAAAGTATGTTTATTAATATAGCAACTATATTGACAGTGACGGTTTTCGAGAAAAGTTCCTATTTCTCAAAAGTTTCTATTTTTGGAAACTTACTATTTATGGAAAGCTTCCACTTATAGTAAGCTTCTAGTTTAAGAATGTTCGGATTATAATTCTTAACAAAGATGTTGTACAATCTCGCCCAAACTTCGTTGCTAACATGCAAGTCACTCGAATGATCTATTGTTAGCTAGTGGCCCAGGATCTCTTGACCAGAATCTAAGTCTTGGCATTCTTGATCCACAAGCATCCCATAATGGTAACAAGGATCACCCTAGGCCACTTTTAGCGGTGATGTTCGTAGTCTTTGTACGCTATCTTTAATTATAACCTTCACGTTAGGTGCGTATATACATATATATTCATTAATTTGATTTTAATTATAATTCCTATATATTAATTCATAAAAATACTTTTATAATTTTTAGTAACATATATTACTAATTATAACATGTTATTTATTTTATTTTTAATTGCATATAATTTATAACATTATTTACATGTTTTGGTAAAAAAAAAATAATAAACCGAAGTAAAAAGTAAAAAGTAAAAAGTAAAAAAAGAATACTTACTAGTAGTAATTCTTCAAAGAGAGAATGAGAGAAATTTTGGTGTGAGTTTGAATGAGAAATGAGGGGTATTTATACTTGAAAAAATTAGGTAAAAAGAATAAAATAATTAAAAGAAAAAGAAATATTTTAATTTTTAATAGGATTTTAAAATTCAAAAGTATTAAATGTTAGGTCATGGGATAATGCACAAAATAAAATAATAAAAGTAGTTTTTCCATTATAATTTTTAATTAAAAAGTAATTTATTTATTTATTTATTTATTTTTATATTCATTTATTTTAAGGATTTTTTTATATAAATAAACAAATTGATTTAGTGCTTTTCTAAGAATATTTGTCAATATTTTTTTTTATTTTTATTTAATTAATAAATACAAATTTTGCATAAAAATAATAAATAATTCAGTATTTTGTATTTTTAATAATAATTATGATTTTAATTATTAAACTATAGTTTTAGTAAGTTTGTAAATATTATTACATTTATATATAATTGGATTTATTATATAGTTAAATATATAATACATTAACTAAATAATAAAAGTGATACAAAGTTTATATACTTAGTTAAATTATGTCAAATTATATAAATTAATAATATATTATTTATTTAAGCATACATTGTTGACTAAAAATTACTATTCGGTCAATATTTAATTGTATTTAACAACTCTTAATACATATAGTCAGGCAGATAACCCTAGGGTTAATTCAGTAGATTTAGAAGTCGAAAAGTGAGGGTTGTTATAGTACCTCCCCGTTAATAAAAACTTCGTCCTGAAGTTTTAGGTAGACTTCTCAGATGCATCAGCAGTTGAGAAGAGATGGGGATATTTCTATTTCATTTGGTCTTCACGTTCCCAGGTACACTCGAGGCTACGTCGTGAATTCCAACGGATCTTAACAATAGGTATGGTGCTTTGTTTTAAATGTTTAGCATATCGGTCCATGACTTCTACGGGTTCCTCTATGAAGTGCATTTTATCATCAATGCGAATGTCATGCAAAGGAATAACGAGAGTGTCATCAGCAATACACCGTTTAAGATTTGAGACATGAAACACATCATGTACTTGACTGAGTTCGGTTGGTAGTTCTAATCGATATGCCACGGGACCAATTCTTTCAGTGATTGTGGAAGGTCCAACATATCGTGGACTGAGTTTACTTCGTTTACCGAAACGGACAACACCTTTCCAAGGGGATACTTTCAACATGACTTTATCTCCAACTTGGTATTCGATGTCCTTTCGTTTCTTATCGGCATAACTCTTCTGTCGGCTACGGGCAGTTTCTAAACGTTGCTCGATTTGAACGATCTTTTTGGTAGTTTCGTGAATAATTTCAGGACCAGTTAAATATCTGTCCTCAAGTTCATCCCAACACAGAGGGGATCTACACTTCCTTCCATATAGAGCTTCAAAAGGTGCAACTTTAATGCTAGAGTGATAACTGTTGTTATAAGAAAATTCAACCAAAGGTAGATGTCTATCACAACCTTTGCCGAAGTCGATAACACAAGCGCGAAGCATATCTTCCAATGTTTGAATGGTTCGTTCACTTTGACCATCGGTTTACGGATGATAAGCAGTACTCATGTCGAGTTGAGTTCCAAGAGTAGTTTGTAAGGATTTCCAGAATCTGGAAGTGAATCTACTGTCGCGATCGGATATGATTGATATAGGAACACCATGACGAGAGACAATTTCTTTGATATACAGTTGTGACAATCTCTCCATCTTGTCGGTCTCCTTGATCGGTAAGAAATGAGCAGATTTAGTAAGACAATCTACTATGACCCATATAGTATCATTTCCACTAGAAGTCTTGGGAAATTTAGTAATAAAGTCCATAGCGATACATTCCCACTTCCACTGCGGAATATCGGGTTGTGTCAACAGACCAGAAGGCTTTTGATGTTCAGCCTTGACTTTCAAACAAGTGAGACACTTACTAACATAAGTAGCAATGTCGGTTTTCATGTTAGGCCACCAGTAGAATTCCTTCACATCGTGGTACATCTTACTGGAACCCGGATGAATAGGATACCTAGTCTTATGCGCTTCATCCAAGACTAATTCACAGAGATTACCGAAGCGAGGAACCCAAATTCTATTGCCAAAGTACCGTGTACTATTAGCTTTCACTTGAAGTTGGTTTTCAAAACCAATAGGTCCGTCACCTTCGATAATTGTTGGTTTAATAGTTTCTAATTGAGCTTCATAGATTCGTGAGATAAGATTCAATTTGATGTTCAGATTCAGAGCACGAACACAATTAACATCGTCTTTTCGACTAAGGGCATCGGCAACTACATTCGCCTTACCAGGATGATATTTAAGTTCACATTGATAATCGTTCAATAACTCGAGCCATCGACTTTGCCTCATATTCAGCTGTTTTTGATCAAAGATGTGTCGAAGACTTTTATGGCCAGTGTACACCGTAAACTGGGTACCATATAGATAATATCTCCATATCTTTAATGCAAATACTACGGCACCTAACTCAAGGTCGGGTGTGGTATAGTTATCCTCGTGTTTCTTCAACTGTCTAGATACGTAGGCAATAACCTTTTCACGTTGCATTAAAACACAACCAAAGCCTTGCTTTGAGGCATTGCAGTAAACTACAAAATCATCAGTACCTTCAGGTAAAGATAGAATCAGGGCTGTGGTCAACTTCTCCTTCAGAATCTTGAAAGCAGATTCCTGTTCTTCGGACCACTCATATTTCTTCCCTTTTTGTGTTAGCTTCGTAAGAGGTTTAGCAAGAAGTGAAAAATCCTTTATAAATCTCCGATAGTAACCGGCAAGTCCTAAAAATTGGCGAATATGCTTCGCAGTCTTTGATATCTCCCAGTTCTGAATAGTAGTGATTTTAGCAGGATCAACATGTATTCCTCTTCTATCAACAACATGTCCACGGAATTGTACAGTTTTGAGCCAAAACTCGCACTTAGAGAATTTAGCATAAAGTTGTTCCTTTCGTAAGAGTTCAAGAATCATACGCAAATGTTGCTCATATTCTTTCTCACTCTTGGAATAGATCAAGATGTCATCAATGAATACAATGATGAATTTATCGAGATAGGGTTTGCAAACACGGTTCATAAGATCCATGAACACAGCAGGAGCATTGGTCAAACCAAAAGGTATGACACAGAATTCATAGTGCCCATAACGAGTGCGAAAAGCAGTCTTAGGAATATCGGATTCCTTGACTCTAAGTTGGTGATATCCGGACCTTAAATCAATCTTTGAATAAACACTTGAACCTTGAAGTTGGTCAAATAGATCATCGATACGTGGCAACGGATAACGGTTCTTCATAGTAAGCTTGTTAAGTTCGCGGTAATCAATGCACATCCTTAACGTACCATCCTTCTTTTTAACAAATAGAATAGGAGCTCCCCATGGGGACGAGCTTGGATGAATGAAACCTTTTTCTAATAGTTCTTGGAGCTGGTTGGAAAGTTCCTTCATTTCGAAAGGTGCTAAACGGTATGGTGCTTTAGCAATAGGAGCAGCAGCGGGAGCTAAATCAATTTGAAATTTAATTTGTTCAAGGAGGTAGAAGACCAGGAAGATCTTCGGGAAACACATCGAGAAAGTCTTTAACCACTGGTACATCTTCAATACACTTCTCTTTCGATTCGATCATCTTAACGTGGACTAGAATACCTGGATAACCATTCATAAGGTGTTTGCGTGTTTTAATACATGAGATAATATTGAGATTGGAACCACTCTTTTCACCTTGGATGATAAGAGTCTCTCCATTTCCCAATGGAACATGAATGGTTTTATCGTAACACATGATGGCAGCTCTCAATGGACGTAACCAATCCATTCCAACTACGACGTCAAAACTTCCAAGTTCGACCGGCAAAAGGTCTATCTTAAATTCTTTATTGGCTAAGATTAGGTTGCAGTTTTTATAGATCTTATCGACTTTCATGATCTTTCCATTGGCTACTTCTACTAATCGTTTAGTTTCTAAGGGTAGAGGCTTTTCAGTGAATAAAGTGCAAAATTCACTAGACACGTAACTTCTGTCCTCTCCTCCACCTTCTTCATAAACTCATCAACTTTTTCGTTCCTCGCCTTTTGCTTCTCATAAAGATACTCGAGGTTATCGTAGAGGTTGGTAACGTGAAATGCCCCGTTCATATTAATTATAAACGTTTCATATTACTTGATTTCTTTGCGAGGTTTTGACCTCTATATGAGACGTTTTCAAAGCTTGCATTCATTTTAAAATTACCATAACCTTTATTATTGAATAAAGGTTTAAAAGCATAAGTTTTGATTGTCGATCAAAGACAATCTCCTCAAAATACATGTATTTTACACACACCATTACATACTTGCCAACAATATATGACAAATACAATTCCCGAATGCAAGTTTATTTATTTAGAAAAGCATGATGACTCCAAATCTTGACGTTGAGTAAACATGCAACAGCGGAAGCTTTCTAATAATCACCTGAGAATAAACATGCTTAAAAAGTCAACAAAATTGTTGGCGAGTCATAGGTTTAGTTTCTATATAATAATCATAACATTTAATAAGCCACAAGATTTCATTTAATTAAATGCGCAGGATGATTACAACTGCAAAAATCATTCATACGATGAGTCGCCTGGTAACCGACCTTAACATAGAGTGCTTAAGATATCTGGCATCATACATTCCACTATTCAAATGTATGACAAGAACCCTTCGAAGTACTAAAGCATTTCCACTATTCAAAAATGGGGGTGGTTGGTGCCCGTAGATCTACCTTTAGGATTCGCGTCAATTAGTGTTTTTCACTAATTCTTAGGTTACCAAGCATAATAATAATAAGTACAGATATCCGGTATAACAAAACAATCATAGAATGTAGTTTCATGAACTTGTGCTTATTTTATAAAACATTTATAAATTTGCATGTATTCTTATCCCAAAATAATTTAGATAGTAAAAATGGGACTATAACTCACTTGTGATGACTTCCGAATAGATGGTGGTAAGACTTGACCTTTGACAAATTCACGAACCTAATAATAATATTCTTGTGTCAAGATATATATATATATATATATATATATATATATATATATATATATATATATATATATATATATATATATATATATATATATATATATATATATATATATATATATATAATTAATATTCCATACTTATGATACTTGTGATAATTTTAATTGTCCATTGTTAGTAGTCCAACGTTTGTAGTCCAATAGTCCAATAGTCCAATAGTCTAATAGTATAACTATATATATAAATATAAATGCGTATATTGTGTTAGAATTCACTAATACTATAATATATTGTCTTAATATAATAAGACACATAATATGTATATTGTCTGAAGCAATCCGCGACCCATTGTATACATGTCTCAGGCTCGATCACAACTCAAAGTATATAATATTTTGGAATCCACTTCAACCCACAGCTAACTCGAAATTACTGCCAATGGTGTCTTATAATTCGTTCCAATAATATATATAGAAGAAATCAAAATGATATGTCAAAACACTATATACGGATCCACGGTGATCAAGTCATATATATATATATATATATATATATATATATATATATATATATATATATATATATATATATATATATATATATATATATATATATATATATATATATATATATATATGGTGTCTTACGATCTTTATTAAGACTATAATATATTATCGTAGAACTTAATCACGACTATTATAAATTGTATTTCCATAAGTTCGAGAACAAGACATGTATAAATACATGTAGGATACAAGGTAAATTAGCTAGGATAAGGTTAGCATCCATTTTTATTAATCAAAACCGTAGCTAAAAACAAGTAAAAATATCCAATTTTGTTTTACCCATAATTTCTTCATTACAAATCCGTTTTGAGTGATTCGAGTTGCCATGGTTTCGTATCAAACTCAACATTATTAATCTTAACAGAAAAAGTATAAGTTTATAGTCGAAAATACAGCTTAGGTATCAAATAAGAGAAGATAGTCATATCCGTCGTAAGAACGACATCTTGATGACCCTTTTGAAAAATATACTTCCACTTAGAGTTTAACCATGGATTTTGGATATATTTCATATCCATATAAAATAAGATTTTTCACAAAAGAAAATCTTTTAATTCAAAGTTTAAGATAGGTTTTTAAAATTAAACCCAAAACGGCCCCCGATGATCTATGACGGCGTATGTTCAGTTTTAAGGTGTTCTTCGTGTTTACAAGTTTTATATCCTTATGTTAGCTTGCCATACTATCATAATACATGTGTTGAAGTATTTTAAAAGTCAAGTTAGAAGGATTAAATTTGTTTGTGAACAAGTTTAGAATTAATCTAAACTATATTCTTGTTGTTGTAAGTTATAAACTCATAATAAGATAGCTATATGGATATGAATTGAAAAAGATTATGAATAAGGTGACTACCTCAAATTAAATGAAAAAAGTTGCTGAGAAAATAAGATGATAATCTTGTGATCAAAGATATCCTCGATGGCTTGTAATCCTTGGAGTAGAATCATAGAATGAACAAAAGTTCGAATAAGATTTCTATCTTGAATTAAGATAGTTATAAGTATATGAATTGAACCAAAGCTTATATATGATTCTTACCTTGATAAAGAGGAGTAGATGAGTTAACAAAGTGTTATTGAAGCTAGTTTATGATCAAAGTGAATGAAGATTTTCTAGTACTTGAAGTATGTGTGTTTAAAGAGTGTTTAAAGAGTAAGAAATGGAGAGAATACTTGGAGTTCTTGTGTGTGAGTATTATGAGAGTGAAGGTAAGTTAAATAGCTGATATGAATGAGTAAAAATAGTGTTAAAAGTCGTGGTTCATGCATATGGTTAAGAGACTTTATCAAAATTTGGAATATAGCATAATAATGCAAAATAGAAGTTAAATGTTGGTTCCCACAAGTCTCCATCATGTTTATCCTTGTCTTGTGACTCATAGGGCTGCTAAGGAGGCTATGATTTATATTTCATATTGGTATATACTCATAGTATTTAAGTATGGAAGCTGGGTATGATACGGGTGTAAATACCGAATGAATACGAATAGAATTCTTGATGGAATTGAATGAGATTATGAGTATAGCTATCTTTGTTGAGTATAAGTATGTTAGTATATATGTTTAAGTCCTTCAAAAGTGTATTAATACATATTAATACAATACATATACATACATTTTAATTTAGAAGTTATTACAACGCTAATCGTTATATATATGTATATAGTCTTGAAGTCTTTAAGTTAGTACTCTCATTTTATGTATATAACCAATTGTTAATATATGTAATGTGATACTTAAATATCATTTAACAATCATGAGTATATATTTATATTCATATATACGTCATTAAATAATTATTACGAATTATGACATTCGTGAATCGTCAGACAGACGGGGTGGCCAAATGTTTGTATAAAATTCATTTCAAATAACCAAGTCTTAATGAGTTTGATTGCTTAACATATTGGAAACATTAATTATGTAAATATTAATCTTATATATATTAACGGAAAAATCAGGGTCGTTACATAACGTGGCCGTTGACTGCGTTGTTATCGTACCCCTTTAGAGTAAGCTGCTTATTGACTCGATTTCTTTCCATATCCAACCAGAAATCAACATTCTCCTTGAGATGAGCAAGTTATTGCTTTCCCCAAAGGGTGTTATGTTCTTCCTCATACTTCACCAACTTTCCCTCTTTCTTTAACTCCGCGTTTACCTCCAAGAGTTTCTTAATTTCGCGATCCTTCTCATCCATACGAACCTCCATTCTTACCACGTGGCAAAGCAAACCTTCCAAGTTTCTCTCGGTATCTTTTCGCAGGCTCATGATCTCATACTTAGCAGCATCATCATAAGAAGGAGATCGGACTCTTTTCCTTAACGGACTAGTTTCCTTAGGACGTTTCCCCTTGTCTTCAGTTTTTGGGGTCGGGTAGTGATCGGGAGAATTAGGTAAAGTATTCGGACTATAGTTTGGTGAACGAGGACCACCAAAGTCATAAGGTGGACTTTGGGCTGGTCTTTCAGTGGAAGACCATTTAGTATCTTCTTCGGTCGGCTTGAAAAGAGTCATTTTGTTCGCTTGATGAAAATTAGACATTCTAACATTAGGAAAGAGACTTTGATTAGCATTTTAAGCCAAGATTATCAAAGAAAGGTTGTTAAGATTATAAGGTAATCCTAAGTGCTTTAAGTCTAAGGCAGGAAAGGTTATAGTTTCCTAGATTGCTAAGGCACCCTAGCTAACACATAAGGCACACAAAAAAAATGTAATCCTGGTTCTCTATAACAGCCTGGTTATGCTTTGATACGAATCTGTGACACCATGTGACACAGATTGGGGTTAAAACCCAAACAGTACCTTTCCTACGAATAGGGTAACCACTGAGCGTACCTCAGACTCTGATTTTACAGCCCACGTCACCGCTGTTATTTGGCCAACCATAAAAGGATCGCAAGGAGTAAGAGCCAATGCTTCGTCACAGGTAACACTGTGAGAACCCCCTCTACGACTAACTTACCCAAAGTCGTTGCCGTTAACTGAACCCGAATGTTGGGAATGTTAACCGGTCATTGCTTTGGACGCAGTTATACCAGCTCTGATACCAATCTGTCACACCCCCAGTTAGGGCCTGGGTGAAATGTGACTTAATATCAAACTATACTAACATATTATAATAACGAGAACAATACTAAATGAGAAAGTTAAACTTTATGGAGTACGCAGCGGAAAATGAAATGTCGTTACAAAGGAGTAAAGTAAATGTTTAAATGCAATAGTAATAAATGCGATAATCTCTTGATCCTATGTCCAAGTAGCATCACATAAGCAGTAGATAAGTAAGCTTGTATCAAACAGCACCTGAGACAAAACATGCTAAAGTGTCAACCAAAAGGTTGAGTAAAGTTCATAGGTTTAACAAAAGTTTGACCGTTGTTTTAGACCATAAGATTTAGTTTGTAAAGTTGATCTCCCGCAGGATCAAAAAGTTATGCCAAAGCGTGATATTTAGACTAAACGTTCAAGTTTGCCCCATGACAAGTTGTGTTTGTCCTTGTCAGTTTAATTTCATTATCAAGTAATACAAAGATTTAGTCAAATATATCGGGGACGTTACTCCCGATAGGCCTACCCCCAATAATTAAGCATGCAGCAGCAATTAAAAATATCACTGTAGGGACTTAGTCGGACATAGCCGGGTATAGCATAGTTTAATAGTTTGGTACTTGTGTCTAAATTGTAAAAATTAAAAATAGCATGTGTCTCACCCCAAGTAAAGTAAGTAAGTTTGCTAGCAATAAAGAAGGGCTATGAATTCACCTTAAATAGCAGTTGAAGTATTCCACGTAAGAAGGAAAGTAAAGCAGGTAAGTGATCTGGATATCAACCTAGAGGTATAACGTTTGATTAGTTAATGTCTAACTGACATAAAGTATATTTATTAATATAGCAACTATATTGACAGTGACGGTTTTCGAGAAAAGTTCCTATTTCTCAAAAGTTTCTATTTTTGGAAACTTACTATTTATGGAAAGCTTCCACTTATATTAAGCTTCTAGTTTAAGAATGTTCGGGTTATAATTCTTAACAAAGATGTTGTACAATCTTGCCCAAACTTCGTTGCTAACATGCAAGTCACTCGAATGATCTATTGTTACCGAGTGGCCCAGGATCTCTTGACCAGAATCTAAGTCTTGGCATTCGAGATCCACAAGCGTCCCATAATGGTAACAAGGATCACCCTAGGCCACAAGTAGCGGTGATGTTTCGTAGTCTTTGTACGCTATCTTTAATTATAACCTTCACGTTAGGTGCGTATATACATATATATTTATTAATTCGATTTTAATTATAATTCCTATTTCTTAATTCATAAAAATACTTTTATAATTTTTAGTAACATATATTACTAATTATAACATGTTATTTATTTTATTTTTAATTGCATATAATTTATAACATTATTTACATGTTTTGGTAAAAAAAAAAAATAAACCGAAGTAAAAAGTAAAAAGTAAAAAGTAAGAAAAGAATACTTACTAGTAGTAATTCTTCAAAGAGAGAATGAGAGAAATTTTGGTGTGAGTTTGAATGAGAAATGGGGGGTATTTATACTTGAAAAAATTAGGTAAAAAGAATAAAATAATTAAAAGAAAAAGAAATATTTTAATTTTTAATGGGATTTTAAAATTCAAAAGTATTAAATGTTAGGTCATGGGATAATGCACAAAATAAAATAATAAAAGTAATTTTTCTATTATAATTTTTAATTAAAAAGTAATTTATTATTATTTTTTTAAATTCATTTATTTTAAGGATTTTTTTATATAAATAAACAAATTGATTTAGTGCTTTTCCAAGAATATTTGTCAATATTTTTTTTATTTTTATTTAATTAATAAATACAAATTTTGCATAAAAATAATAAATAATTCGGTATTTTGTATTTTTAATAATAATTATGATTTTAATTATTAAACTATAATTTTAGTAAGTTTGTAAATATTATTACATTTATATATAATTGGATTTATTATATAGTTAAATATATAATACATTAACTAAATAATAAAAGTGATACAAAGTTTATATACTTAGTTAAATTATGTCAAATTATATAAATTAATAATATATTATTTATTTAAGCGTACATTGTTGACTAAAAATTACTATTCGGTCAATATTTAGTTGTATATAACAACCCTTAATACATATAGTCAGGCAGATAACTCTAGGGTTAATTCAGTAGATTTAGAAGTCGAAAAGTGAGGGTTGTTATAGAAACAGTAAATACAAGTTGAATTCATGTTTAAAAGATATAGAACAATAGTACCAATTACGATAAATGATCCTAGCTTAGTCTTGATGTTGAAAGAGTGGAGATTGACTTGTAGCCTTCCTTGAACCTTGAAAATCGTATTAAAACTGAGGGAAAACGTAGTAGTGAAGGTGTATCAAGTATGTAACCAAAGGCTCCATTAAATAGGCTTAAAAGTTAGGTATTTTGGCCAGAAAGTGACCAGTTGTGCCGCATCTCTTTACGTTCAGTAGATTCCAGCTCGATTCTTCACTTAGGACTGTCGGTAGGGGGTCAGATGCGCCGCATCTGGGACAGATGTGCCGCATCTGGCTTGGATGCGCCGCATCTGATGCTGTTTTGGTCCAGAAGTCTTTATGCTCTGCATCTGAAACTATCGGGAGTTATTTGGTGCAGAGATGCGCCGTATCTAAGAGAGATGCGCTGCATTTGGATCTGTTTCAGTGGTTTCGGGCTGTTTTACGCGTTCAATCTTCGTTTTAACTCTATTTTCGCTGTTGGTCTTCATTTATTCATTCACAATGGACTTTTACAAATATACACGAATTACAATACATACGTACAATAATTACATACAAATGGAACAACTTTGGATCGAAATAACGGCAATAAACATGTATAATTTTGGCATTATCAATAATGATAATGAAAACAATACTTTTGAAATTAATAATACTTAATACCTAATAATAATAATAATAATAATAATAATCTTATTACTAATGATAATAATATTAATATATATAATAATACTAATAATTAATTATAATAATACTTAATAATAATAATAATAATAACAAAAAGCTACCTTAAAAGGCTTTTAAAAAAAACTGCTTGCCCCCGGGTTCGAACCCGCGACCTCGCAGTAACTCACAAGACCCGTAAACCATTCTTCCATAATTGTTTTTTCTGAAATAATATAGGACCCAGATATATATAACTCGATATTTTCAGCTTCTCTGAAATGTCCCGTTCATATTGATTATAAACGTTCCATATTAATTGATTTCGTCGCGAGGTTTTGACCTCTATATGAGACGTTTTTCAAAGACTGCATTCATTTTTAAAACAACCATAAACTTTATTTTATCGATAAAGGTTTAAAAAGCATTACGTAGATTATCAAATAATGATAATCTAAAATATACCGTTTACACACGACCATTACATAATGGTTTACAATAAGAATATATTACATCAAAAATAAGTTTCTTGAATGCAGTTTTTACATAATATCATACAAGCATGGACTCCAAATCTTGTCCTTATTTTAGTATGAAACAACGGAAGCTCTTAATAATCACCTGAGAATAAACATGCTTAAAACGTCAACAAAAATGTTGGTGAATTATAGGTTTAACCTATGTATTATCAAATCATAATAATAGACCACAAGATTTCATATTTCAATATACATCCCATACATAGAGATAAAATTCATTCATATGGTAAACACCTGGTAACCGACATTAACAAGATGCATATAAGAATATCCCCTATCATTCCAGAAAATCCTTCGGACATGATATAAACGAATTCGAAGTACTAAAGCATCCGGTACTTTGGATGGGGTTCGTTAGGCCTAATAGATCTATCTTTAGGATTCGCGTCAATTAGTAGATCGGTTTACTAATTCTTAGGTTACCAAGCAAAAAGGGCATATTCGGCTTCGATCATTCACCCATATAATGTAGTTTCAATTACTTGTGTCTATTTCGTAAAACATTTATAAAACTGCATGTATTCTCATCCCAAAATATTAGATTTTAAAAGTGGGACTATAACTCACTTTCACAGATTTTTACTTCGTCGAGAAGTAAGACTTGGCCACTGTTCGATTCACGAACCTATAACAAATATGTACATATATATCAAAGTATGTTCAAAATATATTTACAACATTTTTAATACGTTTTAATGTTTTAATTTTATTAAGTCAGTTGTCCTCGTTAGTAACCTACAACTAGCTGTCCATAGTTAGATGTACATAAATAAATCGATATATATATATATATATATATATATATATTATCTTGGATCAATCCATGACCCAGTGTATACACGTCTCAGGCTAGATCATAACTCAAAGTATATATATTTTTGGAATCAACCTCAACCCTGTATAGCTAACTCCAACATTACTGCATATAGAGTGTCTAAGGTTGTTCCAAATAATATATATACATGGGTCGATATGATATGTCAAAACATTTGCATACGTGTCTATGGTATCCTAAGATTACATAATATATTAGAATACAAGTATAATACAATATAAGTTAGCTAGGATATGATTTGTATAGAACTGTTACAATATTTCCTGTAGCTACAACAATCAAAAAATATCCAATCTTGTTTTACCCATAACTTTTTCATTTTAAATCCGTTTTGAGTGAATCAAATTTCTATGGTTTCATATTGAACTATATTTTATGAATATAAACAGAAAAGTATAGGTTTATAGTCAGAAATATAAGTTACAAGTCATTTTTGTAATAGGTAGTCATTTCAGTCGAAAGAACGACGTCTTGATGACCATTTTGAAAAACATACTTCCACTTTGACTTTAACCATGATTTTTGGATATAGTTTCATGTTCCTAAGAAAAATAATTTTCCCAGAAGAACAACTTTTAAATCAAAGTTTATCATAATTTTTAATTATCAAACCCAAAACAGCCCGCGGTGTTACTACGACGGCGTATGTCCGGTTTTACGGTGTTTTTCGTGTTTTCAGGTTTTAAATCATTAAGTTAGCATATAATATTGATATAGAACATGTGTTTAGTTGATTTTAAAAGTCAAGTTAGAAGGATTAACTTTATTTGCGAACAAGTTTAGAATTAACTAAACTATGTTCTAGTGAATACAAGTTTAAATCTTCAAATAAGATAGTTTTATATGTATGAATCGAATGATGTTATGAACATCATTACTACCTTAATTTTAGTAGGTAAACCTACTGGAAATGAGAAAAATAGATCTAGCTTCAAAGGATCCTTGGATGGCTTGAAAGTTCTTGAAGCAGAATCATGACACGAAAACAAGTTCAAGTAAGATTTCCACTCGAAATAAGATTGTTATAGTTATAGAAATTGAATCAAAGTTTGAATATGAGTATTACCTTGTATTAGAAAGATATCTTACTGTAAATAAGAAATATTTCTTGAGGTTAGATGATCACTTTACAAGATTGGAAGTAAGCTAGCAAACTTGGAAGTATTCTTGATTTTATGAAACTAGAACTTATAGAATTTATAAAGAACACTTAGAACTTGAAGATAGAACTTGAGAGAGATAAATTAGATGAAGAAAATTGAAGAATGAAAGTGTTTGTAGGTGTTTTTGGTCGTTGGTATATGGATTAGATATAAAGGATGTGTAATTTTGTTTACATGTAAATAAGTCATGAATGATTACTAATATTTTTATAATTTTATTTGATACTTCATGCTAGTTGCCAAATGATGGTTCCCACATATGTTAGGTGACTTACATGGACTGCTAAGAGCTGATCATTGGAGTGCATATACTAATAGTACATACATCTAAAAGATGTGTATTGTACGAGTACGAATACGGGTGCATACGATTAGAATTGTTGATGAAACTGAACGAGGATGTAATTGTAAGCATTTTTGTTAAGTAGAAGTATTTTGATAAGTGTCTTGAAGTCTTTTAAAAGTGTATGAATACATATTAAAACACTACATGTATATACATTTTAACTGAGTCGTTAAGTCATCGTTAGTCGTTACATGTAAATGTTGATTTGAAACCTTTAAGTTAACGATCTTGTTAAATGTTGTTAACCCAATGTTTATTATATCTAATGAGATGTTAGATTATTATATTATCATGATATTATGATATATTAATATATCTTAATATGATATATATATATACATTTAAATGTCGTTACAATGATAATCGTTACATATATGTCTCGTTTCGAAATCCTTAAGTTAGTAGTCTTGTTTTTACATATGTAGTTCATTGTTAATATACATAATGACATGTTTACTTATCATTTATCATGATTAAACATAGCGTAACAATATATTAATATGATTCATAAGTAATTAGTAAGACGTTGTTGTAATGATAATCGTTATATATATCGTTTCGAGTTTCTTAACTCAATAAACACAATTTTATGTATATAACACATTGTTAAAATACCTAATGAGATACTTACTTATCATATTATAATGTTAACTATATATATAATCATATATATGTCATCATATAGTTTTTACAAGTTTTAACGTTCGTGAATCACCGGTCAACTTGGATGGTCAATTGTCTATATGAAACCTATTTCAATTAATCAAGTCTAAACAAGTTTGATTGCTTAACATGTTGGAAACACTTAATCATGTAAATAAAAATTTTATTTAATATATATAAACATGGAAAAGTTCGGGTCACTATAGTACCTACCCGTTAAATAAATTTCGTCCCGAAATTTTAAGTAGTTGGAGATGTTGACGTATCTTCTGGAAATAAGTGCGGGTATTTCTTCTTCATCTGATCTTCTCGCTCCCAGGTGAACTCGGGTCCTCTACGAGCATTCCATCGAACCTTAACAATTTGTATCTTGTTTTGTTTAAGTCTTTTAACCTCACGATCCATTATTTCGACGGGTTCTTCGATGAATTGAAGTTTTTTGTTGATTTGGATTTCGACTAACGGAATAGTGAGATCTTCCTTAGCAAAACATTTCTTCAAATTAGAGACGTGGAAAGTGTTATGTACAGCCGTGAGTTGTTGAGGTAACTCAAGTCGGTAAGCTACTGGTCCGACACGATCAATAATCTTGAATGGTCCAATATACCTTGGATTTAATTTCCCTCGTTTACCAAATCGAACAACGCCTTTCCAAGGTGCAACCTTAAGCATGACCATCTCTCCAATTTCAAATTCTATATCTTTTCTTTTAATGTCGGCGTAGCTCTTTTGTCGACTTTGGGCGGTTTTTGTAGTGACCCGGAAATTTCCGACCAAATTTAAACTTGAATCTTTATATGTTTCGACACGATAAGCAAAGTCTGTAATGTTGAAGTCTCAAAACTTTTGAACTGTGTTCATGTATACATTTGACCCTTGATTAATCCCGACGATTCACGAACAATTGTTTGTAAATAAATATGTGCATATATAAATGTATGTATATAAAATAATTTGAAATTATAAAATAGATAATATAATTAATATATAAAATAGGATACAAGATAATTAAATGTAAATTTAAAATGAATCTATATATAAATATATATGATTTCTATGAATAATTAATATTATATGTATATTGTAATATATATATATTAAATAAAGATTATCAAATTATATAATTAATAAATGTTAAATATTACATAATTAATAATATATAATACAAGTTAAGAATATAGTTGTCATAATAACTTTCATTAATTATTATTAATACAATACTAATATCAATATCAATATTAGTTTTATGTATATATTATAATGGTAACCAGTTATTATGATTGAATTATAATTATTAAAAGCATAATTATTATTAAGAATTATAAACATTATGATTAATATTATCATTGTTAATATCACTAATATATTATAATGAGTAGTAAAATTTTAATTAAGATTAGTATTATTTATAAGTGTCATTATCATTAGTGGTAATATTAATTGTTTTGTAACATCAACTTGGTACAATTTAAAGCCAATAAGTCTTGATAACAAACAAAACCAGTGTTCATTACCTATCTATTTTGTTTTCTTTAGTTTGTCTCCTCTCTGCTTGAAACAATTCGTTCATTCATTTTCAACTATAAGACAAGTGGTTAATCTCAGCATTTGAAAGAAAAATCCTTCACTTATTCATTCTCTGTATCAATTGAAATATATATATATATATATATATATATATATATATATATATATATATATATATATATATATATATATATATAAAGAAAAGAAACAAGAAGTCGTCGTACAATCTGTTACATATAGCTTTCATGCTTTTGTAAATTTTGTTTTTATCTCTTAACTGTGTTACCAAAAAAAAATCGAATGCATCACAACACAATCAAAATGAATCTATTTAAATTGCTTTATATTTTTTTCTGTCATTATTTGGTCTGGGTTGAAAAACTGACACCCTCACACCTTCATTACATAGCAAATGATCAATTCAAGCTATTAATCAAATCATTTGATCTTCTATCATCTTTATCAATTACCCAACTTCTGTAAACCGCCATTATTTGGGAGATTTAAACTAATTTATCAACTAAACTGCTCGTGACCCTGTAAGTGCAACTTTTTACTCATAATTCAATTTGTAATTAAACTTCAAAATCTATTAAAACATATATGTTAGAATTCATGTGGTTAAACTATTTGTAAATTGTCAGGCCTCAATTCATTGTATCGAACTTGAATTTTGGAGTCAAAACTTTGGTATAAAAAGTCAACCGAGTGTTTTTCAAACAAATTCGCGTTATCTAGTATGACTCGAGTTAAATTGATGAATGAGAATGATATTAGGAATGATTTAAAGTTGGGTTCGTTTTGTAACATTTGTCTAAAACGCTATTAAAACCAAAATCAATATATAATTTTTTTTTTTAAAAAGCCGTAACCCAGCAGCAGAAATTTTTTATTTTTATTTATTTTATGTTCGTTTTTTTTAAATACAGCTATGTATATATATTAGTATCTGATTATAGGCCATTAAAGGAAACTGAATTCGTTGGTGAATTTGGGTTTAACACTGATCGATTGCTGGGTTGGGAAGAAGATGATTAAGATAAACAAAAAATTGGATTTAAAAGAATAAGGATCGAATATAAAACAGAAAAACTGTGCTAGCGTGATGGTTAAGAGGTGTTGAGGGTTAACGGGAGGTCTCGGGTTCAAACCCTGGCAGGGTCACCATAATTCTTTTTGGGCCGATTTTTGAGGTAGTTTTCTATTCCATTATTATGATGATTATTATTATTATTATTATTATTATTATTATTATTATTATTATTATTATTATTATTATTATTATTATTATTATTATTATTATTATTATTATTATTATTATTATTATTATTAATAAGTAGTAGTTATCATGTATCATTATTATTATTATGATTATGATTAAGAATATTGTTATTATCACTATTAAAATCTTAGTAAATATACTTATTACTATTTTTGTTATTATTAGTATTATTATCAAAATCAAGTATCATTTAGTAGTATTGTTATTATTGTTATTATTACGGATTAGTATCATGGTATTATTAATTATTATCAATATTATTATTTATAATACGATTATTAAAAATTAGTATCATTTCATAGATATTTGATTTATTATTAACATAAGTATAATCATTAATATTATCATTAGTAATATTCTTATAAGTATTATTATTATTATTATTAAAATGTATCATTATTATTAACATTATAAGTATCATTAAAATTAACATTTTATATAAAATTTTCCTAATTATTATTAGTATTATGAAATGATATCAAAATTATTAATTTTATTACTATTATTGTTAAATTATCAATCTTATTAAAACTACTAATGTTATCATTATATTTAATATTAGTATTATCATTATATTACTTAAAATATTATCTTAGTATTATTAAAATACTGTTTTAACAAACAAATGATTTACATATATATATAAATATATAAATATATTTAATATATAAAACATAACAAACTTAATATTTTATTTAGTTAAAATATATATAATAAAAACACAGAACATCTAAGTTATTAACATAAAAACGATATAACTAAGAAAGTTATATACATTTATTCGATTACGATTATGTGTATTAGTATATATACACAAATGATATAGGTTCGTGAATCCGAGGTCAACCCTATACTTGTTCAATGTCGTTCTATGTATTTTTACTACAAAATACAATACGGTGAGTTTCATTTACCTTTTTACCCTTTATATTTTTGGGCTGAGAATACATGCGCAATTTTTATAAATGTTTTTACAAAATAGACACAAGTAATCAAAACTACATTATATGGTTGAATGATCGAAATCGAATATGCTCCTTTTTATTAAGTCTGGTAATCTAAGAATTAGGGAACAGACACCCTAATTGACGCGAACTCTAAAGATAGATCTATCGGGCCCAACAAGCCCCATCCAAAGTACCGGATGCTTTAGTACTTCAAAATTTATATCATGTCCGAAGGAGGAACCCGGAATGATGGGGATATTCTTATATGCATATTGTGAATGTCGGTTACCAGGTGTTCAATCCATATGAATGATATTTTTGTCTCTATGCATGGGACGTATGTTTATGAGAAATGGAAATATGAAATCTTGTGGTCTATTAAAATTATGAAATGATTATTTATGTTAAACTAATGAACTCACCAACCTTTTGGTTGACACTTTAAAGCATGTTTATTCTCAGGTACGAAAGAGATTTTTCCGCTCTGCATTTGCTCATTTTGAAGATATTATTTGGAGTCATTCATAGCATATTTCAAAAGACGTCTCATTCGAGTCATTGAATTCATCAAGATTATTATTAAGTCGTTGATAGGCTGATATATTATGAAATGTGATTCACGTCTGTCAACTTTCGATGTTTGTCTTTCAAAAACGAATGCAATGTTTGTAAGATGTATCATATAGAGGTCAAGTACCTCGCGATGTAATCAACTGTTGTGAATCGTTTATAATCGATATGAACTTCGTCTGGATGGATTAGGACGGGTCTTCACAGTTGGTATCAGAGCGGTGGTCTTAGCGAACCAGGTCTGCATTAGCGTGTCTAACTAATAAGTCGTTAGGATGCATTAGTGAGTCTGGACTTGGACCGTGTCTGCATGTCAAAAGTTATGCTTATCATTTAGTGTCGAAAATTATTTGCTTATCATCCTTAAAGTCTAGACACGTCTTACTGCCTCTATTGCATAGACAGTGTATAGATAAATTCATATCTTAGCGTATCTGTTGTTGTTACCATTGCCTGACAGCTTCCGTAGATTCCTCCGTAACTTATAGGATTTTAGTATTATATATGCAAATGTAAATTATGTATTGCAGGGTACTAGTCTACATCCTATAATCTATTTCTTATTAAAAATCCTTCATCTGATCGTACGAAATGAATCCCTCAACCAGTTCGAGTCCCTCAGATTTCAATAGCTATTCCGATAGTTATTCCGACAGCTATTCCGATATGGAGTTTCATCTAAACTCCGAAAGCAGTGTCACCAGAATGAATCAACCAATTCATTTGATGGGTTCATAGCCTACTTAACCGATGGAGACGAGAAAAAGGCGATCCTTTTCACCCACCAACCTGCACTCTTGACAAAGAACCTGAAGCACTTACCGGCGAACCCATTCGAAACATCATTTTCACACTCAATTCCAGATTATCTCTCCACGATTACATTCTATCCAAAATTTCCAACCTTATTCATCCGCTTGTTCCAACCGACAATCATCCCGGAGTAATAGAAGAAGTCAACGAGCTTCGCGCTTGAGTAATCAATCTAGAAAATATGGTGCAAAACGTACCAGCTTCAGCAAATCACCCGCACCAATAGTACCACCAACACCAATACCAGTACCATCAACAATCCAATGCTCAACATCTCATTTTGTACCTCGAGTATAATCATCGTTCTACGTATCGTTCTACATCAATTATCTTCATTCTTCATGGCAATTATGTAATCTCTAATGTTTTAGAGATTATGTATTTTAGTTCTAACCATAAACCAAATGAGTTTAATATCATATTAACTCATTAAATCCATGATTACATCGGAAGAAAATATATATGTATATTTGTTTTCATAAAGATTGTAACTAAAAATTCTTTTGTACGAACGGTTAATGGTGAAAATATTTTAACGGGTAGGTAATACCCGAGGAATATATAGATTTCACCATAATAAGTTACACTGTACATTCTTCAAAGCTGATTCAACAGTCATTTACTATCCTACTTACAACCACTGATATACGTATCCGTTCACCACAGAATAACCCTTTTCATTCAATTTCACATTTGAATTTTGATCTATCAGATTCCAACAAGTGGCATAATGAAGAAAACATTTGACCAAATAAAAATTGTTAGAAACAAACAAATTAACTATGAGAAATTTTGTTAAGGATCCACGCTAACAAAATTCTAGTTAACTGTTCCTAGCTAACTGATTACATTTTATTCATCGCAATTTATTTTATCGCAATTTACATTCTCGCAATTTTATTTAGCGTCATTAAATTTCTGTTATTTACTTCACTCACTTTATTTATCGTTATTTAATTTTCTGTTATTTATTTTACGCACTTTAAATATCGGGACACGTATACAAGGTTTTGACATATCATATCGACGCATCTATATATATTATTTGGAATCACCATAGACACTCTATATGCAGTAATGATCGAGTTCTCTATACAGGGTTGAGGTTGATTGTACAATAATATATATAGTTTGAGTTGTGATAGAGTCTGAGACGTATACGGGTCACGACACGTGTTAATTAATTCAAATATTATATATTAAACTATATATGAATTATTAGACTGTCAACTGTGAACTATCGACTGTGGACTAATAACTTTGGACAATTAAAATGAATTAAAATATTGATTATAACATATGAAACTAAACAATTCTTCAAGTTGCCACTTGATTTCGTCTTAAACATCATTTGTATCTTCACGATTACATTCTGCGTTCAAACCTTTCTTCATTCTTGAAAACACCTCAATCGATAGGATGAATCAACCGCACTTCATCTACGGAAGGAAAGATTTATGCACATAGTTATGCATCTGAGAAACTCTCTGCAACTGAGTAAAATTTTAACACGTAGCCGCGTCAGATCCTTTGGCATTTATTAGCAAAAAATAACTTTGCGATCCCTTTTCAAGGTAGCCAATTTTGTCACAGCTCCAGCAAGTCAACTTCCACTTTTCATTCGAAGTAGCCTTACTATAATCCTGATATATACGATTACCCTTTTGATACCGGAGAATTCTTTTATATTCCACCATATTACCAGCAGACATACCAGCAACCTCGTTACTTCTTGGCTTAAATCTCTCTGACAAATCATTATATTTATTCATTGAAACCCTATCATATACTCGTCCGCATCTTGTGACGAGAACTTCCATACCAATTACCGAGAATCAGTAATCAGTACTTTGAAAACTCACAGCATATCTACATCAACAGTTATATGTATGGCATTTATCTCTTAGAATTATGATCTCTCCTTCAGGAATTCTGAAAAGCATTCAGTCACAAATCAATACTCTGAATGTTGGAAAAGCTGAATGAAGCAGCAGAAACCATAGACAACCGTAAACGACCATAATCATCGAAAGTTTGATGATAAAGAATAGTATGTTGAAAAAGCTCAGAAAATTTGGAACTGGAAAACGGATTGAGCTAACCATGAAGGAGACCAAGGACAAATACAAGGACCATACCATATGTTCAAAGAATCCAGGTAATTCTTGATCCAATGAAACCTTCAACGAATATCTTGCTCTGTACTCATGTTAAAATCTTGCGTAAAATCTTCCTCATCAACCATCGAACTTAGAAATTCCAAAATATCATCATCAATATCTTCGATATTTCTGAGGATATTTTCATAAATATTCTCGTCCGAAATTATATACCTCTTCGTGCTTCCTGTGTATCATTATGTTGGAAACATTCAATAGAAAATTTAGTACCGCAAAGCGGATTATGTGAAACTATGAAGGAAGCCGTGGACAAATCACAAAGAATAAGTTTGACTTCAAAAGAACCCAAATGATTCAATGCCTACTGAAATCTTTAGCGAATACCTTGCTTCTGACTCCAAACTCCTGCGGACAAATTTTCTTCACCATCCTTCGATATTACAAATTCAAAGATATTATCGTGTCTTTCATTATAAATATCCTCCATATTTCTGATGTTATTTTTATAATTATTCTTATTTGAAATCATTAATATCTTCGTGCTATCAGTATTACATCATATAGAAACTGTTAGTTTATATATTCTGTAAACTTCAAGCTTAAAATATGAATGTTACTGAAGTAATGTTGGGAACTGATGCATGAGTTAGTATAATATAATGACACTTGATTAACGTAATTATATTACAGTAAGTCATGCTGAGTTTCTAATGGGATGTGATGATTCACAGTACCATCATTATGTGCCGTGTTACACGATTCTTTCATTCTACTTAACCTCTAAACATATCAAGAAAATATCTTCTTGATGGTTCTGTCTTTTCCGTAACTTCTGGTAATTTGACAAAGCAAATTGTGCTACTATCTTTCCTTTCTATCTGGTATATTATGATAATTCGAAACTCCACACCTATGAATTCTGGACCGTTACTTTCGAAAAGTAAACAAAAGCATGAAGCTCTGAAATAGAAAGGGGGTATAAATCGCAGCAAATAAGAGAGTGCATTAACTGTGGATGACAATAATTATAAGAGACAGAAGCAGGGACACTGAAATATAAGGAAAGATATAAAACCCAATAACAACACAGAAGTTACAAACCGTGGATATTAATACGAATAGCAATATAAAGAAACGGCATAATTAAGAATAGTATTCCCCCAAGGCAATAGTAGAAGTAAACAGATTTTCTGGTGGAAGATTAAAAAGAAGGATGACAGATACATAGATAGGAAAATATCAAGAATTAGAACTGGATGGAGCATTTCCACAATATTTCAGAAGTAGGAATAGAGGAAGAAAGTATAGGAATGGTGAAAGTAATGGAATGGAAGAAGTTCATTTATAGTGAAAATACCAGACAAAGAGATTTCCGCATTAATTATAGAAATCTTAATTTTCTTACTCGCCGAAGAATCAAATCTTTTAGATTTCGAGGATTTTCTTCAAATTCCTTGAATTCCGGAATTTAAGCAAAACAACGTCAAAAGCTAAGACGCATCTTATTTTTTTTTCTAAATTCAGCCCCCTACGTCAAAAGTTAAGATAAATCTTTACTTTCCTATTTCACTCTTTGGTGATAGCTTCACTCGTAGGCTTCGAATAATCGAATTATTTTATTCAGGTTATACCCTGTGATAAAATTCTATTTATCAACTCATATTTGCCATGAAAACATTTTTATTGTTAGCCATGACAACCTCACTCAAATTTCGGGACGAAATTTCTTTAACGGGTAGGTACTGTAGTGACCCGGGAATTTCCGACCAAATTTAAACTTGAATCTTTATATGTTTCGACACGATAAGCAAAGTCTGTAATGTTGAAGTCTCAAAACTTTTGAACTGTGTTCATGTATAAATTTGACCGTTGATTAATCCCGACGATTCACGAACAATTGTTTGTAAATAAATATGTGCATATATAAATGTATGTATATAAAATAATTTGAAATTATAAAATAGATAATATAATTAATATATAAAATAGGATACAAGATAATTAAATGTAAATTTAAAATGAATCTATATATAAATATATATGATTTCTATGAATAATTAATATTATATGTATATTGTAATATATATATATATATATATATATATATATATATATATATATATATATATATATATATATATATATATATATATATATATATATATATATATATATATATATATTAAATAAAGATTATCAAATTATATAATTAATAAATGTTAAATATTACATAATTAATAATATATAATACAAGTTAAGAATATAGTTGTCATAATAACTTTCATTAATTATTATTAATACAATACTAATATCAATATCAATATTAGTTTTATGTATATATTATAATGGTAACCAGTTATTATGATTGAATTATAATTATTAAAAGCATAATTATTATTAAGAATTATAAACATTATGATTAATATTATCATTGTTAATATCACTAATATATTATAATGAGTAGTAAAATTTTAATTAAGATTATTATTATTTATAAGTGTCATTATCATTAGTGGTAATATTAATTGTTTTGTAACATCAACTTGGTACAATTTAAAGCCAATAAGTCTTGATAACAAACAAAACCAGTGTTCATTACCTATCTATTTTGTTTTCTTTAGTTTGTCTCCTCTCTGCTTGAAACAATTCGTTCATTCATTTTCAACTATAAGACAAGTGGTTAATCTCAGCATTTGAAAGAAAAATCCTTCACTTATTCATTCTCTGTATCAATTGAAATATATATATATATATATATATATATATATATATATATATATATATATATATATATATATATATATATATATATATATATAAAAGAAACAAGAAGAAGTCGTACAATCTGTTACATATAGCTTTCATGCTTTTGTAAATTTTGTTTTTATCTCTTAACTGTGTTACAAAAAAAAATCGAATGCATCACAACACAATCAAAATGAATCTATTTAAATTGCTTTATATTTTTTTCTGTCATTATTTGGTCTGGGTTGAAAAACCGACACCCTCACACCTTCATTACATAGCAAATGATCAATTCAAGCTATTAATCAAATCATTTGATCTTCTATCATCTTTATCAATTACCCAACTTCTGTAAACCGCCATTATTTAGGAGATTTAAACTAATTTATCAACTAAACTGCTCGTGACCCTGTAAGTGCAACTTTTTACTCATAATTCGATTTGTAATTAAACTTCAAAATCTATTAAAACAGATATGTTAGAATTCATGTGGTTAAACTTTCTGTAAATTCTCAGGCCTCAATTCATTGTATTGAACTTGAATTTTGGAGTCAAAACTTTGGTATAAAAAGTCAACCGAGTGTTTTTCAAACAAATTCGCGTTATCTAGTATGACTCGAGTTAAATTGATGAATGAGAATGATATTAGGAATGATTAAAAGTTGGGTTCGTTTTGTAACATTTGTCTAAAACGCTATCAAAACCAAAATCAATATATAATTTTTTTTTAAAAAGCCGTAACCCAGCAGCAGAAATTTTTTATTTTTATTTATTTTATGTTCGTTTTTTTTAAACACAGCTATGTATATATATTAGTATCTGATTATAGGCCATTAAAGGAAACTGAATTCGTTGGTGAATTTGGGTTTAACACTGATCGATTGCTGGGTTGGGAAGAAGATGATTAAGATAAACAGAAAATTGGATTTAAAAGAATAAGGATCGAATATAAAACAGAAAAACTGTGCTAGCGTGATGGTTAAGAGGTGTTGAGGGTTAACGGGAGGTCTCGGGTTCAAACCCTGGCAGGGTCACCATAATTCTTTTTGGGCCGATTTTTGAGGTAGTTTTCTATTCCATTATTATGATGATGATTATTATTATTATTATTATTATTATTATTATTATTATTATTATTATTATTATTATTATTATTATTATTATTATTATTATTATTATTATTATTAATAAGTAGTAGTTATCATGTATCATTATTATTATTATGATTATGATTAAGAATATTGTTATTATTACTATTAAAATCTTAGTAAATATACTTATTACTATTTTTGTTATTATTAGTATTATTATCAAAATCAAGTATCATTTAGTAGTATTGTTATTATTGTTATTATTACGGATTAGTATCATGGTATTATTAATTATTATCAATATTATTATTTATAATACGATTATTAAAAATTAGTATCATTTCATAGATATTTGATTTATTATTAACATAAGTATAATCATTAATATTATCATTAGTAATATTCTTATAAGTATTATTATTATTATTATTAAAATGTATCATTATTATTAACATTATAAGTATCATTAAAATTAACATTTTATATAAAATTTTCCTAATTATTATTAGTATTATGAAATGATATCAAAATTATTAATTTTATTACTATTATTGTTAAATTATCAATCTTATTAAAGCTACTAATGTTATCATTTTATTTAATATTAGTATTATCATTATATTACTTCAAATATTATCTTAGTATTATTAAAATACTGTTTTAACAAACAAATGATTTACATATATATATAAATATATAAATATATTTAATATATAAAACATAACAAACTTAATATTTTATTTAGTTAAAATATATATAATAAATACACAGAACATCTAAGTTATTAACATAAAAACGATATAACTAAGAAAGTTATATACATTTATTCGATTACGATTATGTGTATTAGTATATATACACAAATGATATAGGTTCGTGAATCCGAGGTCAACCCTATACTTGTTCAATGTCGTTCTATGTATTTTTACTACAAAATACAATACGGTGAGTTTCATTTACCTTTTTACCCTTTATATTTTTGGGCTGAGAATACATGCGCAATTTTTATAAATGTTTTTACGAAATAGACACAAGTAATCAAAACTACATTATATGGTTGAATGATCGAAATCGAATATGCTCCTTTTTATTAAGTCTGGTAATCTAAGAATTAGGGAACAGATACCCTAATTGGCGCGAACTCTAAAGATAGATCTATCGGGCCCAACAAGCCCCATCCAAAGTACCGGATGCTTTAGTACTTCGAAATTTATATCATGTCCGAAGGAGGATCCCGGAATGATGGGGATATTCTTATATGCATATTGTGAATGTCGGTTACCAGGTGTTCAATCCATATAAATGATATTTTTGTCTCTATGCATGGGACGTATGTTTATGAGAAATGGAAATATGAAATCTTGTGGTCTATTAAAATTATGAAATGATTATTTATGTTAAACTAATGAACTCACCAACCTTTTAGTTGACACTTTAAAGCATATTTATTCTAAGGTACGAAAGAGATTTTTCCGCTTGCATTTGCTCATTTTAAAGATATTATTTGGAGTCATTCATAGCATATTTCAAAAGACGTCGCATTGGAGTCATTGAATTCATCAATATTATTATTAAGTCGTTGATAGGCTGATATATTATGAAATGTGATGCATGTCTGTCAACTTTCGATGTTTGTCTTTCAAAAACGAATGCAATGTTTGTAAGATGTATCATATAGAGGTCAAGTACCTCGCGATGTAATCAACTGTTGTGAATCGTTTATAATCGATATGGACTTCGTCCAGATGGATTAGGACGGGTCTTCACAGTTTTCAACTGTTGTTGAATTTGGATGATCTTCTCGGTAGTTTCTTGTATTATCTCCGGACCCGTAATCTGTCTATCCCCCACTTCACTCCAACAAATTGGAGACCTGCACTTTCTACCATAAAGTGCTTCAAACGGCGCCATCTCAATGCTTGAATGGTAGCTGTTGTTGTAGGAAAATTCTGCTAACGGTAGATGTCTATCCCAACTATTTCCGAAATCAATAACACATGCTCGTAGCATGTCTTCAAGCGTTTGTATCGTCCTTTTGCTCTGCCCATCAGTTTGTGGATGATAGGTAGTACTCATGTCTAGACGAGTTCCTAATGCTTGCTGTAATGTCTGCCAGAATCTTGAAATAAATCTGCCATCCCTATCAGAGATAATAGAGATTGATATTCCATGTCTGGAGACGACTTCCTTCAAATACAGTCGTGCTAACTTCTTCATCTTGTCATCTTCTCTTATTGGCAGGAAGTGTGCTGATTTGGTGAGACGATCAACTATTACCCAAATAGTATCAAAACCACTTGCAGTCCTTGGCAATTTAATGATGAAATCCATGGTAATGTTTTCCCATTTCCATTCCGGAATTTCGGGTTGTTGAAGTAGACCTGATGGTTTTTGATGCTCCGCTTTGACCTTAGAACACGTCAAACATTCCCCTACGTATTTAGCAACATCGGCTTTCATACCTGGCCACCAAAAATATTTCTTGAGATCCTTGTACATCTTCTCCGTTCCAGGATGTATTGAGTATCTGGTTTTATGAGCTTCTCTAAGTACCATTTCTCTCATATCTCCAAATTTTAGTACCCAAATTCTTTCAGCCCTATACCGGGTTCCGTCTTCCTGAATATTAAGATGCTTCTTCGATCCTTTGGGTATTTCATACTTTAAATTTTCCTCTTTTAAAACTCCTTGTTGCGCCTCCTTTATTTGAGTAGTAAGGTTAGGGTGAATCATTATATTCATAACTTTTACTCGAATGGGTTCTCTGTCCTTTCTGCTCAAGGCGTCGACTACCACATTTGCCTTCCCTGGGTGGTAACGAATCTCAAAGTCGTAATCATTCAACAATTCAATCCACCTACGCTGCCTCATATTTAGTTGTTTCTGATTAAATATGTGTTGATGACTTTTGTGGTCTGTATATATAATACTTTTGACCCCATATAAGTAGTGCCTCCAAGTCTTTAATGCAAAAATAACCGCGTCTAATTCCAAATCATACGTCGTATAATTTTGTTTGTGAATCTTCAATTGTCTAGACGCATAAGCAATTACTTTCGTTCGTTGCATTAATACACAACCGAGACCTTGCTTTGAGGCGTCACAATATATCACAAAATCATCATTCCCTTCAGGTAATGACAATATAGGTGCCGTAGTTAACTTTTTTTTTTAACAATTGAAACGCTTTCTCTTGTTCATCTTTCCATTCAAATTTCTTCCCTTTATGCGTTAATGCAGCCAAGGGTTTTGCTATTCTGGAAAAGTCTTGGATGAACCTTCTGTAGTAACCAGCTAGTCCTAAAAACTGGCGTATGTGATTCGGAGTTTTCGGGGTTTCCCACTTTTCAACGGTTTCAATCTTTGCTTGATCCACCTGAATACCTTCTTTGTTCACTATGTGACCGAGGAATTGAACTTCTTCCAACCAAAATGCACACTTTGAAAACTTAGCCTACAGTTTTTCTTTTCTCAGTAACTCTAGCACTTTTCTCAAATGTTCTTCGTGCTCTTGATCATTCTTCGAGTAAATAAGTATGTCATCGATGAAAACAATGACAAACTTGTCAAGATATGGCCCACACACTCGGTTTATGAGGTCCATGAACACAGCTGGTGCGTTAGTCAATCCAAATGGCATAACCATAAACTCGTAATGACCGTAACGCGTCCTAAAAGCAGTCTTTGGAATAGCATCCTCCTTCACCCGCATTTGATGATATCCAGAACATAAATCGATCTTCGAATAAACAGACGAGCCTTGTAGTTGATCAAATAAGTCAACGATTCTCGGTAGTGGGTAGCGGTTCTTGATGGTAAGTTTGTTCAACTCTCGGTAGTCGATACACAACCTAAATGTACCATCTTTATTCTTGACAAACAAAACAGGAGCTCCCCATGATGATGTGCTTGGTCAAATGAAACCACGCTCTAAAAGTTCTTGTAACTGACTTTGTAATTCTTTCATTTCACTGGGTGCGAGTCTGTATGGAGCACGAGCTATTGGTGTAGCTCATGGTATAAGGTCTATTTGAAATTCAACGGATCGATGTGGGGGTAATCCCGATAATTCTTTCAAAAATACATCGGGAAATTCTTTTGCGACGGGAACATCACTGATGTTCTTTTCTTCAGGTTTAACTTTCTCGATGTGTGCTAGAATGACATAACAACCTTTTCTTATTAGTTTTTGCGCCTTCAAACTACTAATAAGATTTAATTTCGCGTTGTTCTTTTCTCCGTACACCATTAAAGGTTTTCCTTTTTCACGCATAATGCGAATCACATTTTTGTAACAAACGACCTCTGCTCTCACCATTTTCAACCAGTCCATGTCAATTATTACATCAAAACTCCCTAACTCAACTGGTATTAAATCAATTTTAAACGTTTCATCCCCCAGTTTAATTTCTTTCTCCCGACATATATTATCTGCTGAAATTAATTTACCATTTGCTAATTCGAGTAAAAATTTACTATCCAAAGGCATCAATGGGCAACTTAATTTAGCACACAATTCTCTACTCATATAGCTTCTATCCGCACCCAAATCAAATAAAACATAAGCAGATTTATCGTCAATAAGAAACGTACCCGTAACAAGCTCCGGGTCTTCCTGTGCTTCTGCCGCATTAATATTGAAAACTCTTCCACAGCCCTGACCATTAGTATTCCCCTGATTAGGGCAATTTCTAATAATGTGGCCCGGTTTTCCACATTTATAACAAACAGCGTTGGTATTACTTGCTTCGACACTATTCGTTTCGGCATTACTTGTTCCGACATTATTTGTTCCTTTAGTTCTATTAAACTTTGGTCCGTAGACCTCACACTTTGTCGCGCTATGACAATTTCTTTTACACCTGTTGCAAAATATCCTGCAAAACCCCTGATGATTTTCTTCACACCTATGACATGGCTGTTTTTGGTTTTTATTGCCGTTGTTGTTATTGACGTTGTTGTTGGGATTGTTATTGTTGTTAAAACGTTTGTTGTAGTTGTTGTTGTTGTTGGGATGTTTGTTGTAGTTATGATTAGGATTGCGGTTATTGTTACGATTGTTGTTGCGGTTGTTGGGATAGTTGTTGCGATTGTGGTTGTAATTGTCGTTGTTGTTGTACTGGTGACTCTTATCACCGTTTTCCTCCCACTTCCTCTTGAGTTGCTTCGTGTTGGCTTCTTCGGCCGCCTGCTCTTTAATTCTTCCCTCAATCTTATTTATGAGTTTATGAGCCATTCGACTTGCCTTCTGTATAGAAGTGGGCTCGTGTGAACTCACATCTTCTTGAATCCTTACTGGTAACCCTTTTACAAACGCGTCGATCTTCTCTTCTTCATCTTCGAATGCTCCTATACACAATAGGCACAACTCTGTGAATCGTCGTTCGTATGTGGTAACGTCGAACCTTTGTGTTCGTAACTCTCTAAGTTCTGCCTTGAGTTTATTGACTTCGTTTCTAGGACGGTACTGCTCGTTCATCAATTGTTTGAATGCCGACCACGTTAGTGCATAAGCAGCATTTTGTCCTACCTGTTCAAGATAGGTGTTCTACCACGTTAACGCAGTACATGTTGTAGTGACCCGAACTTTTCCATGTTTATATATATTAATTGAGATTGATATTTACATGACTAAATGTTTCCAACGTGTTAAGCAATCAAACTTGTTAAGACTTGATTAATTGAAATAGGTTTCATATAGACAATTGACCACCCAAGTTGACCGGTGATTCACGAACGTTAAAACTTGTAAAAACTATATGATGACATATATTGATGGAATTTAACTAGTTCATAAAACATGTTCTTATTGAGTTAACATAATTACAAAACCAATTTGTAGTAGTGTTAAAGCAAGCGGAAGCAAAATGATAAGTTCATGTTATATGTTTAGCCATTAAGTTAAATTCCATGTTAATATCAAGTCTAGAATATATACTTACATATAAGAACAAGAGGAGAAGATATATATACCTCCTCAAGCTAGTTGAGGGTTGTTTCCAAGTTGCAAGATGATGATGAAGATGATGAACTCTAGAGCTTCTAACTTGAAGCCTCAAGCAAGTAATACCCACAAGCAATAACCCCAACACCTTTGTAATTAGTTAGGATTTAAATGACATTAGAAATGAGCTTGTAAAAACCAAATTTAGAACACCCTTTTGACCATAAAAGGCCACGGCCTTCAGCTCAGTTTTGAGCAGATTCTGTTTAGTTTTTAGCTCTCTTTTGATGTGTTTTAATGCATGTGTGTGTGGAATACTAAGTTCCCTTGGTCTTAGTTAAGCATGGGTAGCAAGTATTAAACAAATGCATGCTTATTCTAACTCCCATGCCACTCACATTGCTATAATATAATATACTTTTATAAAAAAATTGATTTTATAAAATCAGTTTTTATAAAACTTGATTTCATAAAATACATTTTATAAACTTGTATATATATTATTTGTTATGTATATTTTACAAAACCAATTTTATAAAATGTATCATAACTTAATTAATTATTTAACCTATAAATAATTAAATCCTTGTTATATAAGTTGTTCCATAACTTATATAAACATATCAAGTAATATTATTTAAGAAACCTTTTCCTTAAAATTCAAGTGTCGCGTATTTAATCAATGATCCAATCATTAAGATCAAATACGAATAAGGTGTCGGTAAGCTTGTTATTGGGTATGACCCGACTTGGATCAAAACATATTAGCCACATTAATTTAATATGTCTCTCGGGCATACGAAATACCTTCAATCTCCCACTTGCATGAGAAACATAAGAAATTAATGCAAGTGATGGATACCACCTAACGACCGTCTATCACCCCCAATATGTTATGACTTTGTGCCATTCAATAACATCATCCCTTTCGAGTTCCCATCTCGAATATGAATAGGTGAATCTTTTCATTATATCCTTTCGTCCTAGATGTCATGTTAAATCCAAGAGACACAGAGTGATCACTCTCTTCTAGATTTAACTTTATCAGGCCTTAGACATCTGACTCTCAACGAATAAGAGGGACAAATTCCATCTTGACTACATACGTCCAAAATATATACCTTGCATTATACCTGAGCTTTTCCTTGTGAACTACCATATTTCAGAATAGCAAAGGAAAGAATCAAGGCACGATACTTGGTAAATATCCGAACCCAATATGTATCTCAGGTCAGAGGATACAATGATATTCGCCTTTACTCAAGACTGCATATGATCAACCACATAGGCTCCATTTAGTAAATCTTGAGGGCGGGTCTTTCAATATTTGTATCCTACAAATATCTATGAACCTTGGTTGCAACCTAGCCCCACATTCATACCGTGAACGTTTACCAATCTAAGTTCATAATAGTCTAAACCTCACACTTGTTCCCACATATGTGATCGACTACGGAATTTTAGAATAATTACTTATTCATGGATAAAATATGCAAAATAGGAACATGACTCAAAATAAATTAATACCATAATTATATTAATGAGTTTGAACAAATTTCGTTCCGTTACAATACTTAAAATAGATCATGACCAATCACTAGAATATCGAAGCCCTAATGCAGAAACATGTCCAGTATGTTTTGATCCATGTAAGAGCTTCGTGAGAGGATCCGCTATATTAAGATCTGTGCGAACTTTGCGAATACATATCTTTCCCTTTTCAACTTCATCCCTTATGTAGTTGAATCTCCGCTCAATGTGACGGGTCTTTTGGTGAGCACGAGGTTCTTTGATTTGAGCAATCGCACCCTCGTTGTCACAAAAGATCTCAAGAGGGTCCTGAATGGAAGGGACTACTCCTAAGTCATCGATGAATTTCTTCATCTATGCAGCTTCCTGAGCTGCCAATGATGCGGCGATGTACTCCGACTCTGTAGTGGATAATGCAACAACATCCTGTTTTGAACTCTTCCAAGAGACCGTACCTCCATTTAACGTGAAGACATAACCGGATTGTGATCGAGAATCATCTCGATCAGTTTGGAAACTCGCGTCCACGTAACCCTTTACAGCAAGTTCCTCCTCACCAGATCCATATATTAGAAACATATCCTTAGTCCTCCTAAGGTATTTCAATATACTTTTAACCGCAATCCAATGACTGTTTCCTGGGTTATTCTGGTATCTACTTGTCAAGCTTAGGGCGCATGACACATTCGGTCTAGTGCATATCATTGCATACATGATTGACCCAATAGCAGATGCATAAGGGACTCTCTTCATTCTCTCTTGTTCATCTTTCGTGGTAGGGCACTGAGATGAACTGAGAGGCGTTCCTCTTTGAATAGGTACCAAACCACTCTTAGAGTTCTCCATCTTGAACCTTTTCAAGACCTTTTCAATGTATGCACTTTGATTCAAACCTATCAGTTTCTTGGATCTATTCCTGTAGATCCCAATCCCCAAAACGTATTGTGCTTCTCCAAGATCCTTAATGGAGAAGCATTTACTTAGCCAAGTTTTAACTCCTTGCATTGCCGGAATATCATTTCCAAATAACAATATATCATCCACATATAGTACAAGGAACATGATAGTGCTCCCACTAGCTTTCTTGTATACACAAGCTTCATCACCATTTTTGATGAAGCCAAATTTCTCGGCCTCCTCATTAAAATGATGATTCCACATTCTAGATGCTTATTTCAATCCGTAGATTGACTTCTTTAACTTGCATACCTTTTTAGGATATTTCGGATCAACAAAACCTTCAGGCTGAACCACATAGACATCTTCCACAAGATATCCATTTAGGAAAGCGGTCTTGACATCTATTTGCCATATTTTATAATCATAATGAGCAGCAATGGCAAATAATATCCTAATAGACTTTAGCATTGCCACAGGCGAAAAAGTTTCATCATAGTCAACCCCTTGAGTTTGAGTGAAACCTTTTGCTACAAGTCTAGCTTTATATGTATCCAAGTTTCCATGTATGTCGGTTTTCATTTTGAAAAGCCATTTACAATCAACTAGCCTAGAGCCAGCAGGTTGTGCAACAAGTTCTCAAACTTGGTTGTCATACATGGATTGCATCTCAGCGTTCATGGCTTCCTGCCATTTATCCTTATCAATCCTTGATAAAGCATCTTGGTAGTTTACTGGTTCATCCAAATCAACCACATAGCAACCATCCATGAGAAACCCATATCTCTCAGGAGGATTACTAATTCTACCAGATCTGCGAACGTCTTGTGTATTTTGATCATCCATTTGATCATTCTCAACATTTTCATGTTGAGTGCTAGTATCAACCAATTGTGTATCATCTACTTGATCTTGAACCTCCTCAAGATCTATCTTCCTTTCACTATCACCTTCCATCAGGAACTTAGTTTCAAGGAATTCAGCCTTTCGAGCAACAAATACATTCTGTTCGGAGGGATCATAGAAATAATATCCCATATTATCCTTGGGATATCCTATGAAGATACACTTTGTGGATCGAGCATTTAACTTATTAGGGACGTAACGCTTAGGGTAAGCTTCACATCCCCATACCTTTAAGTATGATAGAGATGGAGGTTTTCCAAACCACATCTCATGAGGTGTTCGTTCCACTTTCTTGGTTGGGGCCATATTTAAAATACGAGCCGCGGAGCATAGACAATAACCCCAAAATGATAGAGGTAACGAGCTTCTAGCCATCATAGATCGAACCATATCCATTAGGGTTCGGTTCCTCCTTTCGGAAACTCCATTCAGTTGGGGTGTTCCAGGAGGAGTGTGTTGCGAGATAATCCCATAACTTCTAAGATGATCTTGGAAAGCATTGCTTAGGTACTCACCTCCTCTATCGGTACGAAGTACCTTGATTGTCTTATTGAGTTGATTTTGTACTTCATTTTAATACTCTTTGAATGCTTCAAAAGTTTCGTCCTTATGTCTTAACAAGTAGAAATATCTGAAACGACTGATGTCATCAATGAAAGTAATGAAGTATCTTTCACCATTCCTAGTTGTAGGCTTAAAGGGTCCACATACATCCGAATGTATTAATCCCAATAAGTCCTTAGCCCTTTCGTAGGTCCCTTTGAAAGGTGCTTTAGTCATTTTGCCTTGTAAACAAGATTCACATACATCAAACGAGTCTAGTTCATTTGATTTCAAAAGGCCATTCTTTTGAAGTGTATGCATTCGATTCTTGTTTATGTGACCAAGGCGACAATGCCATAAGTAGGAATCACTCAAATCCCTTTTGAGTTTCTTGGTGCTAGTATGGTATATTGAGCTACTAGATGATGTGTCATCATGAACCAATTCATAAATTCCATTTGAAGGTGAAGCCTTAAAATAGAATACATTGTCTAAATAAACGTGGATATCATCATTAACAAAATTAAGATAAAAACCACATTGTTTTAAACGGAAAACCGAAATAATGTTTCGACATAAATCAGGTGCATACAAAACATTGTTCAAAATAAGTTCCAAACCACTTGGAAGCTTTAATACAAAGTCTCATTGAGCCTTCACTTGCACTTTGGCTCCATTACCCATAAAGAGACTTGATGTTCCCGTTTGCTTGCTACTTCTTTTAAACCCCTGCAAAGAATTGCAAATGTGAGTTCCACATCCAGTGTCTAATACCCATGTATTAGAAGAAGTAATACTAAGCTCTATATATACCATATATATATTACCTGAGGCTTGCCCCGCATCCCTCTTTTCCTTCAACTCCTTAAGGTAGACCGGGCAGTTGCGTTTCCAGTGACCCATTTCACCGCAACCGAAGCACGGGTCTTCCTTGGGGTTTGCTTGTCCGGCAACCTTTTGCTTCTTGTTCTTGTTTTTGGTTGGGGTAACCATCCTCCCCTTTCCCTTGCCTTGATGGGCGGGTCCTTTCCTCTTAGCCGCCTTTGGCTTAGAGGTGTTATTACCTTTGGACCCACCATCATTGATCATTAGCACGGGTGAAGCCCTCTTACCCATGCTAGTTTCTACCGTCCTAAGCATGCCATGAAGTTCGCCAATGGTCTTATCCATCCCATTCATATTGTAATTAATTACAAATTGGTCAAACCTCTTTGACAAGGAGTTTAGGATAAGATCCGTAGATAGCTCATTAGATATGTTGAGATTAAGACGGTTTGCGCGATCAATGAGGCTTTTCATCTTAAGGACATAAGATGAAACGGATTGGGAGTCGTCCATACGACATGCATGAAGTGCTCGAACGGTCTCGAAGCGCTCGACACGTGCTTGTTGAAGGAACATCTCCTTCAATTACGTGATCATGTCGTATGCAGTATGATGCTCGAAATCCTTTTGGAGTTCGGGTATCATAGTCCCAAGCATTAGGTAAGCGACTTGCACCGAATCGGCGCAATACTTATCCCAATAAGCTAAGCCTTCCGTATCATCCTCGTCGAGTTGATCGGGAATGGGGTCTTCTAACACATACGCCTTATCCTCAAGTTTGAGGACAATCCTAAGATTGTGGAACCAATCCATAAAGTTCGTATGGTTGAGTTTGTCTTTCTCGAGGAGAGACCTTAACGATAGGTTGTTCAAGTTAATAGGTGCGTTTTGCATGTTGTTGTTATTGGCGGCCATCTACAAAATTTAACAAAGTTCATTTAAGTATCGATTTTAAATTTAATAAACAATACCCTTTTAAATTTTAATTGATTTATTAAATATTCGAATCCAACGGTAAATCAAATTTTGGTTAGGTGACCTTTATCCCGTTATTTGATTTAGCTAGGTAGTCATTTATATGACAATCGCAATCCTTTTGCAACTTCTAAATCATGGGATCATGCAATCCTTTTGCATGGCATATTCTTCCCATCAACGCCTATTTGTTCCTCATGCTTCGGTGACCCTAAGTTCATCATTCCCAAATCAAGTCGTCCTACTTGTGTAAACGTGTAAATTTAACATCCAAGTGGTTAGGTGACCTTTATCCCACAAGTGTGCGAAATTTACCTCAATCATATTAGTTTGCTCACAACGGTTAGGTGACCTTTATCCCATTATGAGTTCCCTAATATTTTCAAGAGTCACACAAAAGGATGGCGTTTAACTTGTTTGCCTTGTCGATTAAGGGATTTTAAGTTTTCGTTAATTCTAGTTTAAGAAAACATTTATGCCATACACCAACATGCATTTAGTGTATGGTTCATTTGAAATCCATTTTCAAGTCTTGTAATTTTAGCCAATTACTTGATATAAACCATTTTATATATATGATCCTTATCATATTTTTAATAACCGTTTATTAATGTCCTTTTAGTCGTTTTTAATTTAGCCATTTAAATTGACGTTTTGCATGTCGTTAATAATTTAACCAATTAAATTGTAGTTATGCTTGTTGTTAACTTGAGTGATAACTTGTTGTAGTAACATACACAATCCACAATCATACAAGAAATATAACAACCACGCATGCAAACAAATGTGTTCACAATCAAGCCAATTTGGTAGACATTTGTTTAGCCGAAAACAAATGTCACCGGTTAAGGGTTATAACACTAAGTAGGAGATTTCAAAATCTCCCACTTAATCTTGCATCCAAATACATCTTCCAAGTCTTCATCTTGTATCTTTATTTTTACAAAAAACATATCCTAATACATTTTTCTAGAAAATGAAAATACAACCTAATCTATTTTACATACCAAATATAAAATAAATTACATAACCAAAATAACAATATTACAAACCAACTTGAATGAATATTACAACCACATGAATGAATTAATATTACATACCAAATGAATTATTAATAATCATCCAAACATGCAACCATTCAAACAAAAGGTCAAGGCTTGATTGTGAACTTCAACATACAACAAATTTGACCAATTTGCAAGTTCCAAACCCATTTGGAACTCTTCCTAAAATTGGCCAACTATACCAACCCTCCCAAACCCGAAAGTTTTTGCATTCCATATTCATGCATGTATTAGAATGAAAATATAGCGGGTTTAAAGACCATATAAGAAGCATAATCCATAGATTTCGGCTCTAGATACCATTGATGGAATTTAACTAGTTCATAAAACATGTTCTTATTGAGTTAACATAATTACAAAACCAATTTGTAGTAGTGTTAAAGCAAGCGGAAGCAAAATGATAAGTTCATGTTATATGTTTAGCCATTAAGTTAAATTCCATGTTAATATCAAGTCTAGAATATATACTTACATATAAGAACAAGAGGAGAAGATATATATACCTCCTCAAGCTAGTTGAGGGTTGTTTCCAAGTTGCAAGATGATGATGAAGATGATGAACTATAGAGCTTCTAACTTGAAGCCTCAAGCAAGTAATACCCACAAGCAATAACCCCAACACCTTTGTAATTAGTTAGGATTTAAATGACACTAGAAATGAGCTTGTAAAAACCAAATTTAGAACACCCTTTTTACCATAAAAGGCCACGGCCTTCAGCTCAGTTTTGAGCAGATTCTGTTTAGTTTTTAGCTCTCTTTTGATGTGTTTTAATGCATGTGTGTGTGGAATACTAAGTCCCCTTGGTCTTAGTTAAGCATGGGTAGCAAGTATTAAACAAATGCATGCTTATTCTAACTCCCATGCCACTCACATTGCTATAATATAATATACTTTTATAAAAAAACTAATTTTATAAAATCAGTTTTTATAAAACTTGATTTCATAAAATACATTTTATAAACTTGTATATATATTATTTGTTATGTATATTTTATAAAACCAATTTTATAAATTGTATCATAACTTAATTAATTATTTAACCTATAAATAATTAAATCCTTGTTATATAAGTTTTTCCATAACTTATATAAACATATCAAGTAATATTATTTAAGAAACCTTTTCCTTAAAATTCAAGTGTCGCGTATTTAATCAATGATCCAATCGTTAAGATCAAATACGAATAAGGTGTCGGTAAGCTTGTTATTGGGTATGACCTGACTTGGATCAAAACATATTAGCCACATTAATTTAATATGTCTCTCGGGCATACGAAATACCTTCATATATATGGTTACATATATAGTTAACATGATTTTATTATAAGTAAGTATCTCATTAGGTATTTTAACAATGAGTTATATACATAAAAATGAGACTATTAAATTAAGAAACTCGAAAACGATATATATAACGATTATCGTTATAACAACGTCTTACTAGGTACATATGAATCATATTAAGATATTGATACAGTTGGTTAATTATGTTAAATTATAAGTAAATATATCATTAAGTGTATTAACAATGAACTACATATGTAAAAATAAGACTACTAACTTAATGATTTCGAAACGAGACATATATGTAACGATTATCTTTGTAACGACATTTAACTGTATATATATCATACTAAGTTATATTATATATCATAATATCATGATAATGTAACAATTTAACATTTCATTTGATATAATAAACAATGGGTTAACAACATTTAACAAGATCGTTAACCTAAAGATTTCAAAACAACGTTTACATGTAACGACTAACGATGACTTAACGACTCAGTTAAAATGTATATACATGTAGTGTTTTAATATGTATTCATACACTTTTGAAAGACTTCAAGACACTTATCAAAATACTTCCACTTACCAAAAATGCTTACAATTACATCCTCGTTCAGTTTCATCAACAATTCTACTCGTATGCACCCGTATTCGTACTCGTACAATACACAGCTTTTAGATGTATGTACTATTGGTATATACACTACAATGATCAGCTCTTAGTATCCCATGTGAGTTACCTAACACAGGTGGGAACCATCATTTGGCAACTAGCATGAAATATCTCATAAAATTACAAAAATATGAGTAATCATTCATGACTTATTTACATGTAAACAAAATTACACATCCTTTATATCTAATCCATACACCAACGACCAAAAACACCTACAAACACTTTCATTCTTCAATTTTCTTCATCTAATTGATCTCTCTCAAGTTCTATCTTCAAGTTCTAAGTGTTCTTCATAAATTCTACAAGTTCTAGTTTCATAAAATCAAGAATACTTCCAAGTTTGCAGTAAGATATCTTTATAATATAAGGTAATACTCATATTCAAACTTTGATTCAATTTCTATAACTATAACAATCTTTTTTTGAGTGGAAATTTTACTTGAACTTGTTTTCGTGTCATGATTCTGCCTCAAGAACTTTCAAGGCATCCAAGGATCCTTTGAAGCTAGATCCATTTTTCTTATTTCCAGTAGCTTTATCCAGAAAACTTGAGGTAGTAATGATGTTCATAACATCATTCGATTCATACATATAAAGCTATCTTATTCGAAGGTTTAAACTTGTAATCACTAGAACATAGTTTAGTTAATTCTAAACTTGTTCGCAAACAAAAGTTAATCCTTCTAACTTGACTTTTAAAATCAACTAAACACATGTTCTATATCTATATGATATGCTAACTTAATGATTTAAAACCTGGAAACACGAAGAACACCGTAAAACCGGACATACGCCGTCGTAGTAACACCGCGGGCTGTTTTGGGTTAGAAACTATGATAAACTTTGATTTAAAAGTTGTTCTTCTGGGAAAATGATTTTTATTATGAACATGAAACTATATCCAAAAATTATGGTTAAACTCAAAGTGAAAGTATGTTTTCTAAAATGGTCATCTAGACGTCGTTCTTTCGACTGAAATGACTACCTTTACAAAAATGACTTGTAACTTATATTTTCAAATTTAAACCTATACTTTTTCTGTTTAGATTCATAAAATAGAGTTCAATATGAAACCATAGCAATTTGATTCACTCCAAACGGATTTAAAATGAAGAAGTTATGGGTAAAACAAGATTGGATATTTTTGATCTTTTTAGCTACGGGAAATATTTAACAAATCTATACAAATCATATCCTAGCTAACTTATATTGTATTATACATGTATTCTAATATATTATGTAATCTTGGGATACCATAGACACGTATGCAAATGTTTTGACATATCATATCGACCCGTGTATATATATTATTTGGAACAACCATAGACACTCTATATACAGTAATGTTGGAGTTAGCTATACAGGGTTGAGGTTGATTCCAAAAATATATATACTTTGAGTTGTGATCTAGCCTGAAACGTGTATACACTGGGTCGTGGATTGATTCAAGATAATATATATCGATTTATTTCTGTACATCTAACTGTTGACAACTAGTTGTAGGTTACTAACGAGGACAGCTGACTTAATACACTCAAATCTTTAAAACATAATAAAAATGGTTGTAATTATATTTTGATCATACTTTGATATATATGTACATATTTGTATAGGTTCGTGAATCGATCCGTGGCCAAGTCTTATTTTCGAGGAAGGAAATATCTGTGAAAGTGAGTTATAGTCCCACTTTTAAAATCTATTATTTTTGGGATGAGAATACATGCAGGTTTTATAAATGATTTACAAAATAGATACAAGTACATGAAACTACATTCTATGGTTGAATTATCGAAATCAAATATGCCCCTTTTTATTAAGTCTGGTAATCTAAGAATTAGGGAACAGACACCCTAATTGACGGGAATCCTAAAGATAGATCTATTGGGCCTAACAAACCCCATCCAAAGTACCGGATGCTTTAGTACTTCAAAATTTATATCATATCCAAATGGTGTCCCGGAATGATGGGGATATTCTTATATATGCATCTTGTTAATGTCGGTTACCAGGTGTTCACCATATAAACGATTTTTATCTCTATGTATGGGATGTGTATTGAAATATGAAATCTTGTGGTCTATTGTTACAATTTGATATATATAGGTTAAACCTATAACTCACCAACATTTTTGTTGACGTTTAAAGCATGTTTATTCTCAGGTGAATACTAAGAGCTTCCGCTGTTGCATACTAAAATAAGGACAAGATTTGGAGTCCATGTTTATATGATATTATGTAAAAATTGCATTCAAGAAACATATGTCGATGTAATATATTTCTATTGTAAACCATTATGTAATGGTCGTGTGTAAACAGTATATTTTAGATTATCATTATTTGATAATCTACGTAATGTTTTTAAAACCTTTATTGATAAAATAAAGGTTATGGTTGTTTTAAAAATGAATGCAGTCTTTGAAAAACGTCTCATATAGAGGTCAAAACCTCGCGACGAAATCAATTAATATGGAACGTTTATAATCAATATGAATGGCACATTTCAGTTGGTATCAGAGCGTTGGTCTTAGAGAACCAGAAAATTTGCATTAGTGTGTCTTATCGAGTTTGTTAGGATGCATTAGTAAGTCTGGACTTCGACTGTATTTTTTTTAAAAATGATTGCTTAACATTTTTGTTGGAAACTATATATTATTAACATGTAAATATTATGCGATATATTAATCTCTTAATATGTTTGATATTGTGTGATAGATGTCTACCTCTAGCACAAATCCCATTGACTCACCTAATAATAACGAAGAGTCGAATATATATTGGCAAGATTCACAAGTTCCCGAAGAACAGGAAGAAGAGGAAACGGAACCGGAAGAAGAGGAACCAGAAGAAGAGGAACCAGAAGAAGAGGAACCGGAAGAAGAAGAGGTTCCGGAAGGGGGAATAGTAGGAACTATAGAAAACCGGTCAAATAAAAGAAAATTCTCAACCAATGGACCAAAGTTAATAATGGTCAATGGTGTTTCCGCTAAGGAAGCAAAATATTGGGAAAATTACCAATTTTCCGATGAATCGGATCCTGATGAGGATTCCGATGATGTTATAGAAATTACCCCCGACCCAATTTAATGAAGCAAAAGAAAATAATAAGGGAAAAGGCATCAAAATAGAGAAATCTAATCCGACCCCGATGAACTTTATATGTACCGTCAACACCCGTATTTTCAATATCGTGACAATAACCCGGGAACCTCTAAACCACCAGGTTTTTCTAAACCAATGTGGAAAACGACGACTCGTATTAGAGGAACATCATATATCCCTAGAAGATTAGGAAAAAGAACCAAGTCCGAAGAAGAAGAAGAAACCAGTGATTCAGATTAGAGGGGTGTGAGTATGTTGTGTAATAAATGTATTGTAGTGTGCTTGTACTTTTATGTTCTATGTAAAAATTGCTTGTATTGTTTGTTTTTACGAATCTAATCCTTGTCTATTTTACAGTAAAAAAACAAAATGGACATTAATGGTAGACAACCAAATATTTTAGAAGACCTACCAGAGGATATGATTGAGGAAATCTTGTCTAGAGTCGGTCAGAATTCATCAGCACATTTAGTTATGGCGAAATCAACTTGTCAAACATTTGATAGACTTTTCAGAAATGCCTTAGTTTATAAAAGGCTTTCCTTTGATAGGTGGGGAATATCACATTGGGGAGACCGTAAGTTACGCCGTATTTTCTTTAAAGCATTAAATGCGGGTAACCCAAATGCAATTTTATGCTACGGGTTAAGAACCTATTTTGACTCAACATATCCCAACATAGGATTTCGTGAATTAGAAAGAGCTTCTAACATGCAACATAAAGAAGCATGTTATGCTTACGGATTAGTGATGTTCTCTTCTTACCAAAGTGAGAAAAATAATATCGGATTGCAACTTTTAAATAAAACCTTCCCACAAGTGACGGATTCAGTAGTTGGGGTGAGAAACAAGGTTTTTAGATTATTACGGGGCTGTTGGACATTACGAAACCCTCGTCCTTTTGACGACATTACAACATGCTGCCTAGCCAATGGTCATAACAGTTATTTTCCACAAGACCAAGGATGGGAAGTCGTCTTAGTAAAACCAGAATGCATGACTTGTTTCTGGACTTATGAATTACGTGTCTTTATTTCCTTTGCTGAATAACTTGCGTATTAACTAGATTTATCTTCAAAACTGTCCTGTATCACAGTGTACTATATTTCATGTTATATGTAATATAGCGAAGTTGTAAGTTTGAAGAATATTTGTATGTGATATATTATTATAATCAGTTTTTCATATGGAATTGTAGTAGTTGAATTGTATATTAGCTACTAAGTATGAACTTAACGGGTAGGTAGTATCCGAATTTAAACTTATAAAATGCTAATATGAAGAAAAAGCTTTTATAAATGAGTTCATATTATGCTACGAGATACTATTGACTACTCTTAATATTCTGTATGATTAAATTGTTTCATTTGACTATTTTGAAGGAAATGGCACCGAATACTCGACTCACCTTGAATATGAGCGAAGAGGAATTTCGTGCCTTTCTTGCTTCAAACATAGCCGCAGTACAGACCGCGCTACATACCAACAATAACTCTGAATCTAGCAATACAGCTAACGGCGCAATAAATCGTGTAGGATGCTCCTACAAGGAATTCACTGCCTGCAAACCTTCAGAATTTGATGGGACCGAAGGACCAATCGGATTGAAACGGTGGACCGAGAAAGTTGAATCGGTGTTTGCCATAAGTAAGTATGCTGAAGGAGACAAAGTGAAGTATGCTACGCATACCTTCACAGGTATTGCGTTAACATGGTGGAATACCTATCTAGAGCAAGTGGGACAAGATGCTGCTTACGCGCTACCGTGGTCAGCATTCAAGCACTTGATGAACGAGAAGTACCGTCCCAGAACCGAGGTCAATAAGCTCAAGTCAGAAATTAGAGGGTTACGAACACAGGGATTCGATATTACTTCGTACGAAAGATGATTCACAGAATTGTGCCTATTGTGTCCGAGAGCGTTCGAAGATGAGGAAGAGAAGATCGACGCGTTTGTGAAAGGGTTACCGGAGAGAATCTAAGAAGATATAAGTTCACACGAGCCTGCCTTTATACAAAAGACATGTAGAATGGCTCACAAACTAGTGAACCAGATTGAGGGAAGAATTAAAGAACAGGCGACCGAAGAGGCCAACGTGAAGCTAGTCAAAAGAAAGTGGGAGGAAAACGGTGATAAGAGTCACCAAAACAACAACAACTATCCCAACAATCGCAACATCAATCTAAACAACAACAAATGGCACAACAACAACAACAACAACAACAACAACAACAACAACAACAACAACAACAACAACAACAACAATAACAACTACTATAACAATCATCCTAACAACAATAACAACCGCAACAACAACAACAATCAGAAGCAGCTATGCCAAAGGTGTGAAAAGTATCACTCGGGGTTCTGTACCAAATTTTGCAACAAGTGTAAAAGAAATGTTCATAGCGCGGCGAAGTGTGAGGTCTACGGACCAGGGGTTAACAGAACGAAAGGAACAAATGGTTTTAGAACGAGTAATGGCGGAGAAAGTAGTGTCGGAGCAAGTTATGCCAACGTAGTTTGTTATAAATGTGGAAAACCGAGCCACATTATTAGAAATTGCCCGAACCAGGAGAACACGAATGGACAAGGCCGCGGAAGAGTTTTCAATATTAATGCGGCAGAGGCACAGGAAGACCCGGAGCTTGTTACGGGTACGTTTCTTATTGACCATAAATCTGCTTACGTTTTATTTGATTCGGGTGCGGATAGAAGCTATATGAGTAGAGATTTTTGTGCTAAATTAAGTTGTCCATTGACGCCGTTGGATAGTAAATTTTTACTCGAATTTTTACATCGATCTGTTGAATTTCAAATAGATCTTGTACCAGGAGCTGCACCAATAGCTCGTGCTCCTTACAGACTCGCACCCAGCGAGGTTAAAGAACTACAAAACCAACTGCAAGAACTATTAGAACGTGGTTTCATTCGACCAAGCACATCACCATGGGGAGCTCCTATTTTGTTTGTCAAGAAGAAGGATGTTACATTTAGGTTATGTATTGACTACAGAGAGTTGAATAAACTTACCATCAAAAACCGTTATCCACTGCCGAGAATTGACGACTTATTTGATCAACTACAAGGCTCGTCGGTTTATTCGAAAATTGATTTACCTTCTGGATATCATCAAATGCGAGTAAAGGAGGATGATATTCCAAAAACTGCTTTTAGGACGCGCTATGGTCATTACGAGTTTATGGTTATGCCGTTTGGATTGACTAACGCACCAGCTGTGTTCATGGACCTTATGAACCGAGTGTGTGGGCCATATCTTGACAAGTTTGTCATTGTTTTCATCGATGACATACTTATTTACTCAAAGAATGATCAAGAGCACGAAGAACATTTGAGAAAAGTGCTAGAAGTATTGAGAAAAGAAAAACTGTACGCTAAGTTTTCAAAGTGTGCATTTTGGTTGGAAGAAGTTCAATTCCTTGGTCACATAGTGAACAAAGAAGGTATCCAGGTGGACCCGACAAAGATCAAAACCGTTGAAAAGTGGGAAACCCGAAAAACTCCGAAGCATATACGTCAATTTTTAGGATTGGCTGGTTACTACAGAAGATTCATCCAAGATTTCTCCAAAATAGCAAAACCCTTGACTGTATTAACGCATAAAGGGAAGAAATTTGAATGGAAGGATGAACAAGAGAAGGCGTTTCAGTTATTGAAGAAAAAGCTAACTACGGCACCTATATTGTCATTGCCTGAAGGGAATGATGATTTTGTGATTTATTGTGACGCATCAAAGCAAGGTCTCGGCTGTGTATTAATGCAACGAACGAAGGTGATTGCTTATGCGTCTAGACAATTGAAGATTCACGAGCAAAATTATACAACTCACGATTTGGAATTGGGTGCTGTTGTTTTTGCATCAAAGACTTGGAGGCATTATTTATATGGGGTTAAAAGTATTATATATACCGACCACAAAAGTCTCCAACATATATTTAATCAGAAGCAACTGAATATGAGACAACGCAGGTGGATTGAACTGTTGAATGATTATGATTTTGAGATTCGATACCACCCGGGGAAGGCGAATGTGCTAGCAGATGCTTTGAGTAGAAAGGACAGAGAACCTATACGGGTAAAAGCTATGAATATAATTATTTGTACTAACCTTACTACTCAAATAAAGGAGGCGCAACAGGGGGTCGTAAAAGAAGGAAAGTTGAAGAATGAGATACCCAAAGGATCAGAGAAACATATTAATATTCGGGAAGACGGAACCCGATATAGGGCTGATAGAATTTGGGTACCAAGGTTTGGAGATATGAGAGAAATGGTACTTAAAGAAGCACATAAAACCAGATATTCAATACATCCCAGAGCGGGAAAGATGTATAAAGATCTCAAGAAACACTTTTGGTGGCCGGGTATGAAATCCGATATTGCTAAATATGTAGGAGAATGTTTGACGTGTTCTAAGGTCAAAGCTGAACATCAGAAACCATCAGGTCTACTTCAATAACCCAAAATCCCGAAATGGAAATGGGAAAACATTACCATGGATTTCATCACTAAATTGCCAAGGACTGTAAGTGGTTTTGATACTATTTGGGTAATAGTTGATCGTCTCACCAAATCAGCACACTTCCTGCCAATGAGAGAAGATGACAAAATGGAGAAGTTGGCGCGATTGTATTTGAATGAGGTTGTCTCCAGACCTAGAATTCTCGTCTCTATTATCTCTGATAGGGATGGTAGATTTGTTTCAAGGTTCTGGCAGACGTTGCAACAAGCGTTGGGGACTCGTCTAGCCATGAGTACTGCCTATCATCCACAAACTAATAGGCAGAGCAAAAGGACGATACAAACGCTTGAAGACATGCTACGAGCATGTGTTATTGATTTCGGAAACAGTTGGGATCGACACCTACCGTTAGCAGAATTTTCCTACAACAACAGTTATCATTCTAGTATTGAGATGGCACCGTTTGAGGCACTTTATGGTAGAAAGTGCAGGTCTCCGATTTGTTGGAATGAAGTGGGGGATAGACAGATTACGGGTCAGGAGATAATACAAGAAACTACCGAGAAAATCATCCAAATTCAACAACGATTGAAAACCGGGCAGAGTCGACAAAAGAGCTACACGGACAGTAATATAAAAGATATAGAGTTTGAAATTAGAGAAATGGTCATGCTTAAGGTTTCACCTTGGAAAGGCGTAGTTCGATTTGGTAAACGGGGGAAACTAAATCCAAGGTACATTGGACCATTCAAGATTATATATTGTGTCGGACCAGTAGCTTACCAACTGGAGCTACCTCAACAACTCGTGGCTGTACATAACACTTTCCACGTCTCGAATTTGAAGAAATTTTTTGCTAAAGAAGATCTCACTATTCCGTTGGACAAAATCCAAATCAATGAAAAACTTCAGTTCATTGAAGAACCCGTCGAAATAATGGATCGTGAGGTTAAGAGACTTAAGCAAAACAAGATACCGATTGTTAAGGTTCGATGGAATGCTCATAGAGGACCTGAGTTCACTTGTGAGCGCGAAGATCAGATGAAGAAGAAATACCCGCATCTATTTCCAGAAGATTCGTCAACACCTTCAACAGCTTAAAATTTCGGAATAAAATTTATTTAACGAGTAGGTACTGTAGTGACCCAAACTTTTCCATGTTTATATATATTAATTGAGATTGATATTTACATGACTAAATGTTTCCAACGTGTTAAGCAATCAAACTTGTTAAGACTTGATTAATTGAAATAGGTTTCATATAGACAATTGACCACCCAAGTTGACCGGTGATTCACGAACGTTAAAACTTGTAAAACCTATATGATGACATATATATGGTTACATATATAGTTAACATGATTTTATTATAAGTAAGTATCTTATTAGGTATTTTAACAATGAGTTATATACATAAAAATGAGACTATTAAATTAAGAAACTCGAAAACGATATATATAACGATTATCATTGTAACAACGTCTTACTAGGTACATATGAATCATATTAAGATATTGATACACTTGGTTAATTATGTTAAATGATAAGTAAATATATCATTAAGTGTATTAACAATGAACTACATATGTAAAAATAAGACTACTAACTTAATGATTTCGAAACGAGACATATATGTAACGATTATCGTTGTAACGACATTTAACTGTATATATATCATACTAAGATATATTATATATCATAATATCATGATAATGTAACAATTTAACATCTCATTTGATATAATAAACAATGGGTTAACAACATTTAACAAGATCGTTAACCTAAAGATTTCAAAACAACATTTACATGTAACGACTAACGATGACTTAACGACTCAGTTAAAATGTATATACATGTAGTGTTTTAATATGTATTCATACACTTTTTAAATACTTAAAGACACTTATCAAAATACTTCCACTTAACAAAAATGCTTACAATTACATCCTCGTTCAGTTTCATCAACAATTCTACTCGTATGCACCCGTATTCGTACTCGTACAATACACAGCTTTTAGATGTATGTAATATTGGTATATACACTCCAATGATTAGCTCTTAGCAGCCCATGTGAGTCACCTAACACATTTGGGAACCATCATTTGGCAAATAGCATGAAATATCTCATAAAATTACAAAAATATGAGTAATCATTCATGACTTATTTACATGTAAACAAAATTACACATCCTTTATATCTAATCTATACACCAATGACCAAAAACACCTACAAACAATTTAATTCTTCAATTTTCTTCATCTAATTGATCTCTCTCAAGTTCTATCTTCAAGTTCTAAGTATTCTTCATAAATTCTACAAGTTCTAGTTTCATAAAATCAAGAATACTTCCAAGTTTGCTAGCTTACTTCCAATCTTGTAGAGTGATCATCCAACCTCAAGAAATCTTTCTTATTTACAGTAATATATCTTTCTAATATAAGGTAATCTTACTTGAACTTGTTTTCGTGTCATGATTCTGCCTCAAGAACTTTCAAGGCATCCAAGGATCCTTTGAAGCTAGATACATTTTTATCATTTCTAATAGCTTTATCCATAAAACTTGAGGTAGTAATGATGTTCATAACATCATTCGATTCATACATATAAAGCTATCTTATTCGAAGGTTTAAACTTGTAATCACTAGAACATAGTTTAGTTAATTCTAAACTTGTTCGCAAACAAAAGTTAATCCTTCTAACTTGACTTTTAAAATCAACTAATGTGATGACCCGAAAATTTCGACTAAATTTAAACTTAATCTTAAATGATTAATGATTTCGACACGATAAGTAAAGTCTGTAAAACTGAATCTCAAAAATTTTAAACTATTCAAATACCCTTCAGTTGTTCTCAACGATTCGCGAACCATTATATGTAAATAGATACATATATATACTATAACTTGAAAACGTAACAAAGTTTTAATTGCATGTTACCGTACATTAAACTTATTGGTTTATATATCTATTTGAATATATATGATTTCAAGTTATTTAGTAAACGATAGTAACATTCGATTATTGATTCGATTGATATTTAGATAAGTTAACTAAAACGTTTAAGATGAACAAGTAAAAAAAACTAATTTGCTACAGTATTTTCAAATTGCTACAGTACCCAAAATGCTACAGTGTTTTCGAAAATCACTATTTGCTACAGTAAAATTTACTTTGCTACAGTGAATTGCTACAGTAAAAATTGACTTTGCTACAGTAACTTTGCTACATTAAAACACTATTTTAAAAATGTATTTTAACAAATAGTGAGACGATGATTTATAGAAGTAAATGACCAAAACACTCTAAAGTTTAAGACATACTTTGAGTGGTATAGTTTATGGATAACTTAAGGCTATATTTTGACAAAGGTACGTGACACGAAACGTAAAATGCAAGTTTTCTAAAGGTACGAAAGGACATTCGAAAAACCGGAACCGGGACATAAGTCAAGTAATGACGTACGACTTATCGGAACAAAAATTACAAATCAACTATGCACGGGAATAAAATATAATATATAATTAATTAATTTAAATTATATATTATATATATTATTTAATTATGTCGACAAGCATTAGGACAAAATTATGTGAGCTGGAAAAATGGGCCATGCGATCGCATGGCCAATGGCCTTCAGAACCATGCGATCGCATGGGGTCTGGGGACAGGCCACACCTATAAAAACTCGATCATTCTGCTTCTATTTTAACATATATTACTCCGTATTTATTTTATTTATTTATTATTTATTATTATTATTATTATTATTATTATTATTATTATTATTATTATTATTATTATTATTATTATTATTATTATTATTATTATTATTATTATTATTATTATTATTATTATTAATAAGATTATTATTAATCTTATTATTTTTATTATTAATGTTATTATTTTTGCGATATAAAAATAATAATGTACATAAAATATTAAGACGAAGTGCTGTCCAAGTAATTTTCAAAACGAGTTTCCGAACGAGCTAGAGCTAAGGAAAATATGGGTTATTACCAAGGAGGTTATGGGTAATGTTCGGGGGTATTTTTGTGAATCAAACCTCGTGTTTATCATCTCCGATGCGTCTACGTGCTTTCCTGCAATATTGTATATCAATATAAAACAGTGAGTTTCATAAGATCCCTTTTACTCTCTACATTTTTGGGCTGAGAATACATGCAAATGCTTTATTAACCGATATACAATATTTATATGTGTGAGTTTCATAAGATCCCTTTTACCCTTTACATTTTTGGGCTGAGAATACATGTAAATGCTTTAATAACTGTTTTACAATAATTATAAAGTGTGAGTTTCATTGATCCCTTTTTAATTGCTTTTGCAATACATTTTTGGGCTGAGAATACATGCACTTTATTTTAAACGCAATGGATACAAGTACATACTAAATTCTACACTGAGTTTGAACCGAAAATCCCTTAGCTTTGGTAACTAGTAACTGCCAGTTATAAGAACTGGTGGGCGCGAGTAGTAGTATATGGATCCATAGGGTTTGATATCCCCGTCCGAGCTAGAGCGCTAGCCTTTTAACGGACGTATGCTATTTGAGAAGCGTATACGTTGGTTTTCGTGTATTATTAAGATGATTATACAAAGGGTACAAATTATATAAACGTTAAAGTTTAGTTACCAGGGTGCTTAATTTTGTAGAACCGATTGATAAACGTTTCGGATGAAACAACTGAAATCTTGTGATCCACCTTTTATGTAAAACCTATTGATAAACGTTTTGAATAAAACAACTGAACTTTTGTAATCCAAATTGATATACGGATTATGTGTAATATTAAAACTATGAACTCACCAACCTTTGTGTTGACACTTGAAGCATGTTTATTCTCAGGTTTCTAGAAGTCTTCCGCTGTTTGCTTATATGTTAGACAAGCTATGTGCATGGAGTCTTACATGGCATATTTTTCAAGGAAACGTTGTATTCACCAAATCATCACCATGTATCTTATTTTGACTGCATTGTCAACGGAAGTACTATTGTAAACTATTATTTACAGTGATTGTATATATGTAGAAATTATCAGATGTCGAAAACCTTTGATTTAAATATTCATTTATGGTGTGCCTTTTTAAAAGAATGCAATGCTTACAAAACGTATCATATAGAGGTCAAATACCTCGCAATGAAATCAATGAATGACGTATTGTCCATATAGATTTGGAGCGATCGTCACAACTAAAAACATGTTCTATATCTATATGATATTCTAACTTAATGATTTAAAACCTGGAAACACGAAGAACACCGTAAAACCGGACATACGCCGTCGTAGTAACACCGCGGGCTGTTTTGGGTTAGAAACTATGATAAACTTTGATTTAAAAGTTGTTCTTCTGGGAAAATGATTTTTCTTATGAACATGAAACTATATCCAAAAATTATGGTTAAACTCTAAGTGAAAGTATCTTTTCTAAAATGGTCATCTAGACGTCGTTCTTTCGACTAAAATGACTACCTTTACAAAAATGACTTGTAACTTATATTTTTGACTATAAACCTATACTTTTTCTGTTTAGATTCATAAAATAGAGTTCAATATGAAACCATAGAAATTTGATTCACTCAAAACGGATTTAAAATAAAGAAGTTATGGGTAAAACAAGATTGGATATTTTAGATCTTTTTAGCTACGGGAAATGTTTAACAAATCTATACAAATCATATCCTAGCTAACTTATATTTTATTATACATGTATTATAATATATTATGTAATCTTGGGATACCATAGACACGTATGAAAATGTTTTGACATATCATATCGACCCATGTATATATATTATTTGGAACAACCATAGACACTCTATATGCAGAAATGTTGGAGTTAGCTATACAGGGTTGAGGTTGATTCCAAAAATATATATACTTTGAGTTGTGATCTAGCCTGAGACGTGTATACACTGGGTCGTGGATTGATTCAAGATAATATATATCGATTTATTTCTGTACATCTAACTGTGGACAACTAGTTATAGGTTACTAACGAGGACAGCTGACTTAATACACTCAAATCTTTAAAACATAATAAAAATGGTTGTAATTATATTTTGATCATACTTTGATATATATGTACATATTTGTATAGGTTCGTGAATCGATCCGTGGCCAAGTCTTATTTCAAAGGAAGGAAATATCTGTGAAAGTGAGTTATAGTCCCACTTTTAAAATCTAATATTTTTGGGATGAGAATACATGCAGGTTTTATAAATGATTTACAAAATAGACACAAGTACGTGAAACTACATTCTATGGTTGAATTATCGAAATCGAATATGACCCTTTTTATTAAGTTTGGTAATATAAGAATTAGGGAACAGACACCCTAATTGATGCGAATCCTAAAGATATATCTATTGGGCCTAACAAACCCCATCCAATGTACCGGATGGTTTAATACTTCGAAATTTATATCATATCCGGAGGGTGTCCCGGAATGATGGGGATATTTTTATATATGCATCTTGTTAATGTCGGTTACCAAGTGTTCTCCATATGAATGATTTTTATCTCTATGTATGGGATGTGTATTGAAATATGAAATCTTGTGGTCTATTGTTACGATTTGATATATATATATAGGTTAAACCTATAACTCACTAACATTTTTGTTGACGTTTAAAGCATGTTTATTCTCAGGTGAATACTAAGATCTTCCGCTGTTGCATACTAAAATAAGGACAAGATTTGGAGTCCATGTTTGTATGATATTGTGTAAAAACTTCATTCAAGAAACATATGTCAATGTAATATATTTCTATTCTAAACCATTATGTAATGGTCGTGTGTAAACAGTATATTTTAGATTATCATTATTTGATAATCTACGTAATGTTTTTAAAACCTTTATTGATAAAATAAAGGTAATGCAGTCTTTGAAAAACGTTTCATATAGAGGTCAAAACCTCGCGACGAAATCAATTAATATGGAACGTTTATAATCAATATGAACGGGACATTTCACATGTGAAAGTATGTGTAGCGTACTTAACTTTGTCCTCTTCAGTACACTTACTTATGGCAAACACCGATTCGACTTTCTCGGTCCACCGTTTCAATTCAATTGGTCCTTCGGTTCCATCAAATTCTAAAGGTTTGCAGGCAGTGATTTCTTTATAGGAGCATCCTACACGATTTCTTGCGCCGTTAGCTGCATTGCTAGATTCAGAGTTATTGTTGGTATGTAGCGCAGCCTGTACTGCGGCTATGTTTGCAACAAGAAAGGTACGAAATTCCTCTTTGCTCATATTCATGGTGTGTCGAGTAGTCGGTGCCATTTCCTTCAAAATAGCCAACTGAATCGAGTTAATCATACAGAATATTAAGAGTAGTCAATAGTATTTCGTAGCATAATATGAACTCATTTATAAAAGCTTTTTCTTCATATTAGCGTTTTATAAGTTTAAATTCGGGTACTACCTACCCGTTAAGTTCATACTTAGTAGCTAATATACAATTCAACTACTATAATTCTATATGAAAACCTGATTATAATAATATATCACATACAAATATTCTTCAAACTTACAACTTCGCTATATTACATATAATATGAAATATAGTACACTATGATACAAGACAGTTTTGAAGATAAATCTAGTTAATATGCAAGTTGTTCAGCAAAGGAAATAAAGACACGTAATTCGTAAGTCCAGAAACAAGTCATGCATTCTGGTTTTACTAAGACGACTTCCCATCCTTGGTCTTGTGAAAAATAACCGTTATGACCATTGGCTAGGTAGCACGTTGTAATGTCGTCAAAAGGAAGAGGGTTTCGTAATGTCCAACAGCCCCGTAATAATCTAAAAATCTTGTTTCTCACCCCAACTACTGAATCCGTCACTTGTGGGAAAGTTTTATTTAAAAGTTGCAATCCGATGTTCTTTTTCTCACTTTGGTAAGAAGCGAACATCACTGACCCGTAAGCATAACATGCTTCTTTATGTTGCATATTAGAAGATCTTTCTAATTCACGAAATCCTATGTTGGGATATGTTGAGTCAAAATAGGTTCTTAACCCGTAGCGTAAAATTGCATTTGGGTTCCCCGCATTTAATGCTTTAAAGAAAACACGGCGTAACTTACGGTCTCCCCATTGTGATATACCCCACCTATCAAAGGAAAGCCTTTTATAAACTAAAGTATTTCTGGAAAGTATTTCAAATGTTTGACAAGTTAATTTTGCCATAACTAAATGTGCTGATGAATTCTGACCGACTCTAGACAAGATTTCCTCAATCATATCCTCTGGTAGGTCTTCTAAAATATTCGGTTGTCTGCCCTTAACGTCCATTTTGTTTTTATACTGTAAAATAGACAAGGATTAGATTCGTAAAAGATAATTAACAAACAATACAAGCAATTTTTACGTAGAACATAAAAGTACAAGCACACTACAATACATATAATACACAACATGATTACAACCCTCTAATCTGAATCACTGGTTTCTTCTTCTTCGGACTTGGTTCGTTTTCCTAATTTTCTAGGAATATATGGTGTTCCGCTATTACGAGCCGTCGTTTTCCATAATGGTTTAGAAAAACCAGGTGGTTTAGAGGTTCCCGGATCATTGTTACATTTTAGGAAATACGAATGTTGTCGATGCATATAAAGTTCATCGGGGTTGGAATCGGGTTTCTCTATTTTTATACCTTTTCCCTTATTATTTTCTTTAACTTTATTAAATTAGGTCGAGGTAATTTCTATAACATCATCGGAATCCTCATCGGGATCCGATTCATTGGAAAATTGGTAATCTTCCCAATATTTTGCTTCCTCGGCGGAAACACCATTGACCATTATTAAATTTGGTCCGTTGGTTGAGGATTTTCTTTTATTTAATCGATTTACTATAGGTATCAATATTTCTTCCTCCGGAACCTCTTCTTCTTCCGATTCCTCCTCTTTCGATTCCTCATCTTCTGGTTCCTCTTCTTCCGGTTCCTCCTCTTCCGGTTCCTCCTCTTCCGGTTCCTCTTTGGGAATTTGTGAATCTTTCCAAAATATATTTGACTTTTCATTATTATTAGGTGAATCAATGGGATTTATACTAGAGGTAGACATCTATCACACAATATCAAACACGTTAAGAGATTAATATATCACATAATATTTACATATTAATAATATATAGTTTCCAACAAAAAAAATGTTAAGCAATCGTTTTTGAAGAAAAACACGGTCTGAGTCCAGACTCACTAATGCATCCTAACAAACTCGGTAAGACACACTAATGCAATTTTATGGTTCTCTAAGACCAACGCTCGGATACCAACTGAAATGTCCCGTTCATATTGATTATATACGTTCCATATTAATTGATTTCATCGCGAGGTTTTGACCTCTATATGAGACGTTTTTCAAAGACTGCATTCATTTTTAAAACAACCATAACCTTTATTTTATCAATAAAGGTTTAAAAAGCATTACGTAGATTATCAAATAATAATAATCTAAAATAAACCGTTTACACACGACCATTACATAATGGTTTACAATAAAAATATATTACATCAAAACTAAGTTTCTTGAATGCAGTTTTTACATAATATCATACAAGCATGAACTCCAAATCTTGTCCTTATTTTAGTATGAAACAACGGAAGCTCTTAATAATTACCTGAGAATAAACATGCTTAAAACGTCAACAAAAATGTTGGTGAGTTATAGGTTTAACATATATATTATCAAATCATAATAATAGACCACAAGATTTCATATTTCAATATACATCCCATACATAGAGATAAAATTCATTCATATGGTGAACACCTGGTCACTGACATTAACAAGATGCATATAAGAATATCCCCCATCATTCTGGGAAATCCTTCGGACATGATATAAACAAATTCGAAGTACTAAAGCATCCGGCACTTTGGATGGGGTTCGTTAGGCCCAATAGATCTATCTTCAGGATTCGCGTCAATTAGTAGATCGGTTTACTAATTCTTAGGTTACCAAGCAAAAGGGGAATATTCGGCTTCGATCATTCACCCATATAATGTAGTTTCAATTATTTGTGTATATTTCGTAAAACATTTATAAAACTACATGTATTCTCATCCCAAAATATTAGATTTTAAAAGTGGAACTATAACTCACTTTCACAGATTTTTACTTCGTCCGGAAGTAAGACTTGACCACTGGTCGATTCACGAACCTATAACAAATATGTACATATATATCAAAGTATGTTCAAAATATATTTACAACATTTTTAATACGTTTTAATGTTTTAAGTTTATTAAGTCAGCTGTCCTCGTTAGTAACCTACAACTAGTTGTCCATAGTTAGATGTACAGAAATAAATCGATATATATTATCTTGGATCAATCCACGACCCATTGTATACACGTCTCAAGCTAGATCACAACTTAAAGTATATATATTTTTGGAATCAACCTCAACCCTGTATAGCTAACTCCAACATTACTACATATAGAGTGTCTATAGTTGTTCCAAATAATATATATACATGGGTCGATATGATATGTCAAAACATTTGCATACGTGTCTATGTTATCCCAAGATTACATAATATATTAGAATACAAGTATAATATAATATAAGTTAGCTAGGATATGATTTGTATAGAATTGTTACAATATTTCCCGTAGCTACAACAATAAAAAAATATTCAATCTTGTTTTACCCATAACTTCTTCGTTTTAAATCCGTTTTGAGTGAATAAAATTGCTTTGGTTTCATATTGAACTCTATTTTATGAATCTAAACAAAAAAAGTATAGGTTTATAGTCAGAAATATAAGTTACAAGTCATTTTTGTAAGAGGTAGTTGTTTCAGTCGAAAGAACGACGTCTTGATGACCATTTTGAAAAACATACTTCCACTTTGAGTTTAACCATGATTTTTGGATATAGTTTCATGTTCATAAGAAAAATCATTTTCCTAGAAGAACAACTTTTAAATCAAAGTTTATCAAAGTTTTTAATTATCAAACCCAAAATAGCACGCGGTGTTTCTACGACGGCGTATGTCCGATTATACGGTGTTTTTTCATGTTTCCAGGTTTTAAATCATTAAGTTAGCATATTATATAGATACAGAACATGTGTTTAGTTGATTTTAAAATTCAAGTTAGAAGGATTAACTTTATTTGCGAACAAGTTTAGAATTAACTAAACTATGTTCTAGTGATTACAAGTTTAAATCTTCAAATAAGATAGTTTTATATGTATGAATCGAATGATGTTATGAACATCATTACTACCTTAATTTTAGTAGGTAAACCTACTGGAATTGAGAAAAATAGATCTAGCTTCAAAGGATCCTTGGATGGCTTGAAAGTTCTTGAAGCAGAATCATGACACGAAAACAAGTTCAAGTAAGATTTCTACTCGAAATAAGATTGTTATAGTTATAGAAATTGAATCAAAGTTTGAATATGAGTATTACCTTGTATTAGAAAGATATCTTACTGTAAATAAGAAAGATTTCTTGAGGTTGGATGATCACTTTACAAGATTGGAAGTAAGCTAGCAAACTTGGAAGTATTCTTGATTTTATGAAACTAGAACTTATAGAATTTATGAAGAACACTTAGAACTTGAAGATAGAACTTGAGAGAGATAAATTAGATGAAGAAAATTGAAGAATAAAAGTGTTTGTAGGTGTTTTTGATCGTTGGTATATGGATTAGATATAAAGGATGTGTAATTTTGTTTACATGTGAATAAGTCATGAATGATTACTAATATTTTTGTAATTTTATGAGATATTTCATGCTAGTTGCTAAATGATGGTTCCTATATGTTTTAGGTGACTCACATGGGCTGCTAAGAGCTGATTATTGGAGTGTATATACTAATAGTACATACATCTAAAAGCTGTGTATTGTACGAGTACGAATACGGGTGCATACGAGTAGAATTGTTGATGAAACTGAACGAGGATGTAATTGTAAGCATTTTTGTTAAGTAGAAGTATTTTGATAAGAGTCTTGAAGTCTTTCAAAAGTGTATGAATACATATTAAAACACTACATGTATATACATTTTAACTGAGTCGTTAAGTCATCGTTAGTCGTTACATGTAAATGTTGATTTGAAACCTTTAAGTTAACGATCTTGTTAAATGTTGTTAACCCAATGTTTATTATATCTAATGAGGTGTTAAATTATTATATCATCATGATATTATGATATATTAATATATCTTAATATGATATATATATACATTTAAATGTCGTTACAACGATAATCGTTACATATATGTCTCATTTCGAAATCATTAAGTTAGTAGTCTTGTTTTTACATATGTAGTTCATTGTTAATATACATAATGACATGTTTACTTATCATTTATCATGATTAAACATAGTGTAACAATATCTTAATATGATTCATAAGTAATTAGTAAGACGTTGTTTTAACGATAATCGTTATATATATCGTTTCGAGTTTCTTAACTCAATAAACACAATTTTATGTATATAACACATTGTTAAAATACCTAATGAGATACTTACTTATCATAATATCATGTTAACTATATATATAATCATATATATGTCATCATATAGTTTTTACAAGTTTTAACGTTCGTGAATCACCGGTCAACTTGGGTGGTCAATTGTCTATATGAAACCTATTTCAATTAATCAAGTCTTCACAAGTTTATTGCTTAACATGTTGGAAACACTTAATCATGTAAATAACAATTTCATTTAATATATATAAATATGGAAAAGTTCGGGTCACTACATTCTCTTCCTTATTCTTCTTCGTCTAAAATTTGAACAGATCGATTCCATTTAACAATTAAAATCCCAGTATCATTTTATAAATCATACGGTTATCATCATCATCAAACCATCTTCATCATCAAAATTGTTATCATGTACATACCATCATCATCGTTTCTACTTCTATTTCACGATCACCATTCATCCTATATTAAACATCTTCATTACCATGTACATCATAGTGGTTCTGGGTGGTGGTGTTTTCGATAGGAAATAGCAAAACAGAAAATTAGCAGTGATCCTTCGCGAATTAGAGAAGAGAGAGAGGAAAACGGAGAGAGAGGGGGGGAGGAAAGGTGGTGATGGGTTGGTGTTTGATGGTTCTTGGTTTATGGTGATTGTAGGGTGGCGAGTGATGGTTGGTTGTGGGTGTTTGAAATGAAAATAGAAAATATAAATGTTGCAGCAACTTTAATGGTGTTTGTTCATGGTTATCTATGATTTGAGTTCGGTTCCAAAACAGAAAAAAGGGAGAGGGAGAGATATTAGAGGTGGTTGTTTGCGGTGGTAGGGAGTGGTGGCAGACGGTGGTTCTCGGTGGTGGTTGTGGTTTCATGGTGGTGAAGGTTGAATATAGATGGTGGTTCATCAAAGGAAAAATAAGAAAGAAAGAAAGAAAGAAAGAAAGAAAGAAAGAAAGAAAGAAAGAAAGAAAGAAAGAAGGTGATTCTATCTCTATATACATGTATCTGTCTATTAGTCTATATATATAACTATATATATGATCCTTAAATATGAATGTGGGGAACAAGAAGCAACTAGTAACAATAAAGTCTAAGATGTACAGGATAGCAGCCTTTTAATTTGGCATCATCCGTTGACATATATTAGGGAGATTATTTCGTGCTCCGTTGTTAATTGGTGGCGGATAAAAGTCTTCAGAAAAATTCCATATTTTTAAATTACTTACCTTTAATTATTTTGGTCATTATGGTATAAAATCCAGTCATTAACTATTAAATAAAAATTACATTAATTATTCACTCCCAACCCCCAAGTAAAATATAAAAAGTTTTAAAATTTGACAAACAACTTCTACATATATTATTATTAAGCCTAAAATTTATAAAACCCGTTTTCGAATCACCGTTTATTCTAAAATTAAATAAGTTTCTTTTTAACTCGTTCATTTTCAATCAATATGACAATTGAGTGTTACCGTTGTTTACTAAATAACTTCGAAATCATAAAATATATATTTAATATACTTTTTATGTATATATAGATTTATTTTAATAATAAGTTTTATTATCTCTTATATCATTTTACCATATATTATTATATCAAACTATATTTCAAAGTATTGTATATATATATATATATATATATATATATATATATATATATATATATATATATATATATATATATATATATATATATATATATATGTATCTATTTATTTACAAGTAATAGTTCGTGAATCGTCGGGAATGGTCAAAGGATATTTGCATATATGATAACAGTTCAAAGTTGTTGAGACTCAACCTAACAGACTTTTCTTATCGTGTCAAAAATATTAAATCGTATCGAGAGTTTGATTAAAATTTAGTCAAAATTTTCTGGGTCGTCACACATATATATATATATATATATAATTTTATTAATACTTATCATATATTATAATGTTCATTTGATATATAATTTGAATAAAGTTATATCAATATAGATGACATTATATTAGTTAAAACGTAATATTATGTAATATTAGTATACTTATATAATAAATATATTCTTATAAAATTTTCTTTTGTTTGAAAAAATCTTTATGATAATAGTACTAGAATAAGGATATAAATAGTTATAATACTAATAATAATGATAATGATAATAATAATAATAATTTCAATAATGATGGCAATTTTGATAATAATGATAGTATAAAATGATAGTTTTCTTAAAGATAATATTTTTAACAATAATATTACTTTTAATAAACATGATGCTTTTTAATAGAAATTTTGCTAATCATATTACTAATAATATTAATATTAATATTAATTTTAAATGATAAATCTAATACTATCTATTAATAATAATGGTACTTGGTACTGGGACTAATTTTAATGATAACCCGTGGATAAGTTTTAGTAAGAATGACAATAGTAATAATAATTTTCAATAATAACAATACTAATAACGATAATAATCCTATCAATGATAATATTAAAAGTAATACTTATGTTACTACTAATAATTATAGAAATGGTACTAATATTAACATAAATGAAAATAATAATAATTTGTATCATTTTTCATAATAATATTTATATCCAAGATTTCTATATTTATTATCTTATCAATATTATTAAAACCTGCATATTCATAGTTATAATAATCATAACCTTCGCGTTTAATTTATAAACTAATGACGATAATTTTCTTTTAAAAACTTATTTGTAATCATGATAATATTACTAGCACTAATACAATAATAATAATACTAATAATTATAATATTAGAAATGATAATACTACTAGTTTTTCTAAAGGATAATACTAATAATAATAATGATAATATCGTAATTTACATTAATGAAGTTAATGATACCAATCATAATAATAACTTAACAAAATGACCATAATTAATAATATAACAACAATAATAACAATTAATAATAATAATAATAATAATAATAATAATAATAATAATAATAATAATAATAATAATAATAATAATAATAATAATAATAATAATAATAATAATAATAATAATAATAATAATAAATAATGAAATAATAACTACCTCCAATATTCGGATATATATAAAAAAAATGCCTCAGCCGGGTCTCGAACCCGAGACCTCTCGTATACCTCAACACCCACAGAACCATCCCTCCAACACTGTTTTTTTCTGATTTATCCCTTATCGTATTTTATTTAACCCATTTATGTTTTTCATCGTCTTCCTCATATAGCTTGTCCTACCAGAACCATATAATCTCAAAAATAGATACCAAATTGTTTTTAAGATCTCATAATAAAACATAAATGATTTATTTAAGCTGATTGACGTGTTTAAAAACAGAAAAAAATAAAATAAGTATGCAGTTGCAGTTTTGTAAAGTTCACGATGAACACAAAATCGAATTTGAATTTCTAGACCGTTTTAACAAATGCTTTCTACACAAAATAGTTTATAAATCACTCCTAGAAACTTTATGGGTTATCAATTGAACTCAAAACATTAATATGACTTCGAATTTTGCCAAGAACTACTCGGTTGACTTTTATCTTTATAACTTTGACTCGAAAATTTGTACTCGATATAAAGAATTGAGATATGAGACTTTGCAGAAAGTTTTAATATAAGATTACAAACACAAATGCATTTATACATCTTGCAATTGGATTTGAATTTGGGTTTTTGATGAAAAGATAATGGTACATGGGAAACGACGGGTTTCTTCATTGTTTTCTTTTTAATTTGATCAATTTGAAGCAGATAGATGAATGTATAAGTTATAGTGGATGGTAGAGGGTTGAATGAATTCATTATCACTGGAATTGATCGTTATAAAATACAATGTAAGTGTCAACTTCATCAGACAACAAGGACGAATAATAAAATAAAAAAAATAAAAAGTTGAAAACAATCGCTAACAGATTCTTGGAATTTTTCAAGTGATTAGATACTGATTGGTACTAGTTAATAGATAGAAAGCAAATCATCTATATCAAAGATTGAGATAGGAAACTGATTTTGGATTCAATATGTATTAATACATGTAATTATATTATTAAGTATTATATACTGTATATATACATATATCGTATCATGTATCTGTATAATTTACTATATATATATATATATATATATATATATATATATATATATATATATATATATATGTTTATCTATTTTTATATAATTATGTATATATCTATATTCATAGTACGTATATTTATCTGTATTAATAATTAATCTTATAAATATAACTACAATAATAATATTACTCTTAATATTATGAATAACAATAAGAATAATATAATAGTTATAATAATACTTTTATTATTAAGGATAACTATAAAATTTATAACCATAATATTAATAATAATAATAATATTAATTAAAATAATACTAATCTTAATGATAAAAATAATTAATAACATTAAATAATACAAATAGTAATAGAGATAAATGTAAAAATGAAAATAATAATAAAAATGATAATTTTTAATTATAATAACAATAATAATAACTAATATTATTTAAGTCGCATCCACATTATAATTTCAATCAATCTTATAATAACTATTATATAAAAAAATCCTTATTTTTTTAATCCTAAAATTATTAGAATTTTATTAAATTTAAATGTAACAGTAATAATAATAATATCAACAATATTAATATGGATAATAGTATTAATAATAATAAAAATAATAATAATAATAATAATAATAATAATAATAATAATGGAAGTAATAATAATATTATTATAATAATCATATGTTTAACTTATAATTAAAGTTAATATATTACATTTTATTAATTATGCAATATTACCATATCCTATATTATGTGTTAACATTTATTGAGTATTTAATATGTATATATTACAATTTAATAATAATTATGAATATAATTCATGTATAGATTTATATATATACTACTATATATACAATTATGTTTTAAATATTAAATAGATAACTACTTATATATATTAAACAGTTAAACTCAAAGTATAACGTTATACCTTTAATATTTTAATCACGTTGACAAATTATGTTTGGAAACCATTTACATCTAATATACTTTATATATTTAAAGTAACAATTTTTAATTATTTAAAGTTATCTTTCATTATGACTAGATTACATAATGGTTCATTGATATATTTAATATAATTATTTACATAAGTAATTATTTATATTTACATTTCTGTTTACAATTAGAGGTTCGTGAATCATCAGGAATAGTCAAAGGTTAAATGAATCCATAAAAATAGTTCACAAGTTTTGACACTCAATATTACAGACTTTACTTATCGTGTCGAAATCATATTAAGATTAAGTTTAAATTTGGTCAGAAATTTCTGGGTCATCACAACTGGCCCCTAATTGACGCGAATCCTAAAGATAGATCTATCGGGCCCAACGAGCCCTATCCAAAGTACCGGATGCTTTATTACTTCAAATTTATCATGTCCGAAGGATGTCCCGGAATGATGGGGATATTCTATATGCATCTAGTTAAAGTCGATTACAAGGTGTTCACCATATGAATGATTTTTATCTCTATGTATGGGATGTATATTTAATGGAAATGGAAATGAAAATCTTGTGGTCTATAAAAATGATAGAAATGAATATTGATGATAAACTAATAAACTCACCAACCTTTTGGTTGACACTTTTAAGCATGTTTATTCTCAGGTTTGAAAGAAATCTTCCGTTGTACATTTGCTCATTTTAGAGATATTACTTGGAGTCATTCATGGCATATTTCAAAAGACGTTGCATTCAATTCGTTGAGTTCAATAAAGATTATTATTAAGTAAATGATAGATTATGTCATTTATAGTGTGGATATTATAAAATGGTATGCATGCCTGTCAACTTTAGATGAAATGAAAGTTTGTCTTTTAAAAACGAATGCAATGTTTGTAAAATGTATCATATAGAGGTCAAATACCTCGTAATGAAATCAATTGATATGAAACTTTTATAATCCATATGAAAGGGTCGTTAAAGTTGGTATCAGAGCGGTGGTCCTAGCGAACCAGGTCTTGCATTAGTGTGTCTAACTGATAGTTGATAAGATGCATTAGTAAGTCTGGACTTCGACCTTAACTGCATATCAAAAGTTTTGCTTATCATTTCGTGTCGAAAATTACTTGCTTATCATCCTTAAAGTCTAGACACGTCTTACTGCCTCTATTGCATAGATAGTGTATAGATATATTCGTATCTTAGCGTATCTGTTACTGTAAACTTTGCCTGAAAGCTTCTGAAGATCCCTCCGTAACTTATGGGATCTTGGTATTCTATATACATATGAAAATTATGTGTTTCTAAGTCTTATAATCTATCTCATATCGAAAATCAATTCCCTGATCATACGAAATGGATCCTTCAACTAGTTCCAGTCCCTCGGATTCCGAAAACAGTGTGACCGGAATGGGTCAAACAATTAGCCATCATCTATTTTGGATGAATTGGGGATGGGTTCGTAGTCTACTAAATCATTGGAGACAAGAAGAAGGTGATCCCTTCCATCCACCACATTTTCCTCTTGACGAAGAACCTGAAGCACTTACCGGCGAACCTGTCCGTAATACCATGTTTTCTTTCATTTTCAGAGTATCTCATCATGATTATATACTATCTCAAATACCGGTATAATAGAAGAAGTCAACGAGCTTCGCGCTCGAATAGTGACTCTGGAGAATATGGTGCAATATCTACAAGCATCAGCAGCATAACCAGTACCACCATCCACAACATCCACATCTCATGATTCAACATCACAAAAATGTCCCACGAACATCAACGTCATACGCACCATAGATACCAAGGAGTATCAATAACAATAACTGATGAAGTATTAATTTATAATTTCATTGGAGAAATATTAGACGGCGATTATGTAATCTATAAAGTTTTAGAGATTATTTATTCTAGTTCCAACCGAAAAATCAAATGAGATTAATATCATATTAACTCATTAAATCTATATTACATCTGAAGAAAATATATATATGTTAGTATATTTTCATAAAGATTGTAATTAAAAATTCTTTTGTACAAACTGTTAATGGTGAAAATATTTTAACGGGTAGATAATACCCTAGAAATATTTAGATTTCACATTAATAAGTTACAATGTACATTCTTCCAATTTGATTCAACAGTCATTTACTATCCTACTTACATCCACAGATATACGTATCCGTTCACCGTAGAATAACCATTTTCGTTCAATTTCATATTTGGATTTTGACATATCAGAATCCAATAAGTGGCATAATGAAGAAAACATTGGACAAAAATAAAATTTGTTAGAAACAAACAAATTAACTATGAGAAATTTTGTTAAGAATCCACGCTAACAAAATCCTAGCTAACTGTTCCTAGCTATCTGTTAATTCCTTATTACATTTTATTTATCGCAATTTATTTATCACAATTTTAATTCTCGCAATTTTATTTATCTTCATTTAATTTCTGTTATTTACTTTACGCATTTTATTTATCGTCATTTAAACACTGTTATTTACGCATTTTAAATATCGGGACACGTATACAATGTTTTGATATATCATATTGACATCATCTATATATATTATTTGGAATAACCGTAAGTCACTCTATACGCGGTAATGCTTGAGTCAGTATATAAAGGGTCGAGGTTGATTCTAAAATAATATATATACTTTGAGTTGTGATCGAGTCTGAGACATGTATAAAATGGGTCACGATATGTATTAATTAATTCAAATATTATATATTAAACTACATATGAATTATCGAATTACTAACTGTGGAATACTAACTGTGGACTACTAACATTGGAAAATTAAAATGAATTAAAATATTAATTATAACATATGAAACTAAACAATTCTTCAAGGTTGCCACTTGATTTCATCTTAAACCTCATTTGTATCTTGACGATTACAATCTGCGTTCAAACCTTTCATAATTCTTGAAAACACCTCAATCGAGAGAATGAACCAACTGCATCTCATCTACAGAAGGAAAGATTTATGCATATAGTTATGCACCTAAAAACACTCGGAACCTGAGTAAACGTTTAAAACGTATCTGTGTCAGATCCTTTGGCATTGTTATTAACGAAAATAACTTCACAATCCCTCTCCAAATTAGCCAATTTTGTCACAGCTCCAGCAAATTAACTTCGACTTTCTTTCAGATTAGCCTTACTATAACCTTGATATATAAGTTTTCCTTTCGTCATCGTTACCGGGGAACCATTTAAATCCCACCACATTAGCAGTAAACTTACCAGCAACTTCATTATTCATTGGCTTAAGTCTCTCCGAAGAACCATTATATTCGTTCATTAAAAACCTATCATATACTCATCCACATCTTGTAACGAGAATTACCACATCAATTACCGGGGATTAGCAATCAGTATTTTGAAATCTCGCAGCATGTCTACATCAACAGTTATATGTATACATATAACTTTTATCTCTTAGAATTATGACCTTCAATTCTAAAATTCTGAAAAGCACCCAGTCTGTGAATCAATACTATGAATTTTGAAAAAGCTTAATGAAGCAGCAAAAACTGTAAACGACCTTAACAGCCAAAAGTTTGATGATAAAGATTAGCGTGTTGGCAAAGCTCAGAAAAAGAGAAGATTTGGTACTGAAAACGGATTGAGCGAACCATGAAGGAGGCTGTGGACAAATCACAAAGACTAAGCATGCCTTCAAAGAATCCAAGTGATTATGTATCTGCTGAAGTCATTAACCAATGCCTTGCTCCTGACTCTAAACCTTTACGGACAAATCTTCTTCATCATCCTTCGATATTAGAAATTCTAAGATATCATCATATCTTTCATGATAAATATCCTCGATATTTCTGAAGATATTTTCATAACTATTCTTATCCAAAATTATTTATCTCTCTGCGCTATCTGCGTTACATAATGAAGGAAACTATTTTAGTTTCTAAATTCTGGAAAATTCGAATTCAAAATATAAATGTTTTTGAAGAAATTTTGAAAACTGAAGCATGAGTTAGTATAATATAATGACACTTGATCAACGTGATTATATTATAGTAAGTCATGCTAAGTTTCTAATGGAACGTGATGATTCACAGATCATAACGTCATCATGTGTCATGTTACACGACTCTTACATTCTACCTAATCTCCAAACATATCGAGAACATATCTTCCTGATAGTTCTATCTTTTCTCTTAAAATCTGGTAATTTAATCAATCAAGATCGTGCTATTACAATCTCTCTCTTAGAACATTAGTCATGTTCATTCGAAACTTCATACCTACGAATTCTGGACCATTATTCGCTTGACTTAAAGTCTGGAAGAGAAAACAAAAGTATGGAACTCCAAAATATAAAGGAAAAAAAAACAGAAACGAAGGGAATGAATTTATAGTGACATATCAGACGGAACAATCGAGACGGATTATAGCATTTAACCAAGGAGGATTCTAATTTCCTTAATTACTGAAAATCAAATCTTATTACGAAGATTTTCTCTAAATCCCTTGAACTCCACAAATCAACCCTATCTATGTCAAAAGATATGACGAAACTCTATTTTTCTCATTTCACTCTTTTGCGATAGCTTCACTCGCACTCTTCACATAAATGAATTGTTTTATCCATATTACTCGCTGATGATAAAACTCTAATTTTCAGCTCGTATGCGTCATGAAAACATACTAATTGTCAGCCATGACCATCCTAACCAAATTCCGGGACGAAATTTCTTTAACGGGTAGGTACTGTGACGACCCGGAAATTTCCGACCATATTTAAACTTAAACTTTAATTGATTTCGACACGATAAGCAAAGTCTGTAATACCGAGTCTCAAAAATTTTGAACTGTTTATGTATGCAATTACCCTTCAACTATCTCCGACGATTCACGAACCACTATCTGTATATATATTAAATTGAAATAGAAACTTATATGATTTAAATTCAGTTGTGTAAATAAAATAATATATGATATATATATATATATATATATATATATATATATATATATATATATGATTTAGAATTTATTTAATAAATGCTCGTAGCACTCGTTTGTCATCTTGATAGTTATTAATCAGGTTAAAAATGAACTTATGTAATTTTAAAATAAACGGTGATCCGAAAATGAGTTATATAAATTTTAGGCTTATTAAAAATATATTTAGAAGCTAATTAATAAATTTCAACACTTTTTATAATCTACCTGAGACCGAGCGCGGACAGTTGATTTAATTTTTATTTAATAAGTTTAAACAATTAATAACCGTTTTTATAAAATAATAATTAGAATAATTAAAGATATTTAATTTGGGATTTTTCCAAAGACTTTTATCCGCCACTGAGTGACAACGGAGTACGAATTTCAGTCCGTGAATAAAATAGTAGATGACGGCTAACAATTCACACATTTTTAATTTTTAATATTATTATAATTATTATTATATTATTATTAAACATTATTGATCTTGTTTCTGTTACACTGAACTATCATCTATCTAATCGATCTCTTCTTTATCTAATATTTATACAATACACGATGCATATGATGATGCATATATTAGAACTACAACCAATCACCACAAATTAACAAAACCCCACTTGAGTTTTCTTGCCTACTTCTTTTTCTTTTTCTCAATCACCTTCCAATTTCTCCACTATCATTAAACACAGACATACGTGCAGAGACATCACCACACCCACTCCCTAACTTCACTTCTTCCTTGTTACTTCCTTTCTCCTACTAACTGATCTTCATGTTTGTTAAATAAACCATTAACCACGATAACCAACTCAAATCATCACCCTACTCTTCCACCATGAACCACCACCGAGTACCTTTCACCACCTAGAACCGCTTCCATTTATCACCTTTGATCAACCACCATGACAACATAACCAAATCAACATATTCATTCTATGTTTGTTGTTGATTATATATCATCAAACCATCATCATAAACCTACAACTACCACTGTTACTAATCGTCTATCTTGCTATTGCTTTCTGTCCGGTTAGCTCAAACACCATCATATGCTTCCTTGATTCTGTTGTTATAGTTGTTTGAAGAAAAAGGAAGGTGAGAAGATGTTTATATATTTTTCTATTTTGTTTCTGTTGGTTAGATTTAAACCATTCAACTAAAAACCCAATTTCCAATACATCTACAATCGAGTTCTAATGATTTTGTACTACTTCATCTTTCATCACTAGATAACCCATTAACCCAAGAATCATTCTACTCCTACTGTTCCGATCACTCTATCACCACCATCGATCACCTCTATTGAACCTTCATCAAACCATCAACTAACATCAAACCCACCGACGAATTTTCTATTTCTGTTTCGAGTCAAGAACAACACAACAACCATCATAAATTTGGTTACTGCTATCACCTTAGCACTGTACGAAAACTACCACCAAACGAGCCATGATGAAAAACCATTATCTAATCATCTTAAACACCTACTACAACCATTAAACTAAACCTGCTGCGATGCTTAATGTTTCCTGTATAAACTGACACCACCTTCTTTCTTTAAACAACTATCGACAACCTCCACATCACCATAAACCATCACCTTTTGGTTCTATCGTTACTACGTTTTTAAACTACTCCTGCCGTTACTATTGTTTTTGGTTCATTCACCATAAAACACCATCACCACCGTTATTTTATTTTATTTCTCTGCAGCCAACAACAGAGAATCACCTGCAAGGTTGCTATTTTTTGGTTCCATTCAACCAAATCATCACCACCATAACCACATACGAACTGCTGCTCTTTTCTATTTTGTTTCGCTGTAAGATATGATGGGAAAAATAGATAATACGGTGAGATAGATGATGATAATAATAGGATGGAAAGAAAACATGATGATGAGATAATTTTAATTATGATGAGCCAAAGACCCCACATGTTTTTTTCCTAATCGTGATATCCTAATCACGGATGAGGTCACCAGAATTGGATTACAAATATTTCGTAACCTAGCAGTTTTCTGTTGGGCTTTAATCACGAGCCCATTATTATCTAAAAGAGAAGTAAACTTGTTTTGTTGGGCCAAGCTCTAACCTATAGCCTATTTTTCTTGTTGGGCCAAACCTTGGTTGGATTTGGACTAGAAACCTAAAACGCAAACCATTATTATTTCAAATATATTTTAGCGTTATTCATTTACCGGTGATCGAGCTGCCTATCAGGATTATGAATGTGATAATAAAAAATGATGATATGAGGATGACGAAGTGGTAATGAAATTAAGAGGAAGATGATAACAGTATTATACTTAATAAACAATTAATCACGATTATTATAACAAGAATTCACTAGTGCTTCAGTGGTCTGAGTGAGTGTTGGTTAACCGAGAGGTCTCGGGTTTGAGCCCTGACTATGGAATTTTTTTTAGAAAAAGAAGAAGATGATGGAATCAGTTAAATATATTGGTTAAATATAATTAATCAGGGATTTAAATCAGGAAAGTAGAATTGGAAGAATGGTTAAGCATATTATTGGGTTAGCGGGACGTTGCGGGTTCAAACCCGGATTTGGGCATTTTTTAAGGGCTACTTCTTTGAGGTAGTTTACTTATTACTCATTATTATTATTATTATTATTATTATTATTATTATTATTATTATTATTATTATTATTATTATTATTATTATTATTATTATTATTATTATTATTATTATTATTATTATTATTATTATTATTATTATTATTATTATTATTATTATAATTATTATAATTATTATTATTATTATTATTATTATTATTATTATTATTATTATTGTTATTATCATAGTTATTATTATCATAGTTATTATTATTAGTATTATTATTTTTATTATCATTATTATTATTATTTTTAACATTAATATTATTTTATCAAGTAAATATTAGTTATATAAAACTATACTTAATACATATAAAATAACTATATTTTTATTTATTTAAAGTACATAAGATGAATACATTTATGAAACATACAAGTTATTAATATAAAATGATATCACTATATATATTATCATTTATATATATATTAACACATATAATTGTAATCAAACAAATATATATATATATATATATATATATATATATATATATATATATATATATATATATATATATATATAAATTTATTTGATTACAATTATATGTGTTAATATATATATAAATGATATAGGTTCGTGAATCCAAGGCCAACCCTGCATTGTTCAGTATCGTCGTATGAATATTTTTACTACAAAATATTGTATCGTGAGTTTCATTACTCCCTTTTTTAAATGCTTTTGCAATATATATTTTTGGGACTGAGAATACATGCGCTTTTATAAATGTTTGATGATATAGACACAAGTAATTGAAACTACATTCTATGGTTGAATGATCGAAATCGAATATTCCCCTTTTAGTCTGGTAATCTAAGAATTAGGGAACTGGCCCCTAATTGATGCAAATCCTAAAGATAGATCTATCGGGCCCAATGAGCCCCATCCAAAGTACTGGATGCTTTAGTACTTCGAATTTATCATGTCCGAAGGATGTCCCGGAATGATGGGGATATTCTATATGCATCTAGTTAAGGTCGATTACCAGGTGTTCACCATATGAATGATTTTTATCTCTATGTATGGGATGTATATTTATGAGAAATGGAAATGAAAATCTTGTGGTCTATAAAAATGATAGAAATGAATATTGATGATAAACTAATGAACTCACCAACCTTTTGGTTGACACTTTTAAGCATGTTTATTCTCAGGTTTGAAAGAAATCTTCCGCTGTGCATTTTCTCATTTTAGAGATATTACTTGGAGTCATTCATGGCATATTTCAAAAGACGTTGCATTCAAGTCGTTGAGTTCAATAAAGATTATTATTAACTAAGTGACAGATTAGGTCATTTATAGTGTGGATATTATGAAATGGTATGCATGTCTGTCAACTTTCGATGAAATGAAAGTTTGTCTTTTAAAAACAAATGCAATGTTTGTAAAATGTATCATATAGAGGTCAAATACCTCGCAATGAAATCAATTGATATGAAACGTTTATAATCCATATGAACGGGTCGTTAAAAAGATGCTCGGGGTGACTACACTAAGATGAAAACTTCTTCTCTCATTATGCTCATACTTTCCGCAAATGGGAATCTCCTTATCTCATGCCTCAATGGTGAAGGACCTTAGACGCACTATACTAGTATTCGCCATGAGAGTGAAAATCTTAACAACTTTTTCGTAAACCATGAAGTCGAGAGACTAAAGCAGAACAATCATTATATCTTTTACGCTTGAAACTCGGAGAAACACTTAGAAGAGTTACACTTTATCGTTCATCTCTTTAAGATACGCTTGGACACCAAACTTCCTTTCATCTAAGAGTCCATAGACGTCTTGGATCGTAAGCTCAAACAACTCAAACAAAGCACAATTTCTACTATAAGAATTCATTGGAACCCTAATAGAGAACTCAAACTCATGTAAGAGCGAGAAGATCACACAAAACGAAAGTACCCGCATCTATTTCCCCAATGAAACGCTGACGGATGGTACTAACCAAAATTAAGGGAAGAAATTTTCAATAACGGGTAGGTAATGTAACAACCCGACTTTTTCCTTTAACTTTCGTTTACTTTAGGTTAAATACTTAACGACCGTTAGTTAAATTCTATGAATTTTTACGCCAGCACTTTTTTTTTAATACTATTTTTAATATGTGCTACATATTACTTGATTTCATATTTTGGTTTAGAAGTATACGATAAACTTATAAAACGCAAGAAAAACGTACGGTTAGTGAAAACCGAAAAAACGTCTTTTAAGGCAACGAAACGAAAGATAATTCATTTTTAATAATTATTTTATATAATTATTAAGTTTGAAAATAGTTTTAATTTATTAGAAGTTTTATAAATTTAAAACACGTAGAATTCGCTAAAACGCTCGATTAACGTTCCAACTTTCGATTTTCGGTTAACACCACTTAGCAGCGATTTAAATAATTATTGGAAAAATAATTATTCTATATAATTTATGAAAACTAGAATTCTTTTATGATTAAGAGAAATTATTTAATTTAAGAATCTGATAGAATTAACGTTTAGTGATTCGATTCGCGTTTCGGTTCGCGTTTCGGTTCGACACTTAATGGGTTTACTAAGAAAACTTAACTAGCAACAGTTTGAGTCCATAAAATCTTCTTGGACCCCTTTTGGTCGAAATCCCCATCCCCCTTGTGCCCATTCTTTTTATTTTGGCGCGAGCCCATGTAACAATTTGAGCCCTAGTCTCATTATCACTTAACAAAAACTGCACGTATCCTTTTCCTCCCTTCTTTTCATGATTAGTGCAGCCCCAAATACTCCATATCAATCGCCATTCTTCAAGGATCAAGAACGGATCAGTTACTCGTTTGCTCGCTTGCCCGATTACATATTCTTGCTCCTCTCATTCTTCCCTATGCATCTATACCAACAATTTTATGATTAGGGTATGATTCAAACACTCTATTATCCAGATTTCATTGTTATTATACATGTATAGGGTTGTTAGAGTGTCTAGTGCTCAAGTCTTGATTTGTGTACGTGTTACTAGTCGTTTGGTAAAAGAAGGTACTATACTCGTTTGATACCGAAACTAATAACAAAAGAATATAGAGCTCCAATAGTCTGTAGCAATATGAGAACCGTTAACATGCACATAAATTGCACATAAATTAATTCACATGATTCCAATCATAATGTTAACCATCATTTTTTAATTAAAATCAAATGTATCATTGATCAGTATATACGTAAGATTTTAAAAAGGAACTCAAGTAAACTAGTCATGTACAAATATATCTTCTAAAACTTGTATGTTGCTAACAATGACCCATATCAGTTTTGAAAAATAACGAAAATTTAATTTATGAACACCAAAATCAATGTATGCCTATGTTCTGTAAAGATAACAATCTAACACCCATGAAAGGTACTAAAAACACTTGTAAAAGTAGTAAATTGTGCAAACCTTAACTGACCTACCAAAAACATCACATATTCTAAGAGTAAATCGTGCAAACCTTAACTGACCTACCAAAACCATCACATATTGAAAATTTTAATGAAACTAACAAAATAAAAACTTTATAGATAAAACAATGTATAATCTATTTATTACTCCATAAACCGGTGGATATGTAAAAACAAATATGGTCCAAAAATGCTATTCCGGCAACGGTACTAAACCCGGTAAATACCGGTACCGTACCGAAAGTACCGCATTTAAAAATTTTAAATATTTAAGTACCGAATACCATACCAATTGTAGTGGTACGGTACCGGTACGGTACCGGTACGGTACGAATACGGTATGGTAATTCGGGTACTAATGCTCACCCATAGCGTCAAGTTTGCAGAAGCGATTTAGAATGTCGGTTGCCTTTATGAATCCGGGAAAGTTTTCCAGCTTGTGTCTCCTACTGTAGAAGCAAAGCACTGTAGTATGTGACAACCCGGAAATTTCCAACCAAATTTAAACTTTAATCTTTATATGTTTCCGACACGATAAGCAATATCTGTTAAGTTAAATTTCAAGAATTTTAAACTATGTTCATACATTCATTCAACCTCGACCAAGTTCTAACGATTCACGAACCATTAAACGAATATGATTATATATGTATATGTGTATATATATTATAACTTGAAACATAAACAAAATATTAGATTAAATACTTTATATGATTGTATCTGTTTCAAAATGTTTATCAATGGAATTAGAAGATAAGATCAAATGATTGAATTATCAGATATATTGAATTATTATTACAAGTCTCTGTTGAAAGGCCCACGTTGATTTGAGAAATCTTTCTATTTTAACAATATTCGAAAAATGGTAAAGTGATTTTTAAATAAGAACAAATTGTCAATCATTGAGAACTAGACAAAGGATAGTGGAAGATTGAATCTCATAAAGACTCGATTGATCTATTTAGTTTCAAACGTACAAAAACGTTTTTAGTTTAAAAAGAACTTTATTATTAAAACGTATATAACTTTTATAAATATCTAGAACCACTTTTGACAACTCATTATTTAACTAGTATGATAAAGATAACGATATTTATATTTTATTTTATTAAATATATAACGATTTAAATTAATATTATATATATTTATACACGTATTATACGTACATAGTTTTATACTTTTACTATACTTAAACTTTACCTTTACTTTATTTTTACGTTACTTTAACTTTAATAATTCACTTTAATAATTCATACTTTAATAATTCACTTTAATAATTCATACATTAATAATTCACTTTAATAATTCATACTTTAATAATTCACTTTAATAATTCATACTTTAATAATTCACTTTAATAATTCATACTTTAATAATTCACTTTAATAATTCAAAAATCTATTATAAATAGAATTCAATAGTTTTCATTATTTCATAGAAACTTGAAAATATTTTTCTCTAAACTCTCTCAATCGATTTACATATATATATTTACTCCGTATTATTTCAAGATATTATAGTATACATAAAATATTACGATGGAGTGCTGTCCGAGTGATTTCGAAATTGTTTTTCGAGTGGGATAGGATTAAGGAAATTATCGGTTATAGCTATAGAGGTGATTGAGTATGGTTCATGGGTATGCTCGTAAGGTCAATATAGTGTTTATCATTTCCGTTGCGTCTACGTACCTTTCCTGCAATATTGAATCTCAATATTGATATGTGAGTACTCATAATTTAATTTTTACATACTAATAGTGTATCCCTGACTAGTGCTCGAGTATTTAGGATTATGCATGCTTGTACTTCTGATATTGCCCTTAGACATGTTAGGTTGAATCTTGAATTAGTTACACTTGCGGTTGAGATAAGGTATAAGATATGCATGTCCTTGGAAAGCTAGCGAAAAATTAAGAACTTTTTCTTTAGATATCGAATGGTTTCGATGAACGGATTAGAAGTTATAATCAATTGAATTTTTGATATTTTTATTAAAAATGATTATTATTATCGTCGTTTTTATCGTCGTTCTAGTTTTATCTTATTATTATCATTATTATTATATTTATCAATAAAAGGGTTTTATCATTAAAAATTGTTATTTTTTTTATTACTATCTTTATTATCGTTAAAGTTATAATTAGTATTATTATTATTATCCAATTATTATTATTATTATTATTATTATTATTATTATTATTATTATTATTATTATTATTATTATTATTATTATTATTATTATTATTATTATTATTATTGGTATTATTATTGGTATTATTATTATCATTATTAATATATATATCATTATTTAAAAATGGTTATTGTTATTGTTATTATTATTATTACTATATTATCATTAAGATAATTATTAGTATTATCGTTAATAATGTTATAGTAACTATCATTATTAATATTAGTGTAATTAAAACAAATATTTGTAACACCTAATTATTTTGATTACTATTGTTATCATTATTATGAACACGATATAAAAGACGATTAAAAGCTATTAAACGAAACGATTAGGAAATAATGGGTAAGAGTATCATGATGAAATTAAAATATTATAAGATATTGATTTAGATAAAATTATCGTTCTTATTATTTTTATCATTACTATTATTATTAAAAGTATTGTTAGTATTAAAACTATCATTTTAACAAAAATTATCATTTTAATAGAAATGTCATTGTTACTATAAAATATCATTATTATTATTATTATTATTTTAAATAGAATTATTATTTTAAAGATAATATTAAAAATTATCTTAAATATTAAAGTTATCATAATTAGAATTATCGTTTTATCATAATGTCATCTTAGTAATTATAAATAATGATATTTTTATAATAATAATTATTATTACAAAATAATACAACTTTTACTTACTATCATTATCATTATAGATATTATTTTATCAAATAAATATGTGATACAAACATATTTTACTACGTGTAATAACTTACTTTAATAATACCTATCATATTATCTTTATGATATTAAATGAACCCTATAAATTTTATTACTTAATATATATAAAAGTATATTTTATTATATAAATTTAAAATAAAATTTTATTTATTAATAAATAAATTATATTATTTACTCTAATAAATCTTTTAAAAATATTTAAAAATATAAAACGACGATATTTAAACTATATATTAATCATGTATAGATTTTTGGAAATTATTTTGAGTCAAATTTACTTTTGTTGACTTTTGCATATTAGTCTCGAGCATTAGGATTGTGGTACACTATGACTTGACCTAATTTGTTAGACAAATATTGACCAACACATAAATATATATAATTCATTTAGGTTCGTGAATCCGAGACCAACCTTGCACTTGTTCCATGACGTTATATGTATTTTTACTATGAAATACAGTATGGTGAGTTTCTGTGATGACCCCGTCAAAACACTTAACGGATCCTTCAGTTGGTCCCACGGCTTGATCGGACTTAAATGAATTAAATAAACAAAGTTGCATTTTTTTATCTCAAAAGTTTCCCAAAAAGGAAACAAATCAAAATATGTAGTTTTAAACAACCAACCATAGTAATAAACCAAAAGTTGACACAAAACCTTGCCAACAAACCCACAAGTTTAAATTATCCAAAAATAGAATGCAAGCTTAAGTTTCATAAAATTTGTCCAAATGCATGCAGACTCTTCTAAAGACAGCGGAAGCATCACACAACTCAAGTACCTGTGAAAACATGCAAGTAAACTGTCAACATAAAGGTTGAGTGAATTATAGGTTTAAATAAATAAGTAAACTTTAGACCACAAGATTTAAAAATGTTAGAAAATATTAAACATTATTCCATTATCAATGAGCCACCTGGTAACCACTTAACCCTTTATTTACCCTTGCCAAACACAATAAAAATATACACTTGGACAGTGTATCTACAACAAATTACGAAGTACTAAACTTTTCGATTATAAATTGCTAGCGCGACTAGCTCGAAATGGGGTTGTCAAACCCGATAGATCTATCCATAGGATTTGCGTTCACCAGTAGAAACCAATGATTACAGTTACCAGACTAGGGAATACTTTTGTCCAACTCACAATGAATAATTAAATTTAACTGTTACTTGTGTCTAAACGTAAATGAAAATGCATGTAATCACATCCCAAAAATATACTTTGAAAAGTATGGCAAAACGGGACTATAACTCACCTTAAAAGCAACTGAAGAAACCACACAAACAAACGAACAGCAAATAGAGTAAAGTGATCAGGAATGATCACAACGCCGACCTATAAATAAAGCAGGTCGATATAAATAACTAACTTAGGTTAAGTCTTAGTATGATAGTTATTGTACATGTTGCAAGTAGACATAGAACAATACTCGGCAAGCATCGGTTTGACTGGAAAAGCGTACAGACACATACTTTCTGTTTATAGAAAGTTTCTATTTTTAACAGGTTTCAATTTTTAGAAAGTTTCTATTTTTGGAAAGTTTCTATTTTTGGAAAGTTTCTATTTTTGGAAAGTTTCCAAATTTAGAAAGTTCTATTTTTGGAAAGTTTTTAAGTTAGGAAAGTTTCCTTATTTAGAAAGTCAACAAAAGTCAACTGAAAGTCAAAGTCAACCAAAAGTCAACTCAAAAGTCAAACTTGGTCAAACATAGTCAATGTTAATTTGAAAAGTGTAAGTTATAATAATAACATAAGTTATAATGTTTATTAAAGTTAAAAGTGTATAATTATGTCATAACATAAGTTTAATTAAATAAAATGAATTATTAAAGTTAATATAAGTTGAAATGATATAATTAATATAATATAAGTAGTTAATTAATTAATTAAATATTAGTCATAATATAAATATTATTAATTAATAATAAATTTTAAATCATATCATAAGTATTATTAATTAATAATGAATTATTAATCATATCATAAGTTTCTAAATATAATTATTAAATCATAAGTATTTGATAATTAAATCATAATTAAATAATAATTAAGTCTTATAATAATTAAATAATTATTTAATCTTCATTATAAGTCTTATAATAATATTCTTATAAAATAAATTTAATACTTATCATAAGTATTTTCCATTAGTAATAAAACTGTCATTAATCATAAGTTAAATTAAAAGGTTAATTAAATCATAAATAATAATTAAATGATATTATAAATATTTATATCATAAGTCTTAAATAATAATAATTACTTCTTTTTATCAAAAGTAATTAATTAATAATGAAATTCATTATTTTTATCATAAGTTTTAGAATTAATCATAAGTTTTAATTCAAAAGTTCATCGGATCGTATCTTGAGCCCCGGGTGTCGATTTCTGGCGAGCCTTATATGCATCTTCGCCTATTTAAACCACCCGACACAATGGTGCACTCAAGAACTCACCAAGAACAGTCCACAAGTCGTGGTAATCAGCCATGACACCACTTGGACCTTCAATTTACTCAAAACCGTGTTTTAGTCAAAACGGGTGAACCGTGGCTCGGATTTAGGTGACCCGAACATGAAAGTTCGTCCCACCATCAGTCCTAACACACTAACACACCCTAAAGACTCCAAGGAAGGTCACTAAGTCGGACCAAACCTGGTTTCATGTCAATCCACATTTCAATTTTAACAAAATAGTAATTTGATCATAACTAGGGCTCCGGGAATCGAAACGACATGAATCCGGAGTCTAAAATTAATGTCTTGATGAGAGGAACTCATCTAAATAGTTTATTTTAGCATTTATATCAGTCACAAACTCATAATACACGAATTATCTGCTGTCCAGAATTTTACTAACCGAAAACATGTGATTTTGAGTACATCTATGCATACAAACATCATTACAATAATCCACAAACATCATACTACTAAATAAACATCAAAATACAGAAAATAATTGAAAAATGGAAAGTTCTAGGGTTAGGGTTTATACCCTAATCGAGAAACAATCTATGTAATCGCGTAGAGAACGAAGAGAGGAACGCGTTTATACTAATCAATTCTTGATCCAAGCTATAATTTTTGATGATGATGGTGATGTTGGTGGTGGATGGCGACGGCACAAAGAGGGAGAGGGAGGAGAGCACTTTGCTAAAATTAGGTTTTAGGAAAAATATTATGAAGTGAAAAGTAATTAACAAAAAAAGAAAGCAAGGGGTATACCCCATGGATTCGGCCGAAAAAGGGAGTGGGGTGGGCCCCACTTGGTCCACCTCACTTAAATGTATAATCCTTGTGGCCTGAAAGCCCGTACGAGTCCCGAAACGCGAAAACACGCTTACGCGATTAAAAATCCGGAAAGATAACAAACGCGCGACGAAAAATAAATATAAATACACTATATAATAATATGATCTTAAAATATCATATTTAAAATATTTAGGATTTAAATGTCCCAAAAACTCGACCGTTGGTTTGAAAACCAAAAAATTCGCCGGATGGAAATCCGCGAGACGTAGAAACGTATAAATTAAAATATGAACACAAATATTCACATAACACATAATAATTAATATATATATATATATATATATATATATATATATATATATATATATATATATATATATATATATATTATAAAAATAATAATATAGGTCATAGAAATGACGTGGCACACTAACAGTTAACGGTCGTTAAATAATTAACGGAAAGATAATGGAAAAAGTAGGGTCATGACAGTACCTTCCCGTTACGGAAATTTCGTCCCGAAATTTAAGCAGGCGCAGGGGTTGACTCGACATCTGAGAACAAATGCGGGTATTTCTGCTTCATCTGGTCTTCACGCTCCCAAGTGAACTCGGGACCGCGTCTAGCGTTCCATCTGACTCGAACAATAGGAATTCTGCTATGTTTAAGAGTCTTAACCTCTCGGTCCATGATTTCAATAGGCTCCTCAATAAAATGCAATTGCTTATCAACTTGAAGTTCCTCCAAAGGAATAGTCTGATCAAATTCAGCCAAGCACTTCTTTAAATTCGAAATATGGAAAACATCGTGAACAGCACTGAGTTCTTGTGGCAATTTCAAACGATAAGCCACCGGTCCAACTCTTTCAATGATCTCAAAAGGTCCCATGAAACGAGGACTTAACTTCCCTCTTTTACCAAAACGGATTACACCCTTCCAAGGCGAAACCTTTAACATAACACGATCACCAACTTGAAATTCAACATCTTTCCTTCCCTTATCGGCATAACTCTTTTGCCGACTTCTAGCAGTTCTCAACCTTTCTTTAATTTGTACAATCTTCTCAGTAGTCTCGTGAATAATCTCTGGACCTGTAAGTTGAGCATCCCCAACCTCATTCCAATAAATAGGAGACCTACATTTCCTACCGTACAAAGCTTCAAACGGTGCGGCTTTAATACTTGCGTGGTAACAATTGTTATAAGAAAACTCAGCTAGCGGCAAATATTTATCCCACCCATTTCCAAAATCAATGACGCACGCTCGCAACATGTCTTCTAATGTCTGAATGGTCCTTTCACTTTGACCATCCGTTTGAGGATGATAAGCGGTGCTCATATCCAACCTAGTACCCAAGGCTTCCTGTAAAGATCGCCAAAACCTCAACACAAATCGACTGTCTCGGTCGGAAATAATGGACACAGGAACTCCATGCCTAGAAACAATCTCTTTCAAATACAAACGGGTGAGTTTCTCCATCAAATCTGTTTCCCTAATCGGCAAAAACTGAGCCGACTTAGTGAGTCGATCTACAATCACCCAAATCGCATCATAGCCACCCGAAACTCTTGGTAACTTAGTAATAAAATCCATAGTAATACCTTCCCACTTCCACTCGGGAATTTCTGGTTGCACCAAAAGTCCAGACGGTTTTTGATGTTCAGCTTTGACCTTAGCACAGGTCAAACACTTAGCCACATACGTAGCCACATCACCTTTCAAATTATGCCACCAATACAGCTCCTTAAGATCCTGATACATCTTTCCTGAACCAGGATGAATAGAGTATCTAGACTTATGAGCCTCATCCAAAACAAGTTGTCGAAAACCTCCAAATTTCGGAACCCAAAGACGACCCGCAAAATACCTAGTACCATCAGCTCGTACTTCAAACTTCTTAGCTACCTTTTCTACATTCTCCTTCACGAAATTCTCCTCCTTTAAGGCTTCTTGTTGTGCCTCAAGAATCTGCCTTGCGAGGTTTGATCTAACTGTCATATTTAAGGCCCTAACCCTGCGAGGTTCAGTCCTTTCTTTACGACTCAATGCATCAGCCACAACATTGGCCTTACCCGGGTGATACAAAAGGTCACAATTATAATCATTCAACGTCTCAATCCATCTTCGTTGTCTCATGTTCAACTGTTTCTGATCAAGGATATGTTGAAGACTCTTGTGATCGGTGTACACAGTACTCTTAACACCATAAAGATAGTGTCTCCAAATTTTAAGCGCAAAAACAACAGTCCCCAACTCTAAATCATGAGTTGTATAGTTCTGTTCGTGAATCTTCAACTGTCGTGACGCATACGCAATAACCTTCTTTCGTTGCATCAAAACGCAACCATAGCCTTGTCGCGATGCATCACAATAAAAAACAAAATCGTCATTACCCTCTGGTAGTGACAAAATCGAAGCGGTAGTTAACTTCTTCTTCAAAATCTGAAAAGCATTCTCTTGTTCATCCTTCCACTCATACTTCTTCCCCTTATACGTTAAAGCAGTCAGAGGTTTCACAATACGAGAGAAATCCTGAATGAACCTTCGATAGTAACCTGCCAACCCTAAGAACTGACGAATCTGAGTAGGAGTTTTCCGGGTTTCCCACTTTTCAATCGCCTCAATTTTAGCAGGATCAACTTGTATTCCCCGTTTATTAACAATATGACCAAGGAACTGAACTTCTCTTAACCAAAAAGCACACTTAGAGAACTTAGTGTACAACTCTTCTTTCTTTAACAAATCAAGCACTAACCTCAAGTGTTCTTCGTGCTCTTCATCACTCTTAGAATAGATAAGGATGTCGTCGATGAAAACAATAACGAACTTGTCCAGATAGGGTCTACACACACGGTTCATGAGGTCCATGAACACAGCAGGTGCATTTGTCAATCCGAACGGGATAACAAGAAATTCAAAGTGACCGTAACGGGTGCGAAAAGCATTTTTCGAAACATCAGATTCTTTAACACGCAACTGATGATAGCCAGAACGAAGATCAATTTTTGAATAAACAAAAGAACCCTGCAGCTGATCGAACAGATCATCAATTCTCGGAAGAGGATAACAATTTTTAACAGTGAGCTTATTCAGTTCACGGTAATCAATGCATAAATGAAAGGAACCATCTTTCTTCTTAACAAATAGAACGGGAGCTCCCCAAGGGGACGAACTAGGACGAATAAAACCTTTGTCTAACAACTCACGGAGTTGACTCGACAATTCTTGAAGTTCAGAAGGCGCAAGACGATAAGGAGCACGTGCTACAGGAGCAGCGCCGGGAATAAGATCAATTTGAAATTCTACCACGCGTTGCGGCGGAAGGCCAGGTAAGTCATCGGGAAACACCTCGGGAAAATCCCTAACAATGTGAACGTCATCAACATTCTTTACTTCCTTACTAGGATCAACAACATGAGCAAGAATAGCATGACAGCCTTTGCGGAGATGTTTAGGAACTTTCATACAGCTAATAAGGTTTAACTGTGTGCATTTCTTATCTCCAAAGACCATCAGTGGCTCTCCAATCACATCAGTAATACGAATAGCCTTATCATAACACACGATCTCAGCACAGTTCGCAGACAACCAATCCATACCAATAACAATATCAAAACTACCAAGTTCAATCGGTATCAAATCTATCTCGAAATCCCTTCAACCCAGATTAATGTTACACTTACGATGTACAGTCTTAGCAGTAAGTTCCTTACCATTAGCTACTTCAACAACATAAGTATTGTCTAAGGGAGTTAACGGCGTTTTGATTCTCGGACTTAATTTACTCGACACGAAACTTAAATCAGACCCTGAATCAAATAATACATAAACTGATAAATCGTTGACTGAGAACGTACCCGTAACAAGCTTAGGATCTTCCTCCGCATCCTTAGCATTAATGTTGAACGCTCGGCCGCGTGCAGTTTCAGCAGTCTTCTTATTGGGACAAGCATCTCGAAAATGCCCCGGCTTCCCACACTCATAACAAACCCTTGGATTACCTCCATTATTCGATTTCCCATTACCATTACCGTTACCACCTCTATTACCAACATTATTATTACCACCAGCCGCGGGAGTAGCAGAACCCGGCAAAAGCACTGTACAATCTTTAGTAATGTGCCCTTGCTTAGAGCACCTCTTACAAGTAACTGTGCAGTAACCATCATGAGCTTTATAGCAACGAGGACACACACGCTGATTTCTGTTGTTGGCACCTGAGGTATCCTGTTTCTTCTGCTGATTTTGGTTTTGATTGCGGTTGTTATCCCACTTTCGTTTCCCATTATCAGCCTTCTTGACAACCTCCTCACTAGTTTCAGCAACTGTAGTCTTGCTTCTTCTCAACACCTTGTCATTAAGTTTGTGGGCCATAGACATAGCCGCCTCAATAGTCTGGGGTTCACTAGACTCAACCCCGTGTTCAATCTTCTCGGACAAACCATCAATGTAAGCCTCAATTTTGCGGTCCTCATCCGTATAAAACCTAGGACACAGCAAAGTTAACTCGAAAAACCTTCGTTCATAGGCATCTAACTCGGTGCCATGCATTTTCAAATTCTTGAGCTCAACCTCTAGCTTCTTAAGCTCACCCCGAGGTCTATAGCGGGTGATCAATCTTTCCTTAAAATCATTCCAGGCCAAACCATAAGCTACATCGCTTCCCAAACTACTAACCAGATTGTTCCACCATGTCAAGGCACTATCCATGAGAGTGCAACTAGCGAAACTAACTTTGTCCTCTTCACGGACCCGACTGACCCTGAAAATAGATTCGATCTTCTCGAACCAACGAGTAAGCCCTATTGGTCCTTCCGTACCACTGAATTCTTGGGGTCGACCAGCCATAAAAGTTTTGTGGGAGCATCCCACGTTGTTGTTCGGATTGGCGTTAACATTAGCATTTGCTGCCATAGCAGCAGCAATTCCTTCATTGATCAGGCGTTGCATACGCGCTTCAGTGGACTCTCTTGGAGGCATGATCTTCAAAATAGAATAACACATCGTTAGTACCAAGAATAATACTAGTGTCATAAAGGAATAGATCAAAACACGAAAAGATTAACCATCATAAATAATAGTTAACAAACACTATGAGTAATAACATGACAGTTATGATTGTTATAGAAATAACCATCACATGCATATATATTTTATGATAACATCATACAACATACATAGCACCTAACATACATGAACATATATTACGCATAAAATAACATGCCAATAGCCACAACATCAGAAATAAAACATGATAATGATAATAGACGTCATAAAAATAACCATCCATACATAATGAAAAAAATATCCCATAACAAAATCTTAATAAAATCCTCGGCAAAACGCCGTACATAACCCAAAATGTATGTATAAAAAGGACATTAAGTCTGATGAAATAGATAATCAATATGAATAATCATATCACATTCGCTTAGAGCGGGTGTGATAAGCTGGTCCAGCATGAGTCTCGGCAGGATCCTCATACTTACGCAACTTCCCTTTCACAACATCCAACTCTTCCTTCAACCCACGGACAGTGCTCTCGAGAGCCTCGAACTTTGCCTTAACTTCTCGATCACGCTTACGGTTCTCATCCTCAACCCTATGCTTGAAAGTGATAAAGTTACCCATGTCGGCACGGATCTCGTCCATAACTTCATTATGTGGCAAAGTGCGCAAACAATCACTAAGGGCGTTAATACATGTCACCTCATTATAAGCCCGGTTCATATGAGTAATGGTAGAAAAATAGTAATGAACGAGATCATCGATCTCTGGTTGATTAGCACGACGTCTAGCAGGAGACGGTGGAGCAGGAGCAGCAACAGAGTTATCGCTCGAAGTCAACATCTGCAAACAGCAAAACCGCAAACCACATACCAAAAAGATATAAAAGCTAATAATATAACTTATACGAAATGAAATGCATATTAATGCTATAGCAAAAAGGTCGGGCTGTAGACTAGACTCTAATGCACCCTAAAAACCACGGGTTGACCACATTAAGACCGCCTAGTTCCCTACAACCTGGCTCTGATACCACATGTGACGACTCCATCAAAACACTTAACGGATCCGTCAGTTGGTCCCACAGCTTGATCGGACTTAAATGAATTAAATAAACAAAGTTGCATTCTTTTATCTCAAAAGTTTCCCAAAACGGAAACAAACCAAAATATGTAGTTTTAAACAACCAACCATAGTAATAAACCAAAAGTTGACACAAAACCTTGCCAACAAACCCACAAGTTTAAATTATCCAAAAATAGAATGCAAGCTTAAGTTTCATAAAATGTTTCATAAAATCTGCCCAAATGCATGCAGACTCTTCTAAAGACAGCGGAAGCATCACAAAACTTAAGTACCTGTGAAAACATGCAAGTAAACTGTCAACACAAAGGTTGAGTGAATTATAGGTTTAAATAAATAAGTAAACTTTAGACCACAAGATTTAAAAATGTTAGACAACATTAAACATTATTCCATTATCAATGAGCCACCTGGTAACCACTTAACCCTTTATTTACCCTTGCTAAACACAATAAAAATATACACTTGAACAGTGTATCTACAACAAATTACGAAGTACTAAACATTTCGATTATAAATTGCTAGCGCGACTAGCTCAAAATGGGGTTGTCAAACCCGATAGATCTATCCATAGGATTCGCGTTCACCAGTAGAAACCAATGATTACAGTTACCAGACTAGGGAATATTTTTGTCCAACTCACAATGAATAATTAAATTTAACTGTTACTTGTGTCTAAACGTAAATGAAAATGCATGTAATCACATCCCAAAAATATACTTTGAAAAGTATGTAAAAACGGGACTATAACTCACCTTAAAAGCAACTGAAGAAACCACACAAACAAACGAACAGCAAATAGAGTAAAGTGATTAGGAATGATCACAACGTCGATCTATAAATAAAGCAGGTCGATATAAATAACTAACTTAGGTCAAGTCTTAGTATGATAGCTATTGTACATGTTGCAAGTAGACATAGAACAATACTCGGCAAGCATCAGTTTGACTGGAACAGCGTACGGACACATACTTTCTGTTTATAGAAAGTTTCTATTTTTAACAGGTTTCCATTTTTGGAAAGTTTCTATTTTTGGAAAGTTTCTATTTTTGGAAAGTTTCTATTTTTGGAAAGTTTCCAAATTTAGAAAGTTCTATTTTTGGAAAGTTTTTAAATTAGGAAGGTTTCCTTATTTAGAAAGTCAACAAAAGTCAACTGAAATTCAAAGTCAACCAAAAGTCAACTCAAAAGTCAAACTTGGTCAAACATAGTCAACGTTAATTTGAAAAGTGTAAGTTATAATAATAACATAAGTTATAATGTTTATTAAAGTTAAAAGTGTATAATTATGTCATAACATAAGTTTAATTAAATAAAATGAATTATTAAAGTTAATATAAGTTGAAATGATATAATTAATATAACATAAGTAGTTAATTAATTAATTAAATATTAGTCATAATATAAATATTATTAATTAATAATAAATTTTAAATCATATCATAAGTATTATTAATTAATAATGAATTATTAATCATATCATAAGTTTCTAAATATAATTATTAAATCATAAGTATTTAATAATTAAATCATAATTAAATAATAATTAAGTCTTATAATAATTAAATAATTATTTAATCTTCATTATAAGTATTATAATAATATTCTTATAAAATAAATTTAATACTTATCATAAGTATTTTCCATTAGTAATAAAAGTGTCATTAATCATAAGTTAAATTAAAAGGTTAATTAAATCATAAATAATAATTAAATGATATTATAAATATTTATATCATAAGTCTTAAATAATAATAATTACTTCTTTTATCATAAGTAATTAATTAATAATGAAATTCATTATTTTTATCATAAGTTTTAGAATTAATCATAAGTTTTAATTCAAAAGGTAATCGGATCGTATCTTGAGCCCCGGGTGTCGATTTCTGGCGAGCCTTATATGCATCTCCGCCTATTCAAACCACCCAACACAATGGTGCACTCAAGAACTCACCAAGAATAGTTCACAAGTCGTGGTAATCAGCCATGACACCACTTGGACCTTCAATTTACTCAAAACCGTGTTTTAGTCAAAACGGGTGAACCGTGGCTCGGATTTAGGTGACCCGAACATGAAAGTTCATCCCACCATCAGTCCTAACACACTAACACACCCTAAAGACTCCAAGGAAGGTCACTAAGTCGGACCAAACCTGGTTTCATGTCAATCCACATTTCAATTTTAACAAAATAGTAATTTGATCATAACTAGGGCTCCGGGAATCGAAACGACATGAATCCGGAGTCTAAAATTAATGTCTTGATGAGAGGAACTCATCTAAATAGTTTATTTTAGCATTTATATCAGTCACAAACTCAGAATACACGAATTAGCTGCTGTCCAGAATTTTACTAACCGAAAACATGTGATTTTGAGTACATCTATGCATACAAACATCATTACAATAATCCACAAACATCATACTACTAAATAAACATCAAAATACAGAAAATAATTGAAAAATTAAAAGTTCTAGGGTTAGGGTTTATACCCTAATCGAGAAACAATCTATGTAATCGCGTAGAGAACGAAGAGAGGAACGCGTTTATACTAATCAATCCTTGATCCAAGCTATAATTTTTGATGATGATGGTGATGTTGGTGGTGGATGGCGATGGCACAAAGAGGGAGAGGGAGGAGAGCACTTTGCTAAAATTAGGTTTTAGGAAAAATATTATGAAGTGAAAAGTAATTAACAAAAAAAGAAAGCAAGGGGTATACCCCATGGATTCGGCCAAAAAAGGGAGTGGGGTGGGCCCCACTTGGTCCATCTCACTTAAATGTATAATCCTTGTGGCCCGAAAGCCCGAACAAGTCCCGAAACGCGAAAACACGCTTACACGATTAAAAATCCGGAAAGATAACAAACGCGCAACGAAAAATAAATATAAATACACTATATTATAATATGATCTTAAAATATCATATTTAAAATATTTAGGATTTAAATGTCTCAAAAACTCGACCGTTGGTTTGAAAACCAAAAAGATTCGCCGGATGGAAATCCGCGAGACGTAGAAACGTATAAATTAAAATATGAACACAAATATTCACATAACACATAATAATTAATATATATATATATATATTATTATAAAAATAATAATATAGGTCATAGAAATGACGTGGCACACTAACAGTTAACGGTCGTTAAATAATTAACGGAAAGATAACGGAAAAAGTAGGGTCGTGACAGTTTCATTTGCCTTTTTACCCTTTATATTTTTGGGACTGAGAATACATGCGCTTTTATAAATGTTTCATGAAATAGACACAACTAATTGAAACTACATTCTATGGTTGAATTATCGAAATCGAATATGCCCCTTTTTATTAGAGTCTGGTAGTCTAAGAATTAGGGAACAGACACCCTAATTGACGCGAATCCTAAAGATAGATCTATTGGACCTAACAAACCCCATCCAAAGTACCGGATGCTTTAGTACTTCGAAATTTATATCATGTCCGAAGGAGGATCCCGGAATGATAGGGGATATTCTTATATGTATCTAGTTAATGTCGGTTACCAGGTGTTCACCATATGAATGATTATTTTTGTCTCTATGCATGGGACGTATATTTATGAGAAATGGAAATGAAATTCTTGTGGTCTATTAAAATGATAGAAATAAATGATTATGATAAACTAATGAACTCACCAACCTTTTGGTTGACACTTTAAAGCATGTTTATTCTCAGGTGTTAAAGAAATCTTCCGCTGTGCATTTGCTCATTTTAAAGATATTACTTGGAGTCTTTCATAGCATATTTCAAAGAACGTTGCATTCGAGTCATTGAGTTCATCAAAAATTATTATTAAATCAATTTATAGTTGGAGATTGGATATTATGAAATGGTATGCATGCCTGTCAATTTTCGATGTAAAGAAAGATTGTCTTTTAAAAACGAATGCAATGTTTGTAAAATGTATCATATAGAGGTCAAATACCTAGCAATATAATAAACTATTGTAAATCGTTTATAATGTATATGAACGGGTCCTTTCAGTTGGTATCAAAGCGGTGGTCTTAGAGAACCAGGTCTGCATTAGTGTGTCTAACTGATAAGTCGATAGGATGCATTAGTGAGTCTGGACTTCGACCGTGTCTGCATGTCAAAAGTTTTGCTTATCATTTTGTATCGAAATTTAACTACTTATCATCCTCAGGAAATTACCTGCTTATCATTTTTAGTTTAAGACACGTCTTGCTGCATTGATTGCATGAATAGTGTATAGACAAAAATTCTTATCTTAGCATATCTGCTAAATCATATCTTATCGTATATGTTACTTTAAACTTCGCCTGACATATCCCGCAAAGTCCTCCGTAATCTACGAAATTTTTTGATCTATATATATATATATATATAGATATTCTATGTAATTAGAATACCATCCGTTAGCCAAAATCATTTCATATCGAAAAAAAATCCTTTATCCAATCGTACGAAATGGAATTCGTCATCAGTTCCAGTCACTCAGATTCCGAAATGGAATCCCATTCAAGCTCTGAAAGCAGTGTGACCGGAATAGATCAACCAATCAGTCATCACCTATTCTGGATGAATTGAGGATGGGTTCGTAGCCTCCTCAATCATTGGAGACAAGAAGAAGGTGATCCCTTCCATCCACCACATTGCCCTCTTGACGAAGAACCTGAAGCACTTACCAGCGAACCTGTCCGAAACACCATGTTCTCGCTCATTTCCAGAGTATCTCGTCACGATTATATATTACATCAAATTTTAGATTTTATTTATCCGCTTGTCCGAACTGACAATCACCCCGGTGTAATAGAAGAAGTCAACGAGCTTCGCGCTCGGGTAGTGGATTTGGAGAATATGGTGCAGAGATTACAAACACCAGCACCAGCATCAGCAGCATAACCAGTACCACCATCATCAACGCCAATAGTACCATTACCACCTCCAACCACAACCGCGTTGTAAACCTCAACTTAAGCATCAACGTCATACGCACCATAGATACCAAGGAGTACCAACAACAATAACTGACGAAGTATTAATTCATAACTTCATTGGAGAAACATTCCGCGGCGATTATGTATTCTCTAAAGTCTTAGAGATTATCTAATCTAGCCCTAACCATAAATCAGTTAAGCAAACCAAAATGATAGAAGGAAGAGTAGAAACCCTGACAAAAATGGTGTGTGATTAACAAGCTAAACTTGCTTTACCAACAGCATCAACAGTACCGTCAGCGTTACCAGCATCGTCAGTACAGTCAACATCCGAATCAACAACACCGATAACATCACAAACTCCGTCAGTTCAAGAATCACTGTGGACATCATTACGAATCAATAACGTGTATATTGTATCAACGAGTTATGAAGAATTAACTCATTCCCTCTGAAGAAATTATATGTATATTATATATATATATATATATATATATATATATATATATATATATATATATATATATATATATATATACACACACACATATATATACATATATATATATATATATTGAAATAAATCTTTCCGTGCTAAGCTATTGTGTGTTAATCTTAACTACTCGGTTAATTCATATTACAAATATGCAATAATGTACGTCCTTCGGCCGCAACTTAACCAGCGTTAACTACAATCTCTGTCGCAATTCAACAAATTCCAATTCATAATAAATCAAGTATATATTTGATTTTACACTTTCATCATCGATGTACCCGAAACTTTTCAGATAACATCATTCGTACTTTGCGAAATTCACAAGAATTCCACGAACCGAACATCATACATCAACAAATAACGAAGTATTGATTCATAATTTCAATGTCATTAAAGAAATACTGCGTAAAAGTTATGTACTTTTTAAAGCCTTTAGGGATTATTCAATTCTAGTTTCAACCGTAAATCAAATGAGTTTAATTTAACATTAAATCATTAAATCTATGTTACATCTGAAGAAAATATACATATATAAATTTTCATAAAGACTGTAATAAAATTCTTTTGTACAAAATATTAATTGTGAAATTTTTTTTAACGGGTAGCTAATACCCGAGAGATATATAAATTCACAAATAATATGTTACATTCTTCGAATCTGATTCAGCAAATCATCCATTATACTCCCTACTTTCACAACAATATACATTCTTTTATAGAAATCAAAACAACCATACTCATTCAAAATTTAATTACATATTCTGATTTTGAAATCTCAAAATTCAACTCGAGATATGACCAAAATCATCACACTTAGATCCTTACATCTTTCACAAGCTATATTTTGACTTCAAAACAGTGTTAGAACATCAAATGTATGTTAACGATTACAATCTGTGTTCAAACCCTTCAAAAATTTCTGAAGACACTTTGAATGATGAGCAATCGAGATGATGATCCAACCACATGTTACCCACAGTTATGTACCCGAAAAACTCTTGAAACCAAAGTAAAAGTTTAAACAACGTATTCGCGTCAGATTCTTTGGCATTAATTAGCAAAAATAACTTTGCGACTCCTATTCAAAGTAGCCAGTTTTGTCACTGCTCCAGCAAGTCAACTTCGACTTTTCAGTCAGACTAACCTTATTATAACCTTGAGATATACACCATCGTTACCAGGGAACCTTTTACATTCCACCACATTATTAGCAGATGTACCAACAACTTCATTACCCTTTGACTTTAGCCTCTCCAAAAAGTCATTATAATTATTTATTGAAACCCCATCATTTACTCATTCGCATCTTGTAATGAGAATTGCCATACGAATCATTGGGAATTAGCAATCAGTATTTTGAAATCTCACAGCATGTCTACGCCAACAGTTATATGTGTTTATATAACGTCTATCTTCTGGACTTAATTTAAATGTGAAGTTTCTGAAAAACACTCCGAACTACGAATTGGTTCTCCGAAAATGGAAAAAATGCTGATGAAGCAGCAAAAACTATAAACAACTTTAAACGGTAAAAGCTGGATGATAATGATGAAGTGTGCTGGCAAAGCGCAGAAAAAGAGAAGTTTTGGAACTGGAAAACGGATTGAGCAAAGTAGGAAGGAGGCTGTGGACAAATTACAAAGACTGAACCTGACTTCAAAGGATCCAAATGATTCAGTACCTGCTGAAGTCATTAACGAATACCTTGCTCCTGACTCTAAACCCCTGCGGACAATATTCTTCATCATCCTCTGATATTAGAAATTCTAAAATATCATCATATCTTTCATTATAAATATTCTTCATATTTCTGAAGATATTTTCTTAATTTTTCTTATTTGAAATCATTTACCTCTTCGCGCTATCTGTATTACATCATAAAAGAAACTATTTTAGTTTCTAAATTCTGAAACATTCAAGTTTAAAATAGGAATATTTTGAAGTTGTGTTGGGAACTGAAGCATGAATTAGTATAATATAATGACACTTGATCAATGTGATTATATTACAGTAAGTTATGCTGAGTTTCTAAATGAAACGTGATGATTCACAGATCATAACATCATCATGTGCCATGTTATATGACTCTTGTATTCTATTTAACCTCTAAAATATCAAGAAAATATTTCTTGATGATTCGGCCTTTTCCAAGGTATTCTAGTAATTTGACAAGTCAAGATCGTGCCATCACAATTTCCTTCCTAGAACATTAACAATGTTCATTCCGATATTCATATTTGTGAATTCTGGACCATTACAAGCGGTGCTTAATCGCAAGAAGAAGAAACGAAAGGACAAAACTCCAAAATAGAAATTGGGGTATAAATTGCAGTAAATAAAAGAGAGCATTAACCGTGAATGATAATGATTATAGAAGACAGAAGCAGAGACTTTGAAATATAAGGGAACATATAAAGCCCAACGATAAACCAGAAATTATAAACCATATATATCGATGCATATAGCAATATAAAGACACGGAAGAACTAGAAACACTATAAACCCAATAGTATAGTAGAAGTAAATAGATTCTTCCAGCGGTAGATGAAAGAGAAGAATGATCGATATGAAAGTTAGAAGTATATCGAGAATCAGAACTGGATGGAGCATATTGATGAATACATTAAAATATGAGTTGAGGGGGAAAGAATAGAGGGTGATGAAACATGACGAGGAACTTAGAAATCAACAGATTTAACTCACACAATGGCGGAATAAGTGAATCAAACCCTCTAGTGAATAGGTTAAGTTTTTTTTTTATTAATTTAGTCAAACCACAACTAAATCAAGTGTGATTCGATCAACACCTAGAGCTATTATTCACCACCTGGGTGATTTGGACTGAGAGAGAATCGGAGGAGCTCACTAGATCTGAGTGTGTGTAACAAATGAGAGGCTTAACCTAAAATGAAGAACATAAGACTTTATATACCCCTGTTGTTGACTCACCCATACGATTCATTCATCACACATACGAGTTGGCTTCATCAGCCGTACGGGTGATCACTCACTCGTGTCTTCTCATTTAGATTGTAATTGTGACTTAGCTCAGCATCAACCGTGCGTATGAGCCTGTCAGCCGTACTAGTGAGGCTTCACTCGTACGTCTGACTAAGTCTAACATAGTCAAACATCTAAATCTCGTTCCTGCAGTTCCTGTAACCATATACAAACACGGATAGGATAATACCTGCAATGGACGTGGGTAGATGTCTAGGGACTTGCATAAAATGCATCAACAGAAGGTGTGAGTTGTAAGGAAACGAAGGAGGTGAATTTATAAGAAAATCTCTGACAGAACAATTAAAATGGACGATCGCATTTAAAGCGGATCCTAATTCCCTTGATTACTGGAGAGTCAAATCTTATTTAGAAGATTTTCTTCAAATCCCTTGAAATCTGGGAATCAATCATATCTACGTCAAATGATAAGATGAATCTACACTTACTCATTTCACTCTTCTATGTTAGCTTCATTCGTACTCTTCATATAAATGGATTGTTTATCTAAATTAGTCGTTATGATAAAACTCTAATTTTCAGCCCGTATGCATCATGAAAACATATTTATTATCATTCACGACCTTTCCACTCAAATTTTGGGACGAAATTTCTTTAACGGGTAGGTACTGTGATAATCCAGAAATTTCCAACCAAATTTAAACTTTAATATTTATATGTTTCCGACACGATAAGCAATATTTGTTAAGTTAAATTTCCATAATTTTAAACTATGTTCATACATTCATTCAACCTCGACCAAGTTCCAACGATTCACGAACCATTAAACGAATATGATTATATATGTATATGTGTATATATATTATAACTTGAAACATAAACAAAATATTAGATTAAATACTTTATATGATTGTATCTGTTTCAAAATGTTTATCAATGGAATTAGAAGATAAGATCAAATGATTGAATTATCAGATATATTGAATTATTATTACAAGTCTCGGTTGAAAGGCCCACGTTGATTTGAGAAATCTTTCCATTTTAACAATATTCGAAAAATGGTAAAGTGATTTTTAAATAAGAACAAATTATCAATCATTGAGAACTAGACAAAGGATAGTGGAAGATTGAATATCATAAAGACTCGATTGATCTATTTAGTTTCAAACGTACAAAAACGTTTTCAGTTTAAAAAGAACTTTATTATTAAAACGTATATAACTTTTATAAATATCTAGAACCACTTTTGACAACTCATTACTTAACTAGTATGATAAAGATAACGATATTTATATTTTATTTTATTAAATATATATAACGATTTAAATTAATATTATATATATTTTATACGTATTATACATACATAGTTTTATACTTTTACTATACTTAAACTTTACCTTTACTTTATTTTTACTTTACTTTAACTTTAATAATTCACTTTAATAATTCATACTTTAATAATTCACTTTAATAATTCATACATTAATAATTCACTTTAATAATTCATACTTTAATAATTCACTTTAATAATTCATACTTTAATAATTCACTTTAATAATTCAAAAATCTGTTATGAATAGAATTCAATAGGTTTTATTATTTCATAGAAACTTGAAAATATTTTTCTCTAAACTCTCTCAATCGATTTACATATATATATTTACTCCGTATTATTTCAAGATATTATTAGTATACATAAAATATTACGACGGAGTGCTGTCCGAGTGATTTCAAAATTATTTTTCGAGTGGGATAGGATTAAGGAAATTATGGGTTATAGCTATGGAGGTGATTGAGTATGGTTCATGGGTATGCTCGTAAGGTCAATATAGTGTTTATCATTTCCGTTGCGTCTACGTACCTTTCCTGCAATATTGAATCTCAATATTGATACGTGAGTACTCATAATTTTAATTTTACATACTAATAGTGTATCCCTGACTAGTGCTCGAGTATTTAGGATTATGCATGCTTGTACTTTTGATATTGCCCTTAGACATGTTAGGTTGAATCTTGAATTAGTTACACTTGCGGTTGAGATAAGGTATAAGATATGCATGTCCTTGAAAAACTAGCGCAAAATTAAGAACTTTTCCTTTAGATATTGAATGGTTTCGATGAACGGATTAGAAGTTATAATCAATTAAATTTTCGATATTTTTATTAAAAATGGTTTTTATTATCGTCGTTTTTATCGTCGTTCTAGTTTTATCTTATTATTATCTTTATCAATAAAGGGGTTTTATCATTAAAAATTGTTATTTTTTTATTACTATCGTTATTATTGTTAAAGTTATAATTAGTATTATTATTATTATTATCCAATTATTATTATTATTATTATTATTATTATCCAATTATTATTATTATTATTATTATTATTATTATTATTATTATTATTATTGGTATTATTATTATTATTATCATTATTAATATATATATATCATTATTTAAAAATGGTTATTGTTATTGTTATTATTATTATTACTATATTATCATTAAGTTAATTATTAGTATTATCGTTAATAATGTTATAGTAACTATCATTATTAATATTAGTGTAATTAAAACAAATATTTGTAACACCTAATTATTTTGATTACTATTATTATCATTATTATGAACACGATATAAAAGACGATTAAAAGCTATTAAACGAAATGATTAGGAAATAATGGGTAAGAGTATCATGATGAAATTAAAATATTATAAGATATTGATTTAGATAAAATTATCGTTCTTATTATTTTTATCATTACTATTATTATTAAAAGTATTGTTAGTATTAAAACTATCATTTTAACAAAAATTATCATTTTAATAGAAATGTCATTGTTACTATAAAATATCATTATTATTATTATTATTATTTTAAATAGAATTATTATTTTAAAGATAATATTAAAAATTATCTTAAATATTAAAGTTATCATAATTAGAATTATCGTTTTATCATAATGTCATCTTAGTAATTATAAATAATGATATTTTTATAATAATAATTATTATTACAAAATAATACAACTTTTACTTACTATCATTATAGATATTATTTTATCAAATAAATATGTGATACAAACATATTTTACTACGTGTAATAACTTACTTTAATAATACCTATCATATTATCTTTATGATATTAAATGAACCCTATAAATTTTATTACTTAATATATATAAAAGTATATTTTATTATATAAATTTAATATAAAATTTTATTTATTAATAAATAAATTATATTATTTACTCTAATAAATCTTTTAAAAATATTTAAAAATATAAAACGATGATATTTAAACTATATATTAATCGTGTATAGATTTTTGGAAATTATTTTGAGTCAAATTTACTTTTGTTGACTTTTGCATATTAGTCTCGAGCATTAGGATTTGGTACACTATGACTTGACCTAATTTGTTAGACAAATATTGACCAACACATAAATATATATAATTAATTTAGGTTTGTGAATCCGAGGCCAACCTTGCACTTGTTCCATGACGTTATATGTATTTTTACTACGAAATACAGTATGGTGAGTTTCATTTGCCTTTTTACCCTTTATATTTTTGGGACTGAGAATACATGCGCTTTTATAAATGTTTGACGAAATAGATACAAGTAATTGAAACTACATTCTATGGTTGAATTATCGAAATCGAATATGCCCCTTTTTATTAAAGTCTGGTAATCTAAGAATTAGGGAACAGACACCCTAATTGAGCGAATCCTAAAGATAGATCTATTGGGCCTAACAAACCCCATCCAAAGTACCGGATGCTTTAGTACTTCGAAATTTATATCATGTCCGAAGGAGGCCCCCGGAATGATAGGGGATATTCTTATATGTATCTAGTTAATGTCGGTTACCAGGTGTTCACCATATGAATGATTATTTTTGTCTCTATGCATGGGACATATATTTATGAGAACTGGAAATGAAATTCTTGTGGTCTATTGAAATGATAGAAATAAATGATTATGATAAACTAATGAACTCACCAACCTTTTGGTTGACACTTTAAAGCATGTTTATTCTCAGGTGTTAAAGAAATCTTCCGCTGTGCATTTGCTCATTTTAAAGATATTACTTGGAGTCTTTCATAGCATATTTCGAAGAACATTGCATTCGAGTCATTGAGTTCATCAAAGATTATTATTAAATCAATTTATAGTTGGAGAGTGGATATTATGAAATGGTATGCATGCCTGTCAATTTTCGATGTAAAGAAAGATTGTCTTTTAAAAACGAATGCAATGTTTGTAAAATGTATCATATAGAGGTCAAATACCTCGCAATGTAATCAACTATTGTGAATTGTTTATAATGTATATGAACGAGTCCTTTCATAGTAGGAACACACAAGATTGTGCCGAATTTCTCTAGGGTGAGTTCATGCCATTGATTACCAAGATGAAACTTCACTTTGTCATTTTCAAAGCCGAAGTTAGCATAAAACTCCTTCACGAGTTCACGATAAAGCATGCCCTTTAAGAAAAGAAACGTAGTTAGTCCCAGATTAGAAAACTTTGCATCAGCTTGAGGAAATGCATTGCAGATTACCATTCTCCCTTTTATAATTTTTCTGGGGCCGGTCCATTTTTTGTTGTAGGCAATTCACACTTTCACACTTTTGGGTGGTTTGTAAATCCCTTGGTCTCTTGATTCTGCATCTTTGGTCCTTGCCATTTCCTATACAATAACAATTTAACTCAATTCAAAGTGAACGTATAAATGACTCAATTGTGTAATCAATGTTTTACAAACTTAGTTAATAAACAACACAAGAGTGCTTTGATGTTAACTTTCTTCACATTCTCACCCTCAATTTGGTGGAAATGTGTTTGCAATTGTATGAATGCCTATTCTCATTACGTTAATACATGAAAATGATTTGCAAACTTAGTTATCATCAATACCTAGTGTTTTGATGTTAACATTCTTCGCATTCTCACCCTCTTTTGGTGACAATACGTTTGCAGTTTAGATTATTAATGATTTTCATAATGTTCACATGAGTTGATGTTTTGCAAGTTTGATTTTCATCAATACACGAGTGTTTTGATGTTACCATTTTCTACATTATTACTCTTTATTAGTGACAATGTACTTGAACCAGGTGAACAATGAACTTATGAAAACCTAATATAGTTGTATGATGAACTCTAGAATTCATAGCTTGAATTGATGCATTGTTAATCATGGTTTCAAAGTATTTAGAAGTTTTCATGAACATATTTGATTATTAGCATCAATTTCGAATTGAATTTTCTAGTTAGGGTTTCGTCAAACCATGTTTGAAGATTTCATCATACCAACACAATTGGATGAAGGGGAATAATAGATTAATCTTACCGAGAGTGAAGATTAAGAATGAGAGAGCAAATTCTTCAGCGTGCGGTTTGAGGTCTTGAGCCGTGGGAGAGAGTGAGTGAAATAGATTTTGAATAGAATGAAGAATGAGGGCTGGAAATTAGAATAAAAAGCCGTCTGGACCTGTGCGTTCGATCTACGATCGACCGTGGAAGGGAAATGCTCTGCGGTTGAGCATGCGGTCGGCCGTGGTTCGACCGTGCAGCTTAGGATGGTGAAATTTGTCTGTTTCTTCAAGTTGAGCTAGTTTTGACGATTTTGTCGTTCTATAGAATACTCAAGGACAAGTTTCTTTGCTTAATATTGTATGATCACATCCAATTGATGTTTCATCATCAATGACACGTATGTAGGCACATTTATATATATATATACATACATACATACATACATACATACATACATACATACATACATACATACATACATACATACATACATACATAAATACATACACACATACATACATACATACATACATACATACATACATACATACATACATACACATATACTATATTATACATATAAGGAAAATTGGCCTACATCTAGCATGCAATCTTTTCAAGTAAGCATTCATTCCTAAGCTAAGCATAATCACATTGAGTATCCTTTATAATCACTTTGAGGATGTGCAATTTGAAATAGTGACACATTGACTAATGTTCATAAGACACATTAAGTTTTAAATGCACAATCCTTTTTCCTTATAGTTTGATCACTGATCCTCATTGATCTCAAGGTTACCCAACCCTTGACTTATCCCTCTCATTAAATTGCTATATCTGCTTATCCTTCCTAAGTTTTAAAATTTCCTAATGAATGACCTTGGACTTAGAGTGCCTTGTTTGTTCCTACTAGAGTTGTGATGAGATTTCAAAACAATTTTGTTCTTAAAACAATTCGTGTCATTTAAAGACCTTTTCAAATAATTATTTTCATCAATTAAAACTTTGTTGAGTTGATTAACCTTTTTTAATTCCTTTTCCAACATTTACTTTGTCACAACTTCTAGTATACACAAATTTTACTACTTTGTACTCATCTATCAATTCTTCATAATTAGGAGGATAAAATACATATACCTCATCGCTTGAATGCTTGAGTTCTCGAATTCTTCTTCTTGAAAGGAAGATTCCACCTCATCTTCACTACGAGCATCTTGACTTGGAGAGTATCTTGAATCCATGAAACAAAAATCTTCATCTTCATCTTCATCTTGAATATTAAACCAATTCTCACCAAGACATTCATGTCTTGTTAACTCTTCCTTGAACCCATTCTTCTTCAAGTGACTTGAGGCTTCTTCAACTTGAGGACATAGTGTATCCCAACATTCCTTTGCACTTTTACAAGAAGGCATTTTAATCCTTTTTTCACTTGGAAGAACTTTATGAAGTAGTAATATAGCATCAAATTTCTTTAGCACTTTGTTATCTACTTCATCATCTTGGAATGTTGAGTGCACTACATTTGAAGATTCTTAAGGAACAAGGTTTCCTCTCTTAATGATCCTCCACTTGTCATAATCCTTTGATTTGACATAAATTTCTAATCTTATTTTCCAAAAATAGACATCCTCTTTATCAAATATTGGTGCTTCTCTAGCCAATCCTTCAAGGTATGCCATGTTTCAGTTTATCCCAAGAACGTTTGACTCGGGTTTTTGCACATAATGGTTTTTGACTCAATCAATAACATTTCTAGAGTAATGGTTCAAGTAACCGCTCTGATACCAATTGTAAGTAACTAGAGGGGGTGGTGATTAATTACTTAATACAATTTTTAAATCTTTTTCGATGATTAACAAGATTTGAACAATCCTTGATCAACTTAATCAACTCAAACCCAGTGTGTGTAGTGTTTATGTTTGTAGTAACACGGAATGTAAAGTAAAGAACATAAATACAAGGATTTATAGTGGTTTGGGTGGATGTTAACTAATCCACCCGAATTCACTCCCTGATTCACTAATCGGGAGTTTAGCTTCACTAATCGGGAGTTTATCTTCACTAAGCTTCTTTCTTCAAATCCGATGGAGATCCAATTTACAAGTCTTGTACTCCTTCGTAGACAACAAACCTAATCATTCTATCCCTTCGAAAGATTACCTCTAACTTAGATCAACTTATCTTCACCTTGGACAAGTATTAATCCCTAATGGAATTAATCAATTTCCTAGTTCCCTTTAAGGAAGAAGATAACTAAGCTAGCTTATGTTTCTAATTACAACATACAAGACTTAACCTTTCTAGTGATGACAATCCTAAGACAATTCAAAGGATTAATACAACACTAAGTAAACTCACAAAGATAGTAATTTGATAGTAAGTTTACAACCCCTTCTACAATCTATAAGATTATAGAACTTCTCTTGCTAATCACAAACACATGTATATGAATTATGATCTTGTGATTCTCTGATGAATAAGAGTAGAAACATGCAAGAGGGTCAAGTCTTCAAAGTTCTCCAAATCTTGCGATTTATTTGGAGAGTTGAAAAACTAGCCGTTGTGTTGCTAGAACCACGGTCGACCGTGGTTCGATCGCACGCGGTACAGTCCAAAACACTTATCCGTTGTATAGCCATTTGAACAAGTTTTTAACTCAAATCTTTGGACTCTGACTGTGGTTAGATCGCACGTGGTACAGTCCAAAACACTTATCCGTTGTATAGCCATTTGAACAAGTTTTTAACTCAAATCTTTGGACTCTTTACTTCATTTAATACCTGCAAAAGATACCCAACATCCTATACAAGTACTCTATGCATTAAGTGATCATTTACCTTGGATGTATTGACTTGATAGTGACTTGCCATGTTCAAAGTGGAAAGTCTAACATTCTTTGATACAAGTCATGATAATCATTTGAGGCAATCTCAGTTTTGTCATAATCTTTTGTTTGTAATAAACACATTTGCTAAAGTCGTATTGGTTGGTCAACATGTCATTGATGACAATAACTCACTTAATCACAAAGCACATTAATATTAATCTCTAAGTTTGTGTGTGAATTAATGATGTCTTAAATAGTGAAACAAATAATATCAATTAAGCATGTTGTAAGACATCAAGTTAATCAATTCTAAATCATTATTAAGAACCATTATTAAGATTGTTTCTAGACTTAAGCAAAATCTATGTGTGTTAATAATTCTTCATCCTTTTGAGATTACTAGATTATGATATATTAAATGTTATCCAAGTAGCATGCGCATATATTGAAGTAGTCTAAATACAAGTTGATGGTTTTCCAACTTGTAGCACATAGCATGAAAAATTTCATACATATATATTTGGTAACTACTAGCAAGTTGACATTTAGCACATAGTCAAATAATACTCATGTATTGATAGCAAGTGGTCAAGTAATATTTATGTAATGACTAGCAAGAGATCACTAATTTTTCTAGGATTAAACATATAGTGATGACATAACATTGTACCAAAGCTATGTACGTTTTACTTGCAAAGTGGCATTTTCAAGATTAATGTATAAGCATACATTAATGTCCAACATATGTACAAGGAGGGAGCAACTCTTAGTTGAGACTTGATGATCATCCTAAGTGTATCTAAATACATTTTAGATGCACATGTTTTCCCTGTAACACTTATGTGTTATTCTTAATCAAGGCTAAATCGTCATGTTTAAACAAGTTTCATAAATTATAGAAGCCCCAAAGCGGTCAAACTAAATTTGTAGAAAATTCGGACAGAACCTTTTACGGTCGACCCACGGTTGACCGTGTAGTCGACCGTGCACTCCTGGTTTAACAGGCCAGGGTGCAGGGTTCCACGGTGTGACCTATGGTCGACCGTGGACCGAACGGTGAAACTTAAGTTTCATTTTAAGCTTTGTTAGTTTTGGTCTTTTGCTAGAGTATGTGTGGATTAGTGAACTTATATATATATATATATATATATATATATATATATATATATATATATATATGTGTGTGTGTGTGTGTGTGTGTGTGTGTGTGTGTGTGTGTGTGTGTGTGTGTGTGTGTGTCAAGATGTCTACCATCACCTATAGTTATATGCATATGTCATCATCAAAATACTTATTGATATGGGTTAAGATTAATATAATCATTAAGTATAAACCCATATTCTCCCCCCAACAAAACAAATTTCGTCAAATTTTCACTATTTAGATAAACAATGGATGGGTCATCAAATTCGGTTGATCCTATTGAATTGGAGTCGGGAAATAAGAAGATGAAACTAGGGAAAAAAAAGTGTTTTCTATTCATGGGGTATTTAAGGATTTTGATGCAACGGCTACTCAAACTAAATTCAGTGAAGATATTAAAAAGAGTGCAAATTTTGACCGTTGTCATGAATAGAGGAGTCGATGCAATTGCGAAAATAAGTGCAACATATTCCCCATCAGAAGATTCAAAGAAGATGATACATGTGATGTCTAGTTAATGCACAATTCTTGGTGTGTTACAAGGAGAATTGCAAAATAGCAACCGACACATCGAGGGTTTTAGAAGCATCATCTCCAACATCATCATTGACTTTGTGCATCAAACTAGTCATCCCATGTACCTTCTTCTTTAAATCTTCAGATGGGGAATCTGTTGCAATTATTTTCACAATTGCAATTATTTTCGCAATTGCCATTATTTTCGCAATTGCAATGACTGATCTATTCATGCCATCGGTCGAAAATTGTACTCTCGTTTTAATAGTATCACTGAATAGTTACAGTTTCATGAATAGTCATTGTATCGCAATCCTTAAATCTTTTGTGAATAGAAAACACTTGCTTTCCTAGTTTCCTCTTCTTCATTACAGCTACAATTTGATAGGATCAACCGAATATGATGACACTAGATTTGGTGAAAATAGTGGTGTTAAAACCCTAGATTTTATGGGTTGTTTGGTTGGATTGACCAAATTTGACCAAAGAGACTGTAACCTAATTTTATCGGTTGAATTGGTTCATTTTTAGTAGGGGTTAAATAGGTGGAGTCATGTTTGCTTTACCTATAGACTTTTATTTTTTATCCTTCTATTATTATTTTCGGAATTCATAATATAGTTATATGATTATTAAAAAAAAAATATTGTATTACAACAATAAGTACCAACAATTTGTTCGTCTTTGAAAAAAAAAAATGATCAAGTCAACAATATTTCGCATGTTAATATTAAACTGATTTTTCTTGTTATCTTTTGTAGGGTAAAGAATGTGCAGATTTGCTTGGAATGTCCACCCTATTCGAGGAGCTACCCACAAATGCATTTGCCAATTGCCGCTAAGGTATAATATACTAGATACATTGTGTTATTGAAGTTATGATCATCATTAATATATCTTAAGGAATTGATAAGTGATTTATTGTATATTTTTAGCTTGTTTATAGTTATTGTAAACGCACTTTATCTTTTAAGCAACGGGCAGTTACATTTAAGGAAAATGATATAAAACTTAGAGACATCTAAGAACACAAACAAACAACAATCAAACCTAATCCCACATAACTGAGGTACGGAGGAGTTAAGATATAGATGATGCTTCTCCGATCTTAGAATACATAGAAGTCATTATTTATCCATATGAGGAATGATATACTCACTAATTTTTTACTAAAAAATACTCACTCACATGACATGGCATGGTGAGTTGTGAATCCACGTATCATATACATATCTCAAATGCCTCCTTTTATTTTGGCTAAATATACAATATCTTTTCCAATTATAACCGATGTAAATTTCTTTACATGGAGCACAACTAACAAACTCATCTAATTTATGTTTAATTGATTATTAGGTCTTACGAATAAACTTAAAACTGTAAAATCTTTTTCATCATAATGGTTCAGGAATGTTCATCGTTATCTTATTCACCACATGAATCAGATGAATCGTCTTCTTTTACTTCTCAGTTGGATGATGATGATTATTTATCAGAAACATCTGAAATACCCGGAATGTCAGAAATTTAGAATATGGATTTTGAAGAAACACAAAATATTGAGTTTGGAGAATCTCATAATATGAAAACTGATGAGGGAAGAATGACTGAGTAAGACAAATTTTTTACACATAATCTCTGTTTTTAATTATATATCTATGAATTATGATGCTTTATTGATGATACATAATCCCTTTTGTAGTATTTTCTAGTTATATCTATTCCGAACGTTTGATTTATAAAAACATGAATTGTCTACATGAAGTGTGATTTATCTTTTTTTAGTTTCATAGTTCATGGTTCATAAGTTTTTTTATCTTCATTTGATTCAGGTGGTGTTTATGGCATATAATGAAAAAAATACCTAAAAAGTTAGGTAAACACAAGAAATACAAATCAATCAAGTACCTGCTTAAAAAGGCTGTATACGATTCTTTGACATCTAGTGAATTCGAAGTTGCATGGAATACAGTGATAGGTCGATACAAGCTGGAAAAGAGTAGGTGGCTTAAGTCATTGTATGAGGAAAGACAACGATGGGTCCCTTCCTTTGTGAAAGGTATCTTTTAGGCAGGAATGTCTACTACACAACGTAGTGAGAGCATTAATTCGTTCTTTGATAAATACGTAAATAGGAAAACTTCTTTAAAACAATTTGTGGAGCAGTATGAAAATGCATTGAGGGATAGGGCTGAGAAGGAGAATGTTGAAGATTTTAATTCCTACAACTCATGGTACCCGCCGATTACCCGTTATGCTATTGAAAAACAAATGAAGGAAGTTTTAACCAATTCTAAGTTTAAGGAATTTAGGGAAGAGTTAACGGGAAAAATGTATTGTGGGATTGGCTCTATAAAATCACAGAGTGACTATTTAGAGTATGAAGTGATTGAGGATGTAATGAACAATGAAAATCTAATGAAGAAACAATTTACAGTTTGGTTCAAAAAGGGAGATTCAGTTGACGATTGTGATATTAGGTGTATATGTCGTTTGTTTGCGTTTAGAGGAATGTTGTGTAGGCATGTAGTTACTGTTGGAGTATGATACTAATAATGCTAAAAACGAACATATATTTCATAGCATTATCCCTCAAGAAAGACAAGCTTTTAGTTGCAATTGTTCTATTTACAAGTGATATTCGTTTAAATAATAAAAGGTGAAGACAAAAGACAGATTCGACGAATTGAAGACGCAAACGACCAAAAAGCTCAAAAGTACAAAGTACAATCAAAGTGGTTCCAATTATTGATAAGAAACGTCTCAAAATTACAAGAGTACAAGATGCAAAACGCAAAGTACAAGATATTAAATTGTACGCAAGGACGTTCGAAAATCCGGAACCGGGACCAGAGTCAACTCTCAACGCTCGACGCAACGGACTAAAAATTACAAATCAACTATGCACATAAATATAATATAATATTTAAATAATTCTTATAATTATTTATATATATATTTATTTATAAAAAAACTGTCGGCAGAAGAAACAAGCTCATGTGAGCTGGAAAAGTAGGCCATGCGATCGCATGGCCTGGCAGTTATAAAACCATGCGATCGTATGGAGGCCTTTTTCTGTCCACATGCCTATAAAAGTCAGGCTTTGCACGAACCTAAAACATATCTTTTTCTCTTCTCATTCATATACGTAAATATATATATATATATATATATATATATATATATATATATATATATATATATATATATATATATATATATATATATATATATATATTAATTTTAATTTTAATTTTAATTTTAATTTTAATTTTAATTTTAATTTTAATTTTAAATTCTAATAATAAGGGTATGTTAGCGAATTTTGTAAGGGTGTAAGTCGAAATTCTGTCCGTGTAACGCTACGCTATTTTTAATCATTGTAAGTTATGTTCAACCTTTTTACATTAATATCTCGTAGCTAAGTTATTATTATGCTTATTTAATTTGAAGTAATCATGATGTTGGGCTAAAATATTTAAATTGGGTAATTGGGCTTTGTACCATAATTGGGGTTTGGACAAAAGAACGACACTTGTGGAAATTAGACTATGGGCTATTAATGGGTTTTATATTTTTTTAACTAAATGATAGTTTGTTAATTTTAATATAAAGATTTACAATTGAACATACCTATAAATAACCATATACACTCAATCAGACACGATGGGCGGGATATTTATATGTACGAATAATCGTTCATTTAACCGGACACGGGAATGGATTAATAGTCACTAGAATTATTAAAACAGTGGTGAATTATGTGCAAGGACACTTGGCATAATTGTTAACAAAGTATTAAAACCTTGGGTTACACGCAGTCGATATCCTGGTGTAATTATTAAACAAAGTATTAAGACCTTGTTACAGTTTAAGTCCCTAATTAGTTGGAATATTTGACTTCGGGTATAAGGATAATTTGACGAGGACACTCGCACTTTATATTTATGACTGATGGATTGTTATGGACAAAAACCAGACGGACATATTAAATAATCTAGGACAAAGGACAATTAACCCATGGGAATAAACTAAAATCAACACGTCAAACATCATGATTACGGAAGTTTAAATAAGGATAATTCCTTTATTTTCATATTTAATTGCACTTTTAATTATCGCACTTTTATTTATCGCAATTTCATTATCGTTATTTATTTTATGCTTTAAATTAAGTTTTTTATATTTTTACATTATTTTTTAACTGCGACTAAAGTTTTAAAATCGACAAACCGATCATTAAACGGTAAAAACTCCCCCTTTTATAATAATACTATTTATATATATATTTTTGTATTTTTACAAATATAAGTTAAAACTAATATAGCGTTAAGCTTGTTTAAGTCTCCCTGTGGAACGAACCGGACTTACTAAAAACTACACTACTGTACGATTAGGTACACTGCCTATAAGTGTTGTAGCAAAGTTTAAGTATATCCACTCTATAAATAAATAAATAACTTGTGTAAAATTGTATCGTATTTAATAGTATTTCGTTGTAAAAATAATACTATTTCCTAGTAAACCTCGCACACATCAAGTATTTTTGGCGCCGCTGCCGGGGATCATTAAACGCCGAAAGCGCAACGCTCTAAAAAAAATTTTCTAAAAGTTTTTATTAAGTTCTTTGTATAAAAAATATACGTTTTAAATTTTAAAAACCAAAAATATAAAAAGAAAAGAAAAACAAAAATTATATATTTTTAATAGTTTGTTAAATATATATACAATTATAAAGTTTTTATTTTAAAAATTAAGTTTTTATTTAATTTTTACATATATTTTATATAAATTTTTAAAACAGAAAAAAGAAAAAAAATATATAAAACTCGAGGCCTGGTACTGTAGCAGCCCAACTCTGGCCCGAAACCCTAGCTCATGCGACCGCATGAGCCCGAAGGCAAAAATTCATGCGATCGTATGAACCCTCCTGACACGCCACAGTTGACTGCCAAATAGCAATCATTACGGGGTAATTATTATTATTATTATTTAATTATAACCCTAATTAGGGTTTAGGGTTTTAATTATATAATATTTAGTATTAGTTTTAATTAATTTGTTTTATTTAGTTTTATTTAGTTTTATAAATTATAAAATTAATATTTTTATAAAATAAATAATATAAAAATAATATTTTTATAAAAATTGTACTTTTTACAACTTTAAGTATATTTTTATATTTTGTATCTTTTTATTTGTTTTAGCATAATATTTGTATTTTTCGTTCGTATTTAGTTTTAAGACATAGTTTTTGCCATAGTTATTTTTATTTCTAGATTTTTAGGCTTTGCCGTAAAATCCCTTAAGTGCTTTTTCTTTAGACTAAGATTTAGGTGCTTTAGAATTTGGCAACGCCGTTTTTAATACCTTTTTAAGATATTGCCATTTGAGATATAGTATTTCTTTTAAGCTTTAATATTTTTAGACGCAACTTTTAATTCTTAGTTTTTAGTTCCTTTTAAGTTTCAACGCGCTACTTTCTTATTTTTATTTTTCGACGCCTATTATTTTTCGACCTTTTATTTTTCGACGTTTTCCGACGCGCTCTTTTTCTTTCTTATTTTTCGCCGCTCTAGATTTTTAGGACATAGAATTTTCTATTTCTTCTCTAAAATTTCTTTAAATTTGGACGAAAAAATTATTTTAAGTGGTTAAATTGATAGACATCCAAAATTTTCTGATTCGTAGTAATAGTTGGATTTGTTAGTGGCGAGTTGTGGGCTTCCGATTTAAAGGGTCCTGGCTACCTGTTGCATCTATTGACTATTCGAAACGTGGGCAAAATCAGAAAAGTCTATTAATTTGATAACTTATATAATTTTTATTTTTATAACTAATAGGATATTCAGTGAATGCACCGAGCAAAACGTTCACCACTGTTTGTACGTTCACCACCTGTAACTCGATCAAGACATTTTCCAATATTGTCGCCGTTGATTTTTCTTTAGAATCGTCATCAAGTCAACCAAGTACTCCAATTCAAATTTCCGATAATCCATTTTTTGAACCCGACGTCACAATTGAGAATCTGGAGAATATTCAGACACAATTCAGAGATCCTGAACCATTAATCTTTCCTCCGGAACCACCAATCATTCAAACAGAAATTGTTGAGGAACCAACCATTAAATCAGAATCCTCTAGTGATTCAGATTCAACAAATTCAATCATGGAGAATCTGGAACCTTTAAGTATGGAAGACCGAATGCGAGCTAAACGCACTGGCCAAGGTCACGCAATTACTCAACCAGACATTAATGCGCCAGATTATGAAATCAAGGGACAAATCCTACACATGGTAACTAATCAATGCCAATTTAGTGGTGCGCCGAAGGAAGATCCAAACGAACATCTTCGTACCTTTAATAGGATCTGTACTTTATTTAAAATAAGAGAAGTGGAAGATGAACAGATCTATCTCATGTTATTTCCCTGGACTTTAAAGGGAGAAGCCAAAGATTGGTTAGAATCATTACCTGAGGGGGCGATTGATACATGGGATGTTTTAGTTGAAAATTTTCTTAAACAATTCTTTCCGGCATCTAAAGCCGTAAGACTTCAAGGAGAAATTGTTACGTTCACACAAAAGCCAAATGAAACTCTATATGAGGCATGGACAAGATTTGGAAAGTTATTAAGAGGATGTCCGCAACATGGTTTAGACACTTATCAAATAGTACAAATATTCTACCAAGGATGCGACATCACTACAAGAAAAGACATAGATATAGCAGATGGTGGTTCCATTATGAAGAAAACAGCAACTGATGCTTACAAAATTATTGATAACACTGCTTCCCACTCACATGAGTGGCACCAAGAAAAAGATATCGTTAGATCATCTAAAGCAGCTAGAGCCGATTCTAACCATGACTTAGATTCCATTTCTGCAAAGATAGATGCTGTCGAGAGACGAATGGAAAAGATGACTAAAGATATTCACTCAATACGAATTAGTTGTGAGCAATGTGGAGGACCACATTTGACAAAATATTGTCTCAATATTGAACAAACGATGGAACAAAGAGAGAATGTTTCATACATGAACCAAAGGCCTGGAAATAATTATCAGAATAATTATCAACCGCCAAGACCAATCTACAATCAAAACCAGAATTATAACCAAAATTTTCCATACAATAACCAACAAGGTCCTAGTAATCAACAAGTATCCAACAATACTTACAATCAGCAAAGACCTAATTTTCAAAATAAACCACAACAAACCGATGATAAAAACCCAAATTTTGAAGACATGATGTCAAAGCTAGTTGAATCTCAAACGCAATTTTTCACATCTCAGAAATAAACCAATGAACAAAATGCTCAAGCATTTAGAAATCAACAAGCTTCTATTCAAATTCTAGAACAAGAAGTAAGCAACCTAGCAAGGTTGATAGGTAAAAGAAAGCCGGGAAGTCTACCTAGTGATACAAATGCTAACCCCCGGAATGAAACAGCTAAAGCCATTACCACAAGAAGTGGTATTACACTTAAACCACCTGAAATACCTGTAATTTCTGATGAAGCTATTCCTACTCCATAAGAACCACAACCTGACCAAGATAAAGAAACAGAACCGGTAGTTGAAAAGGTTAATGAAGATAACACAGTTAAGGCTAAACCTTATGTTAAACCATACCAACCACCACTTCCTTACCCGAGTAAAATGAGAAAAGAGAGACTTGAAGCCGAGCAAACCAAATCCTTGGATATATTTAAACAGATAAATGTAAATCTTCCTTTCATTGATGTGATTTCAGGAATGCCTAGATATGCTAAATTTCTGATAGATCTAATCACAAATAGAAAGAAAATGGAAGAACTCTCGGCTGTTACTATGAATGCTAATTGTTCTGCAGTGCTGTTGAATAAGATACCAGAAAAATTATCTGATCCAGGAAGTTTCACAATTCCATGTTTTCTGGGTAGTCTTAGTTCAATAGAAACATTGGCAGACTTAGGTGCTAGTATAAATTTAATGCCGTATTCACTATATACTAAACTAGACCTTGGAGAATTGAAACCAACACGAATAAGCATACAACTAGCCGATCGATCAATAAAATATCCTAGAGGGATAATGGAGAACATGCTAGTTAAAGTTGGTACTTTAGTATTTCCAGTAGATTTTATTGTTCTGGACATGGAAGAAGATTCTCAAGTTCCTCTCATATTAGGAAGACCATTCTTAAACACAGCTAAAGCAATGATAGACGTGTTCGGTAAGAAACTGACCCTAAGTATAGAGGACGAGAGTGTTACCTTTTCTGTTGATAGAGCAATGCAACAACCGCAATCTGCAGATGATACTTGTTATTATATTCAAACTATAGATTCACATGCAGAATTGTTAGAAGAATTTCCATAATTACAAGGAACGGGAGAATGTTCTTTAGGAGAAGGAACTGAACCAATTGATGAAACTGAAATGTTAACTACACTTATGTGAAATGTCCCGTTCTTATTGATTAAAAACATTCCATATTAATTGATTTCGTTGCGAGGTTTTGACCTCTATATGAGACGTTTTTCAAAGACTGCATTCATTTTAAAACAAACCATAACCTTTGTTTCATCAATAAAGGTTTAAAAAGCTTTATGTAGATTATCAAATAATGATAATCTAAAATATCCTGTTTACACACGACCATTACATAGTGGTTTACAATACAAATATGTTACAACAAAATAAGTTTCTTGAATGCAGTTTTTACACAATATCATACAAGCATGGACTCCAAATCTCGTCCTTATTTAAGTATGCGACAGCGGAAGCTCTTAATAATCACCTGAGAATAAACATGCTTAAAACGTCAACAAAAATGTTGGTGAGTTATAGGTTTAACCTATATATATCAAATCATAATAATAGACCACAAGATTTCATATTTCAATACACATCCCATACATAGAGATAAAAATCATTCATATGGTGAACACCTGGTAACCGACATTAACAAGATGCACATATAAGAATATCCCCATCATTCTGGGACACCCTTCGAATATGATATAAATTTCGAAGTACTAAAGCATCCGGTACTTTGGATGGGGTTTGTTAGGCCCAATAGATCTATCTTTAGGATTCGCGTCAATTAGGGTGTCTGTTCCCTAATTCTTAGATTACCAGACTTAATAAAAAGGGGCATATTCGATTTCGATAATTCAACCATAGAATGTAGTTTCACGTACTTGTGTCTATTTTGTAAATCATTTATAAAACCTGCATGTATTCTCATCCCAAAAATATTAGATTTTAAAAGTTGGACTATAACTCACTTTCACAGATTTTTACTTCGTCGGGAAGTAAGACTTGGCCACTGGTTGATTCATGAACCTATAACAATATATACATATATATCAAAGTATGTTCAAAATATATTTACAACACTTTTAATATATTTTGATGTTTTAAGTTTATTAAGTCAGCTGTCCTCGTTAGTAACCTACAACTAGTTGTCCACAGTTAGATGTACAGAAATAAATCGATAAATATTATCTTGAATCAATCCACGACCCAGTGTATATGTATCTCAGTATTGATCACAACTCAAACTATATATATTTTGGAATCAACCTCAACCCTGTATAGCTAACTCCAACATTCACATATAGAGTGTCTATGGTTGTTCCGAAATAAATATAGATGTGTCGACATGATAGGTCGAAACATTGTATACGTGTCTATGGTATCTCAAGATTACATAATATACAATACAAGTTGATTAAGTTATGGTTGGAATAGATTTGTTACCAATTTTCACGTAGCTAAAATGAGAAAAATTATCCAATCTTGTTTTACCCATAACTTCTTCATTTTAAATCCGTTTTGAGTGAATCAAATTGTTATGGTTTCATATTGAACTCTATTTTATGAATCTAAACAGAAAAAGTATAGGTTTATAGTCAGAAAAATAAGTTACAAGTCATTTTTGTAAAGGTAGTCATTTCAGTCGAAAGAACGACGTCTAGATGACCATTTTAGAAAACATACTTTCACTTTGAGTTTAACCATAATTTTTAGATATAGTTTCATGTTCATAATAAAAATCATTTTCTCAGAATAACAACTTTTAAATCAAATTTTATCATAGTTTTTAATTAACTAACCCAAAACAGCCCACGGTGTTACTACGACGGCGTAAATCCGGTTTTACGGTGTTTTTCGTGTTTCCAGGTTTTAAATCATTAAGTTAGCATATCATATAGATATAGAACATGTGTTTAGTTGATTTTAAAAGTCAAGTTAGAAGGATTAACTTTTGTTTGCGAACAAGTTTAGAATTAACTAAACTATGTTCTAGTGATTACAAGTTTAAACCTTCGAATAAGATAGCTTTATATGTATGAATCGAATGATGTTATGAACATCATTACTACCTTAAGTTCCTTGGATAAACCTACTAGAAAAGAGAAAAATGGATCTAGCTTCAACGGATCCTTGGATGGCTCGAAGTTCTTGAAGCAGAATCATGACACGAAAACAAGTTCAAGTAAGATCATCACTTGAAATAAGATTGTTATAGTTATAGAAATTGAACCAAAGTTTGAATATGATTATTACCTTGTATTAGAATGATAACCTACTGTAAGAAACAAAGATTTCTTGAGGTTGGATGATCACCTTACAAGATTGGAAGTGAGCTAGCAAACTTGAAAGTATTCTTGATTTTATGTAACTAGAACTTGTAGAATTTATGAAGAACACTTAGAACTTGAAGATAGAACTTGAAAGAGATCAATTAGATGAAGAAAATTGAAGAATGAAAGTGTTTGTAGGTGTTTTTGGTCGTTGGTGTATGGATTAGATATAAAGGATATGTAATTTTGTTTTCATGTAAATAAGTCATGAATGATTACTCATATTTTTGTAATTTTATGAGATATTTCATGCTAGTTGCCAAATGATGGTTCCCACATGTGTTAGGTGACTCACATGGGCTGCTAAGAGCTGATCATTGGAGTGTATATACTAATAGTACATACATCTAAAAGTTGTGTATTGTACGAGTACGAATACGGGTGCATACGAGTAGAATTGTTGATGAAACTGAACGAGGATGTAATTGTAAGCATTTTTGTTAAGTAGAAGTATTTTGATAAGTGTATTGAAGTCTTTAAAAAGTGTATAAATACATATTAAAACACTACATATATATACATTTTAACTGAGTCGTTAAGTCATCTTTAGTCGTTACATGTAAGTGTTGTTTTGAAACCTTTAGGTTAACAATCTTGTTAAATGTTGTTAACCTAATGTTTATAATATCAAATGAGATTTTAAATTATTATATTATCATGATATTATCATGTATGAATATCTCTTAATATGATATATATACATTAAATGTCTTTACAACGATAATCGTTACATATATGTCTCGTTTAAAAATCATTAAGTTAGTAGTCTTGTTTTTACATATGTAGTTCATTGTTAATATACTTAATGATATGTTTACTTATCATAGTATCATGTTAAATATATATATATATCCATATATATGTCATCATATAGTTTTTACAAGTTTTAACGTTCATGAATCACCGGTCAACTTGGGTGGTCAATTGTCTATATGAAACATATTTCAATTAATCAATTCTTAACAAGTTTGATTGCTTAACATGTTGGAAACATTTAATCATGTAAATATCAATCTCAATTAATATATATAAACATGGAAAAGTTCGGGTCACTACATTATGGCTAATGGATATGAACCAACAACAGAAGAAATTCAAATGCTAAAAGAAGAAGACAGATATCGATACAAATCATCGATAGAAGAACCACCGACATTAGAGTTAAAGCCACTTCTAAACTATTTGGAATACGCTTATTTACATGGTGAATCTGAATTACCCGTAATAATATCGTCTTCTCTTACTAAAAATGAAAAATCTCAACTCATTTCTGTGTTAAAAGCTCATAAACCAGCTATTGCATGGAAGATTCATGATATTAAAGGAATAAGTCCTTCGTATTGCACACATAAAATCCTTATGGAAGAAGGTCATAAAACGTATGTGCAACGCCAACGAAGACTAAATCCTAATATGCAAGATGTTGTTAAGAAAGAAATTATTAAACTGCTAGATGCAGGTTTAATTTATCCAATCTCTGATAGTCCATGGGTAAGCCCAGTTCAATGCGTACCTAAGAAGGGTGGCATGACTGTCATCACAAATGAGAAAAATGAGCTTATTCCTGCTAGGACTGTAACAGGATGGCGTGTGACGATCGCTCCAAATCCATATGGACAATACGTCATTCATCGATTTCATCGCGAGGTATTTGACCTCTATATGATACGTTTTGTAAATATTGCATTCTTTTGAAAAGGCATACCATAAATGAATATTTAAATCAAAGGTTTTCGACATCTGATGATTTCTACATACAGACAATCACTGTAAATAATAGTTTACAATAGTACTTCCGTTGACAATGCAGTCAAAATAAAATACATGGTGATGATTTGGTGAGTGCAACGTTTCCTTGAAAAATATGCCATGTAAGACTCCATGCACATAGCTTGTCTAACACATAAGCAAACAGCGGAAGACTTCTAGGGAACCTAAGAATAAACATTACAAATGTTGGTGAGTTCATAGTTTTAATGTTTTGCATAATCTGTACATAAAGGTGGATCACAAGATTTCAGTTGTTTCATCCAGAAACGTTTATCAAAATATTCTACAAAATTGAGCACCCTGGTAACTAAGCTTTAACGTTATAATAAGTACCCCTGTTTTGACATACATGCAACCAACATGTACAATACACGCAAACCAACGTGTACTATGTGACGACCCGAAAATTTCTGATCAAATTTTAAACTTAATCTTTATATGAATTTGACACGATAAGCAAAGTCTGTAATATTGAGTCTCAAAATTTTGGAACTATATTCATGTAATCAATTACCTTTGACCGTGCTCGACGATTCACGAACAATTGTTGTAAAGAAATATGTCAACAATATATATATATATATATATATATATATATATATATATATATATATATATATATATATATATATATATATATATATATATGACTTTTGTACGTAATTAATATAATATGCATATTGTGAATATGTTATATGAATATTACATAATTAATAATATGTAACATGTTATATGTAATTACATGTTGAAATTATAGTTACTATATTAATATTATTATCATTATTTTATTATAATAATTGTATCATTAATATTATTGTATAAAGTATACAATTATGAAATTTGATAAGTATAAATTGTATATTATTATTATTAGTATTATTGTTATTATGATTATAATTAGTATTATCATAATTAGTATTATTGTTATTAATAATATTATGGTTATACATTTATAGTAACTATGGTAAAGTAATTATCATTGGTAATAATATTATTATTACTATTATATTATTATAAATTTGCATTACTATTATTAAGAGTAATATTATTATATTTATATTTATTATAAAAGTTAACTAAATCTATAAATATAAAGACAGATATATATTAATATAGATAGGTATATAAATCCTGTTAAATATATATGCTGATCCATTGGAATCGGATACAGCATCTACTCCTTTTGCACATCCCCATCGAGTGTCATCATATTTGTTTATATCTACTTAATTTAATCCATAAAAATCGAATATAATCCAAATCTGTTATCCATCGACATCTACCTTTTCTATATTAAATATTTCATTGTACTTCTTGTCTGTGATAATTCACTGATGTCGATCTATTAGGCAATACAAAACAAATTATGGTACGAATCAGTAGCAATCGTTATTTTTTTTATTATTTTTTTTTCTTCTGTATATGATGTATCTAATCTGTCGACCACCAATTCAGATTATAAACAATCCAATTCAGTAATAAGGAATACTAGTCGACTTAACACTATCCACTAAATCACAAATACAAGATTTCAGCTTTTAAGTTTTGTAAATTTTATCAAAAATATGAAGAACACATGAACACACATATATATATTATTACTTGATGAACTAAACTTAAAACCACCATTCGACTAACACCAAACCTATTACCGTCCATGTTTATTGTCTTGTTCGAACCAACATCATCAAATCCATTATCTTTCTTGTTGAGTTGTTTGAACCAAGAACTCTTACCTTCTCATTCAGCCACAACCATTAACAACCACCTCCTACCACCCTTCTCCAGTGGGTTTCACCTTCACAACCATCGAACCTATCATCTTTCTCCATGTCTCTCTTCTCTCTTTCTATTTCTTCTTTTCAAGACATAAAATAACCCAACACTTCGACAACCATGTTCTTGCCATATTATTGAACAACAACACATACCTACTGCACCAATTATTGCGGCTATGTCTCGTTTAATTTGCAACCGTGAAGACCCACTTTCGAAACCCACATATAGTTACACACTTCCAGCTGGTTTAAACGATATATATATAATCAATTTACGTGGACTTAGATTGCTAGTGGAAGAGGAATTATTATAAAAACAATTATGAAGAAGGCCCTCCATGATTATTCTAGTCGCTGCTATACCAAACCCCACTCTTTTAATAAAAACCGAACCCCACCTTCATATGTATCCAATGTTTTTTTTTTACTCTTCCTATTCGGTTTAGAAACAACTTTGGTCCAATAGATGCCAACCTTTTTTCCCACTATGGTCGACAATCAATGGTGGAGCAGCTGATAAAGATTAATTATATTTTTGTCATCCTCCTGTCGTTAACCGTGCCATATACCGAATTAAATTATGTATGGATAATCTGGGCCAGTTTTTGCTTTGATTGTGAGCCCAATCTGAAGTCCATGCACACTTAAATTAGTTCCAATCGGCCCAAATCCCACTCGGGTTAACCTTTTCACCTGCCGATGTGCTACAGCTGCTTCTTATATATATATTTTTTCTTCTTTTTCAATATCAACTTTGTAGAATTAATAAGGGTGATCGACTACTTGATACATTTGTTGTATGTTCTAGTTCTCTTTCATCAAAACAAAACCCTCAAAGAAGATAATGATATAAGATGATTAGATGAGCCGTAAATAGGGTGATAGATTTGATGAAGACGATGGTACGATGATTTTGGAGTTACGGTATCAAGAAGATAATGATAGATGTGGTATTGTTGAGGAAGATGATAATATTATGATTAGTGAATAAGATGTTGTTCTGGTTATAAATCATCTTTGTCGATTTGGATTTAGAAGAGGAAGAAGGAAACAAAAACCGATCGGGTTAAATACATTAATGTCTAAATATAAAACTAAAATGAAAGCAACGGATGGAGGGTTAAGGTGTGGTGTCAAGTTAACGAGAGGTCTCAGGTTCGAACCCGGACCAAGGCAGTTTATTTTTTTTTGTTTTTCCCATTTGAGGTAGTTTATTTATTACTTAGTATTATAATAATTATTATTATTAGTGAAATCATTATTTTTAGAATTATTATTATTAGTATACATTATTATTAAAATTATCATTTTTAATAAAAGTATTATTTTTATTAAAGTTATCATTTTATCATTAATATTAAAAGTATCATTTTTTAACTCTATTATTATTATTATTATTATTATTATTATTATTATTATTATTATTATTATTATTATTATTATTATTATTATTATTATTATTATTATTATTATTATTATTATTATTATCATTTCTAATATTATTTTAGTATTAACATAATTTTAACAGACAAAAGATGTATATACATATATATACAAAAATGTATTAAATACATATAATATAACCAAATTAATATTTTTATTTATTTTAAATATATAAAATAAATATATGAAACATATAGGTTATTAATATAAAAATGATATAACTAATAAATTCTTATATATATAAATCTGTTCGATTACAATTATGTGTGTTAATATATACATAAATGATATAGGTTCATGAATCCGAGGTCAACCTTATACTTGTTAAATGATGTCATATGTATTTTTACTACAAAATACAGTATGGTGAGTTTCATTTGCCCTTTTTACTCTTTACATTTTTGGGCTGAGAATACATGCGCTGTTTTTACAACTGCTTTATTAAATGCTTTTGAAATATATTTTGAACTGTGAATACATTCAAATGCTTTATTAACTATTTTACAATATTTATATGCGTGAGTTTCATTTGATTCCCTTTTACTCTTTACATTTTTGGGACTGAGAATACATGCGCTATTTTTACAACTGCTTTATTAAATGCTTTTGAAATACATTTTGAACTGCGAATACATGCAAATGTTTTATTCACTGTTTTACAATATTTATATGTGTGAGTTTCATTATTCCCTTTTTATATACATTTTGGGCTGAGAATACATGCAAATGCTTTATTAACTGTTTTACAATATTTATATGCGTGAGTTCATTTGCTCCCTTTTTACTCTTTACGTTTTTGGGCTGAGAATACATGCAAATGCTTTATTAACTGTTATACAATATTTATACGCGTGAGTTTCATTAACCCCTTTTTAAATGTTTTTGCAATATATATTTTTGGGACTGAGAATACATGCGATGTTTTTATAACTGTTTTATGAAATAGACACAAGTAATTGAACTACATTATATGGTTGAATGATCGAAATCGAATATGCCCCTTTTTATTAAGTCTGGTAATCTAAGAATTAGGGAACAGACACCCTAATTGACGCGAACTCTAAAGATAGATCTATCGGGCCCAACAAGCCCCATCCAAAGTCCCGGGTGCTTTAGTACTTCGAAATTTATATCATGTCCGAAGGAGGATCCCGGAATGATGGGGATATTCTTATATGCATATTGTGAATGTCGGTTACCAGGTGTTCAATCCATATGAAGGATATTTTTGTCTCTATGCATGGGACGTATGTTTATGAGAAATAGAAATATGAAATCTTGTGGTCTATTAAAATTATGAAATGATTATTTATGATAAACTAATGAACTCACCAACCTTTTGGTTGACACTTGAAAGCATGTTTATTCTCGGGTATGAAAGAAACGTTCCGCTGTGCATTTGCTCATTTTAAAGACAGTATTTGGAGTTGATCATCGCAATGGAACCAGTTGTTGGTGACTTCGTCCAGATGGTTTAGGACTGGTCCTTTCATACTAAACTCAAATAGCATACGTCTGTTTTATAGTTTAGCCTAGGGTTTCTATGCCTGGAACAGACGGGAATGTGAAGCCCTATGGATCCATATACAACTACTCGCGCCCACCAGTTCTTATAACCAGCAGTTACTAGTTACCAAAGCTAAGGGATTTTCGGTTCAAACTCGGTGTAGAATTTAGTATGTACTTGTATCCATTGCGTTTAAAATAAAGTGCATGTATTCTCAGCCCAAAAATATAGATTGCAAAAGCAATTAAAAAGGAAGCATATGAAACTCACCTTAGCAGCATATAAAGTCGTTCACCAAAATGTGACTGAAACTCGGATTACCAAATAATCGTAGATCTCAACCTAGAGAACATATGTTGGTCAATAAATGTCTATCAAGCTAGGTCTGGTCATAGTATATCACAATCCTAATGCTCGAGATCGACATACAAAAGTTATCCAAAGTCGTTTCAAAAAGTCAATTTTGACAATAGTTCAATAAAACGAGACGTTCCTTAAATAAGGATTCATTTATTCGGTTGGTAATATTCAAAAATCCAATTTTATCAATCTCGTAAACAAGTTGTTTAAATCTTAATTGCAAATTCAAAAGCAATTTCAATTAACATCAATCATAATTCAGTTGATCATATCTTTTAATCCGTTCATCGAACCTATTCGATATCTAAATGAAAAGTTATTGATTTTCGCCAGCTTTTCAAAAACATGCATATCATATACCTTTTATCAGTAATATATGTATTTAATTTGTGATTCATCATAAACTGTTTAACGACGAAATTTAGCATACAAGCATGCATAAATATATATACTCGAGCACTAGACATGGATACACTATTAATATATAAAATATAAAATATAAATGCTTACGTATCAATATTGTGATTCAATATTGCAGAAAAGTACGTAGACGTAACAGAGATGATAACACTAGGTTTGATTCACAAATATACCCTCGAACATTACCCATAACCTCCTTGGCAATAACCCATAATTTCCTTAGCTCTATCCCGCTTGAAAACCATTTTGAAGGTGACACGCTCATAACCTCGTCGTAGTATTTTAGGTATATATACTACTAATAATAATATTATAATAAGATTAATAATAATAATATTAATCTTAATAATAATAATAATAATAATAATAATAATAATAATAATAATAATAATAATAATAATAATTAATAATAATAATAATAATAATAATAATATAATAAATAATAATACGGAGGAATGAATCGAGCTTTTATAGCATGAGTTTTCAGTGTTTTTGCCATGCGATCGCATGGCCGCCTTATCTATTTTTGTTTGCTAGTTCGTCGACAGCAAATAGTGTTCACTGTAGTAAATAGTATCTACTATAGCAAATAGTGTTACTGTAGCAAATAGTGTTTACTGTAGCAAAGTCGTTTCCACTGTAGCACGTAGCAAAGTACGGTTTCACTGTAGCAAATAGTGTTTCACTGTAGCAAAGTCGTTTTCACTGTAGCACTATAGCAAAGTACGGTTTCACTGTAGCAAATAGTGTTTTACTGTAGCAAAGTCATTTTTACTGTAGCAAATAGTGTTTTAATGTAGGAAAGTCGTTTTTACTTGTACATATATATATATATATATATATATATATATATATATATATATATATATATATACATACATATAATTGTTCATGAATCGTCGAGAGCAGTCAAATGTAATTTAATACATGAAACAGTTCTAAAATTTTGAGATTCAACTTCATAGACTTTACTTATCGTGTCGGAAACATTAAATCATATCGAGAATTTAGTTCAAATTAAGTCAAAATTTTCCGGGTTATCACATGACGTGTTTGTATTGATTATAGAAAATTAAATTACGCCACCAGAAAAGATCACTTTCCCTTACCTTTCATTGATCAAATGTTGGAAAGATTAGCCAGAAATAGTTACTATTGTTTTCTTAATGGTTTTTCCGGATATTTTCAAATTCCAATAGGACCCAAGGACCAAGAGAAAACCACATTCACGTGCCCTTATGGTACTTTTGCTTACAAACGCATGTCATTTGGACTTTGCAACGCCCCTGCAACCTTTCAAAGGTGCATGATGACGATTTTTCACGACATGATAGAAGAATGCATGGAAGTTTTCATGGATGACTTTTCAGTCTTCGGTGATTCGTTTGAATCATGTCTAGTTAATCTTGAACGAATGCTTATTAGATGCGAACAATCAAATCTAGTTCTTAATTGGGAGAAATGCCATTTCATGGTTAAAGAAGGCATCATTCTTGGACATAAAATCTCAAAGGAAGGAATTGAAATGGATAGAGCTAAAGTAGATGTAATTTCTAAACTTCCACATCCCACCAATGTTAGAGGAGTTAGGAGTTTTCTAGGGCATGCCAGTTTTTACCGACGTTTTATAAAAGATTTTTCTAAAATTGCCACTCCTATAAATAAACTCCTAGAAAAGGATGCTCCATTCATCTTTTCAGATGAATGCATAAAATCTTTTAATATTCTTAAAGAAAAACTCACTAATGTGCCAATCATGATAACTCCAAATTGGAATCAATCGTTTGAACTTATGTGCGATGCAAGTGATTTTGCAATGAGGGCCGTTTTAGGACAAAGGATTGAAAAACGATTTCAACCTATATATTATGCTAGTAAGACGTTACAAGGAGCACAGATGAATTACACAACTACTGAGAAAGAACTCCTTGCTATTGTCTTTGCTTTTGACAAATTTTGTTCATATCTCGTTCTAGCTAAAACGGTGGTCTATACCGACCATTCTGCTCTTAGATACCTATTTTCGAAACAAGATGCTAAACCACGATTAATTTGTTGGATCTTACTCTTACAAGAGTTCGATATTGAAATCCGAGACAAAAAGGGAGCAGAAAATCTCGCTGCTGATCATCTTTCTCGTCTTGAGAATCCCGAATTAGAAGTTCTAAATGAATCGGCCATACAAGACAATTTTCCTGATGAATATCTATTGAAGATAGATTATAATGAAATTCCATTGTTTGCAGACTATGCAAACTATTTAGTATGTGGATTCCTTGAAAAAGGATTATCGTACCAAAAGCGAAAGAAATCCTTTAGTGATATAAAACACTATTTCTGGGAAGATCCACATTTGTTTAAAAGTTGTCTCGATGGAATAATACGCCGATGTGTATTCGGAGATGAAGCTAGTCAAATCTTAAACCATTGTCACATAGGACCAACAGGAGGGCATTATGGGCCTCAACTCATAGCAAGAAAAGTTTACGATGCTGGATTCTATTGGCCTACAATTTTCAAAGACGCACACCTTCTTAGCAAATCATGTTATGCTTGTCAAAGGGCCGGAAAAATAAGTCAACGTGATGAAATGCCACAAAATGTCATTCAAGTATGTAAAGTATTTGACATCTGGGGTATTGACTTTATGGGTCCATTTCCAAAATCTCATAATAATCTATACATTCTCGTTGCCATTGATTATGTATCTAAATGGGCAGAAGCACAAGCTCTCCCAACTAACGATGCACTAGTTGTAGTCAAATTTTTAAAAAGTCTTTTTGCAAGGTTTGGAACACCGAAAGCTTTAATAAGTGATCGGGGTACTCATTTTTGTAATAATCAACTTGAGAAAGTTCTTTAAAGATATGGAGTAACTCATAAAATCTCAACCGCATATCATCCACAAACAAGTGGACAAGTTGAAAATACCAACCGAGCATTAAAACTTATTCTAGAGAAAACCGTAGGATCAAATCCGAAGGAATGGTCCATGAAATTGGAGGATGCACTCTGAGCTTTTAGAACAGCCTACAAAACTCTAATTAGAACCACACCTTTTAGACTCGTCTACGGAAAAGCATGTCATCTTCTAGTAGAAATTGAACACAAAGCATTTTGGGCTTTGAAGACTTGTAATCTTGATTTACATGAAGCTGGACGTCTACGGTTAAGTCAATTAAACGAATTTGAAGAATTAAGACAAGAAGCATAAGAAAATTCGTTAATCTATAAGGAAAGAACGAAGAAATGGCATGATAAAAGAATCAGAAGTTCAAAAGAATTTAAAGAAGGAGACATAGTTCTTCTTTTCAATTCACGATTCAAGCTATTTCCTGAAAAATTGAAATCAAGATGGTCTGGACCATTCATAGTCAAAAGAGTTTTCCCATACGGATCTGTATAATTAATAAATTCAAATGGGATTGAATTTAAGGTTAATGGTCACAGAGTTAAACATTACATAGATAGTCCGATAGAAGTTGACAACGAAGTTAATCACAATTTCGACACCACAACTAACTAAGTGTGGGGAGAATCAAGTCTTTTAAGGATAATAGTTATTTCTGTTAGAGTTAGATATTCTGTTTTCGTGTAATTTTCGAGAATGGAACCCGAATGGTCTTTCCCTAGCAGACCCTAAAGAACTAGTCTTCTCCCCCCATTCTGAATTTTTAATTTTTTTAGGGTTTTACGAGATGAAGACTTCCTGTGAACTAAACTATGGTCTAATGCTACACGCTTTGATCACTAAACGTAATAATGACACACTTCCAAGTGAATTGGTATCATTAATCAGAGGCAAATTGGACAGAGTAAGAAAAGAATCCAGGAACGAAAATAATAAGTTACAATTTGGTAAAGGAAAATTGAAATCCGCAGCAAAAAGAAGAGCACGACACCTTGAAAGATGTCACAAATGCGGAAAATGGTCACACGAAGGAAAATGCTCAATGAATCAGACATATTCCAATACCGAATTTGTTACTCTATGCAGAGACGGACCGTTCATATGTTTGGAAGAAAAATCGTTGAATGCTCGAGGTTACGCCTATGTAGCTATGGAAAACTAATTAGTCCGACTATCTTATGAGTGGGCTAGAGCATATCACTGAGAATTCTATCTCACAGGTAAGTATGTACAGTTTTTATTTTTATTTTTATTATTTTTTTAACCTTTTGATAATAAATGTTAAATCGTTCGCTATAAAGTATTAAATTGGTATTTAATAAAATTAGGTCTTGCGACCGAAATTATTGATATCATACAAAAATTTATTACATCACTGCGAAATTTACCGTTTATTCATAAGGTATAAATATCTTTAATCAATCAACCCAAAATATTTCAAAAATTCGTCATGAGTTAAACTAGGTTATAGAACCGAAATTACTTTACCGAAAAGAGGGGCATATATTTTTGATAATATTTGATTGATTAAAGTGGGATAAAATACCAAAAAGATTCTTAATTTTTATTTTTACTTTGTTTTTAAAATTAATATTAAATCAATATTGTAAACTTTTTAAAATCAATATATTTAAGTTTGTAAATATTTGAAAAATTAATATTTTTAATATAAGTTTGTATGTGTAAAAACAAAAATATAATATAAGTTTGGTGTGAATTTTTAATAATATTAATATGAATTTTTAATTTTATGCATTTTTAAATTTATGTTTGGTGTGAATTTAAAAACAAAAAATTTACTTTATTTCACTAAGTTAAAAATTGATTTCTAAAAATTCGTCGTAAGTTGAAGACTAGGTCGTTGAACCGAAATTGCCTTACCCAAGGGAGGGACGAGAACTTTTATTATCATTATTTTTAATCTTATTAAATTAAAATATGCCAAAAACATTAAAAAAATCCAAAAATCTTTACTTTTAAAACCGCGCTTAAAATTGACAAATTTCAAAATTTTATCGAGGGACGGACTAGGACATCGTTCCGAAACGCCCTCATCCTAAAAAGAAACAAATTTTTAAAATTTTATTAATATATGTTTTAAAAGTTATAAGGTTTTTATTAAAAAAAAAAAGCAAAAATGTACTGTACCCGAACCCCATGCGATCGCATGAGATTTGGCCTTCCAGTCCATGCGATCGCATGGAGCTGGAATTTTGGCCAGAAACAAAAGGCCAATCGACTGCTTCTCTTCACCACAACACATACATACACATACGAAACTCTCTCAAATCCTCACCAAATTTCACCAAATTTTCACCGTAATTCGTCAAATTTCTTGCTCTAATCATGCATAGGTTCGGATTCTTCAACAAAAAGGTAAAAATTACACCCCTAAACTCATAAATTTTCCAGTTTTTGTGATAATTACAAATATTTTACCTAATGCAATTTTGTTAATTTCTAGTGTAATTAGTGTTAAATTGTTAGTATATTATGCATGTATAACCTAGATTGATGCTATTTAACATGATTTGAAGCCAAAAACTTCAAAATTTTTAGAAATCTAGGGTTTGTGTTCTTGAGCAATTTGGGGCTTTTTGATATAAACAGGTTATGGCCAATTTTTGTCATGAATTGTTGCTAAAGTAAGTAGTGTAACATATTTAGGTAGTTAAATGATCCAAACATTGATCCTAAACATGATTTTTGAAGATTAAAGTGGACTTTTTAGGTGCAAAATTCATGAACTTGATTAATTTGATATAATTGCCATTTGAGACTTGTCTAATTGCTAGTAATGACTATTTTGACATGTTATTTGAGTTGAATGCTTGTGAACTTTGTATACATTTTCATATATGCTTATTTGAAAAAGTGTAGAATTGTTAAAATTGTGAAAATGTGTATAAGTTTAATTTTGATTTAACATGTTATTGTGATTGTTTCAAGTTGTTATTTTGCTAACACTAATGCATATTTGGATGCACAAATTTTGTGTTTAATGTGTTTTGCAGAGAACCGATACTGGAGGTTCGTCATCATCTAGACAACCACAGCCGGAACCTGAACCAGAATATGAGCTACAATATGAGCCAGAACCCGAACGAGAACCACAACAGGAACAACAATATCAACCTGATCAACACGTTCCTTATTATGATCCGCTACCATTTGTAGATGCCTTTACAGTATTTCCGATGCATCCGCCAGTAGAATACCCAACGATTCCTGAACATACATTGCATCCTAATCTGAGATTCGATAGAAGCTGGAGAGATTACCCGGCATATCAAAGTAATAAATTCAAATTAGTAACGAAAGAGGTTGAGGTGCCGAGGGTAATCGATTGGGAGCCTTTGGAAAGGGTCCAGTTAGTTAACTCAGTTAGGGAACATCTGATCCAAAGGTATGGTAGTTCTTCTTTTCCCGATTGGGAACATCTTTTCACCATTCATAGACCTGTATATAAGGAATGGTGTGTTGAGCTTATGAGTACTATTTTGTTAAACGTAGATGTAGATAGATTAGATGATAGAAGTTTTCTTAGATTTATACTTGGCCATAGGATGTACAGGATGTCCATGATGGACATGGCCAGGGCTTTGCAGATATATACTCCTGGTGAGTTGCTACTACCCGATTGTATGAATTTGATTTATCGTGGTGAAAGGGTAGATAGGAATTTTGACGCGAACGCCGTCTGGAGGCGTATGTCAAATTATAATGTTTTTACGCTAGGAGGAAAACACTCCTACTTACATATTAACAAAGCCGAACTTCGTATAATTCATAGATTTCTGGTTAACTCGATTACACAGAGAGGTCACAACAAGGAGAAAATGACCTTACATGATTTATTTTACCTAAAGTGTATTCGAGTCCCAAGAAGCTTTGTTAATATCCCCTACTGTGTTGGTTTTTATTTGTCTAAAATGGTGGAAGGAATACAGGAAGGGGGGATAATTGGAGGAGGTATTTTTGTTACTCTCATTAGAGAGTATTTAGGTGTAGATAGGGACCAAGGGTCCACTTTTGGTATGTAGGGAGCAGGTTGAGCCTTTAGGATTAAAGGTCTATCAGGGTGCTAAGGTATTGAAAAGCAGACGCAATCAGGCAGTACCCTATGAAGGTAATCATCCTCAGGTAGAGAGAGTTTCAGACGAGGAAATGGAGGAAGCGGATGACATTAGGGATGTCATTCGAGAGGCTATGACTGATGTCTACCAGCGTGTAGAAGAGGGAGAAATGACAAACGAGGAGAGATTTCATCGGATGGAGCAGTGGCAAGCCCGGAATGAGTACGAGCATTCCAGGCAACGACAGCATGATAGATGGGACTTTCATCAGCATTAAATTATAAGCTGGCTGTCACCTCAGGATCACTACGTTCTGACCCGACCCGCTTACTATCCTCCATACCAGCCCGAGATGAGACTGCCATTTACTCTCTACGACCCTAACCAGGCATACCAGTACACCTATAACCAACCATGGAACCCGGACGACAACATGAACTGGAACCCCTATCCAGACTGATTTAGTTCCTATTGGTGACTTCTATGATTTTTATATTTTTAGTATTTTTATTTATTTATGTTTAAACATATGATATTGTAATGCATTAATGTATTGTTTAATATTTTTATTATGTTGTACTAATATTTCATATTTGATTTGAAAGTGGGATTTTAAGTTCCATTTCAAATTACTATGCTTGTTTATATTTGTATTCTATGTATTTTATTTCATGTATACAACAGGGTAAAACATCGCATTTTCAAAGACTGGCATTAAGTTCAGCAAAAGCTAGTACTTTTGACGACAAAACGAAAAACAAATGTGATGTAACAACAAGACGAAATGAACAAATGATGTGCACCATTTATCATTCAGCAAACAAACGCCAATATGTTTGGAAACTTTGGTAAAATTTAATCATTTTCCACGCTAATCACCCTTAATAATTTAAATTGTTACTGATTTCTTGCAAATGAGGGCATTGCAAGATCTTATGTGTGGGAAGGGGTTAAATTCTTTCGGATTTTTAAAATTTTTAACTTAAAATACTTGGTTACCATTAAAAATACTAGTAACGTAGTAGTTGTATTAGAATCCAGTGCTCTCTGATAATAAAGAACAGCCCTAGTCTTATATACTGACTACCCAATTCTAGTAAAATTTTTCAAAATTTTCAATTAAATGAACTCAAAATCATGTTTATACATATTTATGAACGATAAAACTAGTTGTTAAACACCGAAATTATTGTTACCTTGGAAAGGACATAAATTGAGAAACAACCTAAAATATTAGAATTCATTTAACAATGGAATAGAGGAGAACAAAAAGGCAAAGAAAAATATAACTAAAAGCTAAGTGTGGGAAGAATTTACCAAGTTATTTAAAAATATATATCACATATTTTTGTACAAATAAATTGAAGATACTTTTACTTTGGACTAAATTAATCTGTTTTACCCGGAAAACTTCAATATATTTGAAAGAAAGATGGATCTACACGATGAATCAATTCCATCATTAAAAGGAAGTAAAGTCTTCTAAAAAAGAAACGCGCTTCTTGATTTAGGTCATGAAGTTGTCGTCCAGACCAGTTGTAGAGTCTACGAAAAACCTTAAAAAGTTTTCTCTAAAATCAGCTGGAAATCCACGGACCTCAGCATCAAACAGGGTCGCCAAGTGGTCAGACTTATCCTAACCATGAGAGGATCTGTCTCGTAAAATGGGGAGGGCGTCGTGCAAATTAGCTTGATAAGACTAATGAATCAGACTCCCAGAAAGGATAATCTCCTTAAAAGATCAAAAATCAGCTTTTAAGCCTCATATTACTCAATCCTAGAGATTGACCTTAAAGATTGACAATTACAAACTCATGGAATTCGATGATATCTAAACTCGAGCTTGAACGAGAAAATATTTTAATCAAAATTACAAACCGATTTGTTTTCTGAAAACCCATTTTCAATGCGTTAATTACCATTGAACGTAAAATCCTAGAAATTCACCTGGAATTCATTAGGTCACCTGAACCAAATCGGGTGTCAACCGTAAGAACGGTGGTTGCATAGCATGGTCAAAGACAGGACCTTGTGCCAGACCGAAAAATTATAAGGGTGAGCTTTACTATTGCTCCTACCAAGGATAGTAATTGCATCCAACACGTTATAGACCATAATTAAAAGCATGTCAGGGGACATTGCCTTAACAGTTGCTTGTTCATCGCTTTCCTTTACAATCGGACGGTAGTTTACCAAAAGGTAATATACGTAGCAAGTATACTGGACGTGTTGCTTTCCTAATATAAGGTTAGCAAGTGGGTGACACAAAACCGCAAGTTTTGAGCTAAAATTTTATCATCTGAAACCCACAAAACCCACAAAAACAATTTGCCAACACCGGTGAAGGGTTATTCCGGAAAACTTATCTAGGGTAAAATCTAGATTTAATTTTCAAAAGATCAAATGTTTTCATAAAGATCCAATTTCATAACGGATCTAAATTTTCATAGTCATGTGGGACTGTAAACCACATCGTTACTACCATTGTTCATACCGCCGTATAAAAATCACTGATGTACAAAGTGTGAAGAATAAAGAAGTGATTCTAGTATTTTTATTTCAAGACTATATTGCTTGAGGACAAGCAACGCTCAAGTGTGGGAATATTTGATAATGCTAAAAACGAACATATATTTCATAGCATTATCCCTCAAGAAAGACAAGCTTTTAGTTGCAATTGTTCTATTTACAAGTGATATTCGTTTAAATAATAAAAGGTAAAGACAAAAGACAGATTCGACGAATTGAAGATGCAAACGACCAAAAAGCTCAAAAGTACAAAGTACAATCAAAGTGGTTCCAATTATTGATAAGAAACGTCTCAAAATTACAAGAGTGCAAGACGCAAAATGCAAAGTACAAGATATTAAATTGTACGCAAGGACGTTCGAAAATCCGGAACCGGGACCAGAGTCAACTCTCAACGCTCGACGCAACGGACTAAAAATTACAAATCAACTATGCACATAAATATAATATAATATTTAAACAATTCTTATAATTATTTATATATTATATTTATTTATAAAAAAACCGTCTGCAGAAGAAACAAGCTCATGTGAGCTGGAAAAGCAGGCCATGCGATCGCATGGCCTGGCACTTATAAAACCATGCGATCGCATGGAGGCCTTTTTCTGGCCACATGCCTATAAAAGTCAGGCTTTGCACGAACCTAAAACATATCTTTTTCTCTTCTCATTCATATACGTAAATATATATATATATATATATATATATATATATATTTTAATTTTAATTTTAATTTTAATTTTAAATTCTAATAATAAGGGTATGTTAGCGAATGTTGTAGGGGTGTAAGTCGAAATTCTGTCCGTGTAACGCTACGCTATTTTTAATCATTGTAAGTTATGTTCAACCTTTTTACATTAATGTCTCGTAGGTAAGTTATTATTATGCTTATTTAATCCGAAGTAATCATGATGTTGGGCTAAAATATTTAAATTGGGTAATTGGGCTTTGTACCATAATTGGGGTTTGGACAAAAGAACGACACTTATGGAAATTAGACTATGGGCTATTAATGGGCTTTATATTTGTTTAACTAAATAATAGTTTGTTAATTTTAATATAAAGATTTACAATTGGACGTACCTATAAATAACCATATACACTCGATCGGACACGATGGGCGGGATATTTATATGTACGAATAATCGTTCATTTAACCGGACACGGGAATGGATTAATAGTCACTAGAATTATTAAAACAATGGTGAATTATGTGCAAGGACACTTGGCATAATTGCTAACAAAGTATTAAAACCTTGGGTTACATGCAGTCGATATGCTGGTGTAATTATTAAACAAAGTATTAAGACCTGTTTACAGTTTAAGTCCCCAATTAGTTGGAATATTTGACTTCGGGTATAAGGATAATTTGATGAGGACACTCCCACTTTATATTTATGACTGATGGACTGTTATGGACAAAAACCAGATGGACATATTAAATAATCTAGGACAAAGGACAATTAACCCTTGGGAATAAACTAAAATCAACACGTCAAACATCATGATTACGGAAGTTTAAATAAGCATAATTCCTTTAATTTCATATTTAATTGCACTTTTAATTATCGCACTTTTATTTATCGCAATTTCATTATCGTTATTTATTTTACGCTTTAAATTAAGTTTTTTATATTTTTACATTAGGTTTTAACCGTGACTAAAGTTTTAAAATCGACAAACCGGTCATTAAACGGTAAAAACCCCCCCTTTTATAATAATACTATTTATATATATATTTTTGTATTTTTACAAATATAAGTTAAAACTAATATAGCGTTAAGCTTGTTTAAGTCTCCCTGTGGAACGAACCGGACTTACTAAAAACTACACTACTGTACGATTAGGTACACTGCCTATAAGTGTTGTAGCAAGGTTTAAGTATATTCACTCTATAAATAAATAAATAACTTGTGTAAAATTGTATCGTATTTAATAGTATTTCGTTGTAAAAATAATACTATTTCTTAGTACACCTCGCACACATCAGATACAAATCCAAAGCGAGTGGAAGCATTTTTAAAACTTTACAAAATCATACTCTTCCACGGATCATTGTACAAAACTTTAGCAAACAAAATAAATTAATGAAACTTAACAAGAGAAGATTAGAATACAACCTTTGTAGCCTTTTGAAGACCGAATTTGAAAACCCAAAGAAGAGTTCCTCTAAACGGTAGATACCCAAAGTTCCAACCTTGCTTCGATCTATACCTTCTACTTAACGGATATTTTTTTCTTCGTTATTTCCACCAAAAACCGAACCCAATTATAGATTTCAAGTATTTTGGTTACTTGAAAATAAGAAAGAAAAATAGCATTTTTGTATGTGTGTTTTTGTATCTTTTTCATGACTTTTCAAATACCAAGACTTGGTATTATATATTACATAATTGATACAATTAATACATCTAGTACAAATGTAATAAATAAATATTTGGAAAGATTTGCAAAATCAAATCTTTATATAAAATAAGATTTACAAAATCAAATCAAATCTTATATCTTATATAAAATATGATTTGCAAAATCTAATCAAATCTCTACATATATAGATGTGTAAGTATATGTATACACATAAAAAAAACTTACATAATTTATTAAACCATTAACTAATGATTAATAAGTTAATTTCCGATTAGAAGGTATATCAAACAATTTTACGATTGGCCTTTGTGTGTGACTGAATAGGATAAATGGACTTTAATTATTTAATGTCATGGGCATATCTTCGAAATATATGTACCACGGTCGAACCGTAGCCAACCCGAGAACATATTTCCAACAGACTCCCACTTGCACTGACATTAATAATATTGGTCTGTCTTAAAAGACACACCATGTGTAACAACTAGTCTGCTACGTTACACTCCTATATTTTGATTTATATCAATCATCCTTTTGTTCAAGATATCTATATGAACGTGTGACATGGTTAAGTGTCAATCATCATCGTTCAAGATTATGTTTCCCGATGGAGATTTGTGGTGATCAAATAGACTGTAATTGCATTAATTCAGTCGTAGCATGGCCATGCATTTAATTCAGCACAAATCAACGAGAGGCCCAGAGATATCGCTTAAACTCGCTTAAAGAAGAAGGAACAAATTGCTTCTACTGTATTGACATCCACCACATTCCATGATATACCCAATCTGCTCCCTTATGACCGGTATTTACGCACAGCGTTAGAAACAGGTCAAAGTATGACATAGTTTGTGTCAGGATTTCTCATACATATCCACTCTAGGATAAATGATGTTGCCATCTTAGAGCTTACCTTTTGACTTAAAACCATGAAGTAATGTCTAAGTGTGGTCATTCCAGAACCTTGAATCAACTATCAAGTTCCTCATGAATGTAGTTTCATATAAGCCTATATTACTACACTTCATAGCAGCCTTAATTCAATTCTCTCTTCCTTAGAGAATGACAGACTGTGGAAGTTTATGAAATGATATTCATTGGAAGTTAAAATATGAAAAATGAAACATGGCAATATATAATGAAATGATCGCATCGTGCGTTTAATATAATCTCAATATATTAATCATCAGATCAATTGCAACATATATTATTACCCAATGTTTAAAGTTTCAAACTTAACATAAAAAATACAATCAAACTTTATCATTAATGACACGAATGCCAATAGACATGCTATAAGCATCATGCTTAGTCTGTGGCAAAGGCTTGGTGAAAGGATCAGCCAAGTTCTTAGTCGTGTCTACTCTACTTAATAATATATCATTTTCTGCTACAAGTTGACGGATGTAATGGTACTTTCTGAGTAAGTGCCGTGTATGCTTTTGTGACCTCGGTTCTTGAGCCAAGACAACAGCACTCACATTATCGCAGAAAATCTCAACAGGATCATGGATTGTAGGAACCACACCTAGATCTCCGATGAATTTCTTTATCCACATGGCCTCTTTAGCAGCCTCATTTACTGCTATATACTCAGCTTCTGTCGTAGAATCAGCAATAGTACTTTTCTTGCCACTTCTCCATGTGATGGCTCCACATTTCAACATAAATACAAATCCTGATTGTGAAGAGCAATCATCTCTATCTGATTGGAAACTATCGTCCGAGTATCCTTTGACGCTCAGCTCGTCATTCCCACCATAGACCAAGAACATCTCTTTAGTCCTCTTAAATACTTTAGAATGTTCTTGACTGCTATCCAATGAGCTTCACCAGGATTGGCCTGATAACGACTAGTCATGCTTAGTGCATACGACACGTCAGGCCTAGTGCATATCATCGCATACATGATCGATCCTATAGCTGAAGCATATGGAGTCTGACTCATGGTAGCTGACTCCAAGTCAGAATTAGGACATTGAGACTTGCTCAATATCATTCCAGGGTTCATAGGAACGCACCCTTTCTTGGAGTTATGCATACCGAATTTCTTCAGTATCTTATCTATATATGCACTTTGGTTTAGCCCAATTAATCTCCTTGACCTATCTCGATAGATCTTTATTTCCAAAATATATGATGCATCTCCTATGTCTTTCATGAAGAAACATTTCCCTAGCCAAGCTTTGACATCTTTCAATGTCAGGATATTGTTTCCCATGAGTAATATGTCATCGACATATAGTACAAGGAAGACTACAACACTCCCACTAGACCTAACATAGACACATGGCTCATCTTCGCATCTAATAAAACCAAATTCTTTGATTTTCTCATTAAAGCAAAGATTCTAGCTACGAGAAGCTTGTTTATGTCCATAAATGGACTTTTGAAGCTTGCACACATTATTAGGATACTTAGGATGTACATAACCCTCATGTTGTGTCATAAACACATCCTCTGTTAGCTTACCATTAAGGAACGCTGTTTTTACATCCATTTGCCATATCTCTTAGTCATAAAATGCATCTATGGCAAGAAGTATTCTAACGAATTTCAACATATCTATTGGTGAAAAAGTTTCATCATAGTCTACACCATATTGTTGCGTGTAACCCTTAGCCACCAGTCTGGCTTTGAATGTGTGTACATTTCCATCCATATCAGTCTTCTTCTTGAAGACCCACTTACACCCAATGGTTTTAGCACCTGGTATATGATTAATCAAGGTCCAGACTTGATTATCATGCATGGATTGGATCTTGTTGTCCATAGCCTCCTTCCATTTGGCAGACTCGGGGCCTGTTGTAGTGACCCGAACTTTTCCATGTTTATATATATTAAATGAAATTGTTATTTACATGATTAAGTGTTTCCAACATGTTAAGCAATCAAACTTGTTAAGACTTGATTAATTGAAATAGGTTTCATATAGACATTTGACCACCCAAGTTGACCGGTGATTCACGAACGCTAAAACTTGTAAAAACTATATGATGACATATATATGATTATATATAGTTAACATGATATTATGATAAGTAAGTATCTCATTAGGTATTTTAACAATGAGTTATATACATAAAATTGTGTTTATTGAATTAATAAACTTGAAACGATATATATAACGATTATCGTTATAACAACGTCTTACTAATTACATATGGATCATATTAAGATATTGTTACACTATGTTTAATCATGATAAATGATAAGTAAACATGTCATTATATATATTAACAATGAACTACATATGTAAAACAAGACTACTAACTTAAGAATTTCGAAACGAGACATATATGTAACGATTATCGTTGTAACAACATTTAACTGTATATATATTATACTAAGATATATTAATATATCATAATATCATGATAATGTAATAATTTAACATCTCTTTAGATATAATAAACAATGGGTTAACAACATTTAACAAGATCGTTAACCTAAAGGTTTCAAAACAACATTTACATGTAACGACTAACGATGACTTAACGACTCAGTTAAAATGTATATACATGTAGTGTTTTAATATGTATTCATACACTTTTGAAAGACTTCAAGACACTTACCAAAATACTTCTACTTAACAAAAATGCTTACAATTACATCCTCGTTCAGTTTCATCAACAATTCTACTCGTATGCACCTGTATTCGTATTCGTACAATACACAGCTTCTAAATGTATGTACTATTGGTATATACACTCTAATAATCAGCTCTTAGCAGCCCATGTGAGTTACCTAACACATGTGGGAACCATCATTTGGAAACTAGCATGAAATATCTCATAAAATTACAAAAATATTAGTAATCATTCATGACTTATTTACATGAAAACAAAATTACATATCCTTTATATCTAATCCATATACCAACGACCAAAAACACCTATAAACACTTTCATTCTTCAATTTTCTTCATCTAATTGATCTCTCTCAAGTTCCATCTTCAAGATCTAAGTGTTCTTCATAAATTCTACAAGTTCTAGTTTCATAAAATCAAGAATACTTCCAAGTTTACTAGCTCACTTCCAATCTTGTAAAGTGATCACCCAACCTCAATAAATCCTTGTTATTTACAGTAATATATCATTCTAAATCAAGGTAATACTCATATACAAATTTTGATTCAATTCCTATAACTATAACTATCTTAATTCGAGTGATAATCTTACTTGAACTTGTTTTCGTGTCATGATTCTACTTCAAGAACTTTCAAGCCATCTAAGATCGTTTGAAGCTAGATCATTACTTGTCACTTCCAGTAGGTTTACCTACTAAACTTGAGGTAGTAATGATGTTCATAACATCATTCGATTCATACATATAAAACTATCTTATTCGAAGATTTGAACATGTAATCACTAGAACATAGTTTAGTTAATTCTAAACTTGTTCGCAAACAAAAGTTAATCCTTATAACTTGACTTTTAAAATCAACTAAACACATGTTCTATATCTATATGATATTCCAACTTAATGATTTAAAATCGAAAAACACGAAAAACACCATAAAACCTGATATACGCTGTCGTAGTAACACCGTGGGCTGTTTTGGGTTAGTTAATTAAAAACTATGTTAAACTTTGATTTAAAAGTTGTTCTTCTGGGAAAATGATTTTTCTTATGAACATGAAGCTATATCCAAAAATCATGGTTAAACTCAAAGTGGAAGTATGTTTTCTAAAATGGTCATCTAGACGTCGTTCTTTTGACTGAAATGACTACCTTTACAAAAACGACTTGTAACTTATATTTCCAACTATAAACCTATAATTTTTCTGTTTAGATTCATAAAATAGAGTTCAATATTAAACCATAGCAATTTTATTCACTCAAATCGGATTTAAAACGAACAAGTAATGGGTAAAACAAGATTGGATATTTTTTTATTGTTGTAGCTACGGGAAATATTGTAACAATTCTATACAAATCATATCCTAGCTAACTTATATTGTATTATACATGTATTCTAATATATTATATAATCTTGGGATACCATAGACACGTATGCAAATGTTTTGACATATCATATCGACCCATGTATATATATTATTTGGAACAACTATAGACACTCTATATGCAGTAATGTTGGAGTTAGCTATACAGGGTTGAGGTTGATTCCAAAAATATATATACTTTGAGTTGTGATCTAGCCTGAGACGTGTATACACTGGGTCGTGGATTGATTCAAGATAATATATATCGATTTATTTCTGTACATCTAACTGTGGACAACTAGTTGTAGGTTACTAACGAGGACAGCTGACTTAATAAACTTAAAACAGTAAAACGTATTAAAAATATTATCAATATAATTTGAACATACTTTGATATATATGTACATAGTTGTTATAGGTTCGTGAATCGACCAGTGGCCAAGTCTTATTACCCGACGAAGTAAAAATCTGTGAAAGTGAGTTATAGTCCCACTTTTAAAATCTAATAATTTGGGATGAGAATACATGCAATTTTTTAAATGTTTTACGAAATAGAAACAAGTAATTGAAACTACATTATATGGGTGAATGATCAAAGCCAAATATGCCCCTTTTGCTTGGTAACCTAAGAATTAGTAAACCGGTCTACTAATTGACGCGAATCCTAAAGATAGATCTATTGGGCCTAACGAACCCCATCCAAAGTACCGGATGCTTTAGTACTTTGAATTCGTTTATATCTTGTCCGAAGGATTTCCCGGAATGATAGGGGATAATCTTATACGCATCTTATTAATGTCGGTTACCAGGTGTTCACCATATGAATGAATTTTATCTCTATGTGTGGGATGTATATTGAAATATGAAATCTTGTGGTCTATTATTATGATTTGATAATATATAGGTTAAACCTATAACTCACCAACATTTTTGTTGACATTTTAAGCATGTTTATTTTCAGGTGATTATTAAGAGCTTCCACTGTTGCATACTAAAATAAGGATAAGATTTGGAGTCCATGTTTGTAAGATATTATGTAAAAACTGCATTCAAGAAACTTATTTTTGATGTAATATATTCTTATTGTAAACCATTATGTAATGGTCGTGTGTAAACGGTATATTTTAGATTATCATTATTTGATAATCTACGTAATGCTTTTTAAACATTTATCGATAAAATAAAGGTTATGGTTGTTTTAAAAATGAATGCAGTCTTTGAAAAACGTCTCTTATAGAGGTCAAAACCTCGCGACGAAATCAATTAATATAGAACATTTATAATCAATATGAACGGGACATTTCAGTTGGTATCCGACCGTTGGTCTTAGAGAATCAGAAAATTGCATTAGTGTGTCTTACCGAGTTTGTTAGGATGCATTAGTGAGTCTGGACTTCGACCGTGTTTTTCTTCAAAAACGATTGCTTAACATTTTTTTGTTGGAAACTATATATTATTAACATGTAAATATTATGTGATATATTAATCTCTTAACGTGTTTGATATTGTGTGATAGATGTCTACCTCTAGTACAAATCCCATCAATTCACCTAATAATAATGAAGAGTCGAATATATTTTGGGAAGATTCACAAATTCCCGAAGAAGAACTGGAAGAGGAGGAACGGAAGAGGAGGAACCGGAAGAGGAGGAACCAGTAGAAGAGGAACCGGAAGAGGAAGAACCGGAAGAGGAAGAAGTTTCGGAGGAAGAAATATTAATACCTACAGTAATTCGATTAAATAAAAGAAAATCCTCAACCAACGGACCAAAGTTAATAATGGTCAATGGTGTTTCCGCCGAGGAAGTAAAATATTGGGAAGATTACCAATTTTCCGATGAATCGGATCCCGATGAGGATTCCGATGATGTTATAGAAATTACCTCGACCCAATTTAATAAAGTGAAAGAAAATAATAAGGGAAAAGGTATAAAAATAGAGAAACCCGATTCCAACCCCGATGAACTTTATATGTATCGGCAACATCCGTATTTCCTAAAATGTAACAATGACTCGAGAACCTCTAAACCACCAGGTTTTTCTAAACCATTGTGGAAAATGACGGCTCGTATTAGAGGAACACCATATATTCCTAGAAAATTAGAAAAACGGACCAATTCCGAAGAAGAAGAAACCAGTGATTCAGATTAGAGGGTTGTAATCATGTTGTGTATTATATGTATTGTAGTGTGCTTGTACTTTTATGTTCTATGTAAAAATTGCTTGTATTATTTGTTAATTATCTTTTACAAATCTAATCCTTATCTATTTTACAGTGTAAAAACAAAATGGACGTTAAGGGTAGACAACCAAAGAAGACATACCAGAGGATATGATTGAGGAAATCTTGTCTAGAGTCGGTCAGAATTCATCAGCACATTTAGTTATGGCGAAATTAACTTGTCAAACATTTGAAAGACTTTCCAGAAATGCCTTAGTTTATAAAAGGCTTTCCTTTGATAGGTGGGGTATATCATGAAAGGACCCGTTCATATACATTATAAATGATTCACAATAGTTGATTACATTGCGAGGTATTTGACCTCTATATGATACATTTTACAAACATTGCATTCGTTTTTAAAAGACAAACTTTCTTTACATCGAAAATTGACAGGCATGCATACCATTTCATAATATCCACTATCCAACTATAAATTGATTTAATAATAATCTTTGATGAACTCAATGACTCGAATGCAACGTTCTTCGAAATATGCTATGAAAGACTCCAAGTAATATCTTTAAAATGAGCAAATGCACAGCGGGAGATTTCTTTAACACCTAAGAATAAACATGCTTTAAAGTGTCAACCAAAAGGTTAGTGAGTTCATTAGTTTATCATAATCATTTATTTCCATCATTTTAATAGACCACAAGAATTTCATTTTCAGTTCTCATAAATATACGTCCCATGCATAGAGACAAAAATAATCATTCATATGGTGAACACCTGGTAACCGATATTAACTAGATACATATAAGAATATCCCCTATCATTCCGGGATCCTCCTTCGGACATGATATAAATTTCGAAGTACTAAAGCATCCGGTACTTTGGATGGGGTTTGTTAGGCCCAATAGATCTATCTTTAGGATTCGCGTCAATTAGGGTGTCTGTTCCCTAATTCTTAGATTACCAGACTTAATAAAAAGGGGCATATTCGATTTCGATAATTCAACCATAGAATGTAGTTTCACGTACTTGTGTCTATTTCGTAAAACATTTATAAAAGTTGCGCATGTATTCTCAGCCCAAAAATATAAAGGGTAAAAAGGCAAATGAAACTCACCATACTGTATTTCGTAGTAAAAATACATATAACGTCATTGAACAAGTGCAAGGTTGGCCTCGGATTCACGAACCTAAATTAATTATATATATTTATTTGTTGGTCAATATTTGTCTAACAAATTAGGTCAAGTCATAGTGTACCACAATCCTAATGCTCGAGACTAATATGCAAAAGTCAACAAAAGTAAATTTGACTCAAAATAATTTCCAAAAATCTATACATGATTAATATATAGTTTAAATATCATCATTTTATATTTTTAAATATTTTTAAAAGATTTATTAGAGTAAATAATATAATTTATTTATTAATAAATAAAATTTTATATTAAATTTATATAATAAAATATACTTTTATATATATTAAGTAATAAAATTTATAGGGTTCATTTAATATCATAAAGATAATATGATAGGTATTATTAAAGTAAGTTATTACACGTAGTAAAATATGTTTGTATCACATATTTATTTGATAAAATAATATCTATAATGATAGTAAGTAAAAGTTGTATTATTTTGTAATAATAATTATTATTATAAAAATATCAATATTTATAATTACTAAGATGACATTATGATAAAACGATAATTCTAATTATGATAACTTTAATATTTACGATAATTTTTAATATTATCTTTAAAATAATAATTCTATTTAAAATAATAATAATAATAATGATATTTTATAGTAACAATGACATTTCTATTAAAATGATAATTTTTGTTAAAATGATAGTTTTAATACTAACGATACTTTTAATAATAATAGTAATGATAAAAATAATAAGAACGATAATTTTATCTAAATTAATATCTTATAATATTTTAATTTCATCATTATACTCTTACTCATTATTTCCTAATCGTTTCGTTTAATAGCTTTTAATCGTCTTTTATATCGTGTTCATAATAATGATAATAATAGTAATCAAAATATTTAGGTGTTACAATTATTTGTTTTAATTACACTAATATTAATAATGATAGTTACTATAATATTATTAACGATAATACTAATAATTATCTTAATGATAATATAGTAATAATAATAATAACAATAACAATAACCATTTTTAAATAATGATATATATATATTAATAATGATAATAATAATAATAATAATAATAATACTAATAATAATAATAATAATAATAATGATAATTGGATAATAATAATAATAATAATACTAATTATAACTTTAACGATAATAACGATAGTAATAAAAAAAACAATTTTTAATGATAAATCCCTTTTATTGATAAAGATAATAATAATGATAATAATAAGATAAAACTAGAACGACGATAAAAACGACGATAATAATAATCATTTTTAATAAAAATATCGAAAATTCAATTGATTATAACTTCTAATCCGTTCATCGAAACCATTCGATATCTAAAGGAAAAGTTCTTAATTTTTCGCTAGCTTTCCAAGGACATGCATATCTTATACCTTATCTCAACCGCAAGTGTAACTAATTCAAGATTCAACCTAACCTGTCTAAGGGTAATATCAAAAGTACAAGCATGCATAATCCTAAATACTCGAGCACTAGACAGGGATACACTATTAGTATGTAAAAGTTAAATTATGAGTACTCACGTATCAATATTGAGATTCAATATTGCAGGAAAGGTACGTAGACGCAACGGAAATGATAAACACTATATTGACCTCGCGAGCATACGCATGAACCATACTCAATCACCTCCATAGCTATAACTCATAATTTCCTTAATCCTATCCTACTCGAAAAATAATTTCGAAATCACTCGGACAGCACTCCGTCGTAATATTTTATGTATACTAATAATATCTTGAAATAATACGGAGTAAATATATATATGTAAATCGATTGAGAGAGTTTAGAGAAAAATATTTTCAAGTTTCTATGAAATAATGAAACCTATTGAATTCTATTTATAATAGATTTTTGAATTATTAAAGTGAATTATTAAAGTATGAGTTATTAAAGTGAATTATTAAAGTATGAATTATTAAAGTGAATTATTAAAGTATGAATTATTAAAGTGAATTATTAAAGTATAAATTATTAAAGTATGAATTATTAAAGTGAATTATTAAAGTTAAAGTAAAGTAAAAATAAAGTAAAGGTAAAGTTTAAGTATAGTAAAAGTATAAAACTATGTACGTATTATACGCGTATAAATATATATAATATTAATTTAAATCGTTATATATATTTAATAAAATAAAATATAAATATCGTTATCTTTATCATACTAGTTAAGTAATGAGTTGTCAAAAGTGGTTCTAGATATTTATAAAAGTTATATACGTTTTAATAATAAAGTTCTTTTTAAACTGAAAACGTTTTTGTACGTTTGAAACTAAATAGATCAATCGAGTCTTTATGAGATTCAATCTTCCACTATCCTTTGTCTAGTTCTCAATGATTGACAATTTGTTCTTATTTATAAATTACTTTACCATTTTCCGAATATTGTTAAAATGGAAAGATTTCTCAAATCAACGTGGGCCTTTCAACAGAGACTTGTAATCATAATTTAATATATCTGATAATTCAATCATTTGATCTTATCTTCTAATTCCATTGATAAACATTTTGAAACAGATACAATCATATAAAGTATTTAATCTAATATTTTGTTTACGTTTCAAGTTATAATATATATACACATATACATATATAATCATATTCGTTTAATGGTTCGTGAATCGTTGGAACTTGGTCGAGGTTGAATGAATGTATGAACATAGTTTAAAATTCTTGAAATTTACGCACGGTTGATGCTGAGCTAAGTCACAATTACAACCTAAATGAGAAGACACGAGTGAGTGATCACCCGTACGGCTGATGAAGCCAACTCGTACGTGTGATGAATGAATCGTATGGGTGAGTCAACAGCAGGGGTATATAAAGTCTTATGTTCTTCATTTTAGGTTAAGCCTCTTATTTGTTACACACACTCAGATCTAGTGAGCTCCTCCGATTCTCTCTCAGTCCAAATCACCCATGTGGTGAATAATAGCTCTAGGTGTTGATCTAATCACACTTGATTTAGTTGTGGTTTGACTAAATTAATCAAAAAAAAACTTAACCTATTCACTAGAGGGTTTGATTCACTTATTCTGCCATTGTGTGAGTTAAATCTGTTGATTTCTAAGTTCCTAGTCATGTTTCATCACCTTCTATTCTTTCCCCCTCAACTCATATTTTAAAGTATTCATCAATATGCTCCATCCAGCTCTGATTCTCGATATACTTCTAACTTTCATATCGGTCATTCTTCTTTTTCATTTACCGCCGGAAGAATCTATTTACTTCTACTATACTCTTGGGTTTATAGTGTTTCTAGTTCTCCCGTGTCTTTATATTGCTATATGCATCGATATATGGTTTATAATTTCTGGTTTGTCGTTGGGCTTTATATGTTCCCTTATATTTCAAAGTCTCTGCTTCTGTCTTCTATAATCATTATCATTCACAGTTAATGCTCTCTTTTATTTGCTGCAATTTATACCCCAATTTCTATTTCGGAGTTTTGTCCTTTCGTTTCTTCTTCTTGCGATTAAGCACCGCTTGTAATGGTCCAGAATTCACAGATATGAATTTCGGAATGAACATTGTTAATGTTCTAGGAAGGAAATTGTGATGGCACGATCTTGACTTGTCAAATTACTAGAATACCTTGGAAAAAGCCGAATCATCAAGAAATATTTTCTTGATATTTTAGAGGTTAAATAGAATACAAGAGTCGTATAACATGGCACATGATGATGTTATGATCTGTGAATCATCACGTTCCATTTAGAAACTCAGCATGACTTACTGTAATATAATCACATTGATCAAGTGTCATTATATTATATTAATTCATGCTTCAGTTCTCAACACTACTTCAAAATATTCCTATTTTAAACTTGAATCTTTCAGAATTTAGAAACTAAAATAGTTTCTTTTATGATGTAATACAGATAGCGCGAAGAGGTAAATGATTTCAAATAAGAAAAATTAAGAAAATATCTTCAGAAATATGGAGGATATTTATAATGAAAGATATGATGATATTTTAGAATTTCTAATATCAGAGGATGATGAAGAATATTGTCCGCAGGGGTTTAGAGTCAGGAGCAAGGTATTCATTAATGACTTTAGCAGGTACTGAATCATTTGGATCCTTTAAAGTCAGGTTCAGTCTTTGTAATTTGTCCACAGCCTCCTTCCTACTTTGCTCAATCCGTTTTTCAGTTCCAAAACTTCTCTTTTTCTGCGCTTTGCCAGCACACTTCATCATTATCATCCAGCTTTTACCATTTAAAGTCGTTTATAGTTTTTGCTGCTTCATCAGCATTTTTTCCATTTTCGAAGAACCAATTCGTAGTTCGGAGTATTTTTCAGAAACTTCACATTCAAATTAAGTCCAGAAGATAGACGTCATATATACACATATAACTGTTGGCGCAGACATGCTGCAAGATTTCAAAATAGTGATTGCTAATTCCCAATGATTCGTATGGCAATTCTCATTACAAGATGCGAATGAGTAAATGATGGGGTTTCAATGAATAATTATGATGACTTTTTGGAGAGGCTAAAGTCAAAGGGTAATGAAGTTGTTGGTACATCTGCTAATAATATGGTGGAATGTAAAAGGTTCCCTGGTAACGATGGTGTATATCTCAAGGTTATAATAAGGTTAGTCTGACTGAAAAGTCGAAGTTGACTTGCTGGAGCTGTGACAAAACTGGCTACTTTGAATAGGAGTCGCAAAGTTATTTTTGCTAATAAATGCCAAAGAATCTGACGCGGATACGTTGTTTAAACTTTTACTTTGGTTTCAAGAGTTTTTCGGGTACATAACTGTGGGTAACATGTGGTTGGATCATCATCTCGATTGCTCATCATTCGAAGTGTCTTCAGAAATTTTCGAAGGGTTTGAACACAGATTGTAATCGTTAACATACATTTGATGTTCTAACACAGTTTTGAAGTCAAAATATAGCTTGTGAAAGATGTAAGGATCTAAGAGTGATGATTTTGGTCATATCTCAAGTTAAATTTTGAGATTTCAAAATCAGAATATGTAATTAAATTTTAAATGAGTATGGTTGTTTTGATTTCTATAAAAGAATGTATATTGTTGTGAAAGTAGGGAGTATAATGGATGATTTGCTGAATCAGATTCGAAGAATGTAACATATTAATTGTGAATTTATATATCTCTCGGGTATTGCCTACCCGTTAAAAAAAAAATTTCACAATTAATATTTTGTACAAAAGAATTTTATTACAGTCTTTATGAAAATATATATATGTATATTTTCTTCAGATGTAATATAGATTTAATGAGTTAATGTTAAATTAAACTCATTTGATTTACGGTTGAAACTAGAATTGAATAATCCCTAAAGGCTTTAAAAAGTACATAACTTTTACGCAGTATTTCTTTAATGACATTGAAATTATGAATCAATACTTCGTTATTTGTTGATGTATGGTGTTCGGTTCGTGGAATTCTTGTGAATTTCGCAAAGTACGAATGATGTTATCTGAAAAGTTTCGGGTACATTGATGATGAAAGTGTAAAATCAAATATATACTTGATTTATTATGAATTGGAATTTGTTGAATTGCGACAGAGATTGTAGTTAACACTGGTTAAGTTGCGGCCGAAGGACGTACATTATTGCGTATTTGTAATATGAATTAACCGAGTAGTTAAGATTCACACACAATAGCTTAGCACTGAAAGATTTATTTCAATATATATATATATATATATATATATATATATATATATATATATAATATACATATAATTTCTTCAGAGGAAATGAGTTAATTCTTCATAACTCGTTGATACAATATAAACGTTATTGATTCGTAATGATGTCCACAGTGATTCTTGAACTGACGGAGTTTGTGATGTTATCGGTGTTGTTGATTTGGATGTTGACTGTACTGACGATGCTGGTAACGCTGATGGTACTATTGATGTTGTTGGTAAAGCAAGTTTAGCTTGTTAATCACACACCATTTTTGTCAGGGTTTCTACTCTTCCTTCCATCATTTTGGTTCACTTAACTGATTTATGGTTAGGGCTAGATTAGATAATCTCTAAGACTTTAGAGATTACATAATCGCCGCGGAATGTTTCTCCAATGAAGTTATGAATTAATACTTCGTCAGTTATTGTTGTTGGTACTCCTTGGTATCTATGGTGCGTATGACGTTGATGCTCGTGGGACAGATTGTGAAGTTGAGGTTTACGACGCGGTTGTGGTTAGAGGTGGTAATGGTACTGTTGGCGTTGATGATGGTGGTACTGTTTATGCTGCTGATGCTGCTACTGGTGTTTGTAATCTCTGCACCATATTCTCCAAAGCCACTACCCGAGTGCGAAGCTCGTTGACTTCTTCTATTACACCGGGGTGATTGTCGGTTCGGACGAGCGGATAAATAAAATCTAAAATTTGATGTAATATATAATCGTGACGAGATACTCTGGAAATGAGCGAGAAAATGGTGTTTCGGACAGGTTCGCCGGTAAGTGCTTCAGGTTCTTCATCAAGAGGGCAATGTGGTGGATGGAAGGGATCACCTTCTTCTTGTCTCCAATGATTAAGGAGGCTACGAACCCATCCCCAATTCATCCAGAATAGGTGATGACTGATTGGTTGATCTATTCCGGTCACACTGCTTTCGGAGCTTGAATGGGATTCCATTTCGGAATCTGAGTGACTTGAACTGATGACGAATTTCATTTCGTACGATTGGATAAAGGATTTTTTTTTTCGATATGAAATGATTTTGGCTAACGGATGGTATTCTAATTACATAGAATATATATATATATATATATATATATATATATATATATATATATATATATATATATATATATATATATATAGATCAAAAGATTTCGTAGATTACGGAGGACTTTGCGGGATATGTCAGGCAAAGTTTAAAGTAACAGATACGATAAGATATGATTTAGCAGATATGCTAAGATATGAATTTTTGTCTATACACTATTCATGCAATCAATACAGCAAGACGTGTCTTAGACTAAAAATGATAAGCAGGTAATTTCCTGAGGATGATAAGTAGTTAATTTTCGACACAAAATGATAAGCAAAACTTTTGACATGCAAATACGGTCGAAGTCCAGACTCACTAATGCATCATATCGACTTATCAGTTAGACACACTAATGCAGACCTGGTTCGCTAAGACCACCGCTCTGATACCAACTGAAAGGACCCATTCATATACATTATAAACGATTCACAATAGTTGATTACATTGAGAGGTATTTGACCTCTATATGATACATTTTACAAACATTGCATTCGTTTTTAAAAGACAAACTTTCTTTACATCGAAAATTGACCGGCATGCATACCATTTCATAATATCCACTATCCAACTATAAATTGATTTAATAATAATCTTTGATGAACTCAATGACTCGAATGCAACGTTCTTCGAAATATGCTATGAAAGACTCCAAGTAATATCTTTAAAATGAGCAAATGCACAGCGGGAGATTTCTTTAACACCTGAGAATAAACATGCTTTAAAGTGTCAACCAAAAGGTTGGTGAGTTCATTAGTTTATCATAATCATTTATTTCCATCATTTTAATAGACCACAAGAATTTCATTTTCAGTTCTCATAAATATACGTCCCATGCATAGAGACAAAAATAATCATTCATATGGTGAACACCTGGTAACCGACATTAACTAGATACATATAAGAATATCCCCTATCATTCCGGGATCCTCCTTCGGACATGATATAAATTTCGAAGTACTAAAGCATTCGGTACTTTGGATGGGGTTTGTTAGGCCCAATAGATCTATCTTTAGGATTCGCGTCAATTAGGGTGTCTGTTCCCTAATTCTTAGATTACCAGACTTAATAAAAAGGGGCATATTCGATTTCGATAATTCAACCATAGAATGTAGTTTCACGTACTTGTGTCTATTTCGTAAAACATTTATAAAAGTTGCACATGTATTCTCAGCCCAAAAATATAAAGGGTAAAAAGGCAAATGAAACTCACCATACTGTATTTCTTAGTAAAAATACATATAACGTCATTGAATAAGTGCAAGGTTGGCCTCGGATTCACGAACCTAAATTAATTATATATATTTATATGTTGGTCAATATTTGTCTAACAAATTAAGTCAAGTCATAGTGTACCACAATCCTAATGCTCGAGACTAATATGTAAAAGTCAACAAAAGTAAATTTGACTCAAAATAATTTCCAAAAATCTATACATGATTAATATATAGTTTAAATATCGTCGTTTTATATTTTTAAATATTTTTAAAAGATTTATTAGAGTAAATAATATAATTTATTTATTAATAAATAAAATTTTATATTAAATTTATATAATAAAATATGCCTTTATATATATTAAGTAATAAAATTTATAGGGTTCATTTAATATCATAAAGATAATATGATAGGTATTATTAAGTAAGTTATTACACGTAGTAAAATATGTTTGTATCACATATTTATTTGATAAAATAATATCTATAATGATAGTAAGTAAAAGTTGTATTATTTTGTAATAATAATTATTATTATAAAAATATCAATATTTATAATTACTAAGATGACATTATGATAAAACGATAATTCTAATTATGATAACTTTAATATTTACGATAATTTTTAATATTATCTTTAAAATAATAATTCTATTTAAAATAATAATAATAATAATGATATTTTATAGTAACAATGACATTTCTATTAAAATGATAATTTTTATTAAAATGATAGTTTTAATACTAACGATACTTTTAATAATAATAGTAATGATAAAAATAATAAGAACGATAATTTTATCTAAATTAATATCTTATAATATTTTAATTTCATCATGATACTCTTACTCATTATTTCCTAATCGTTTCATTTATTTGCTTTTAATCGTCTTTTATATCATGTTCATAATAATGATAATAATAGTAATTAAAATATTTAGGTGTTACAATTATTTGTTTTAATTACACTAATATTAATAATGATAGTTACTATAATATTATTAACGATAATACTAATAATTATCTTAATGATAATATAGTAATAATAATAATAACAATAACAATAACCATTTTTAAATATTGATATATATATATATATTAATAATGATAATAATAATAATAATAATAATACTAATAATAATAATAATAATAATAATAATAATAATAATAATAATAATAATAATAATGATAATTGGATAATAATAATAATAATAATAATACTAATTATAACTTTAACGATAATAACGATAGTAATAAAAAAACAATTTTTAATGATAAATCCCTTTTATTGATAAAGATAATAATAATGATAATAATAAGATAAAACTAGAACGACGATAAAAACGACGATAATAATAATCATTTTTAATAAAAATATCGAAAATTCAATTGATTATAACTTCTAATCCGTTCATCGAAACCATTCGATATCTAAAGGAAAAGTTCTTAATTTTTCGCTAGCTTTCCAAGGACATGCATATCTTATACCTTATCTCAACCGCAAGTGTAACTAATTCAAGATTCAACCTAACCTGTCTAAGGGCAATATCAAAAGTACAAGCATGCATAATCCTAAATACTCGAGCACTAGTCAGGGATACACTATTGGTATGTAAAAGTTAAATTATGAGTACTCACGTATCAATATTGAGATTCAATATTGCAGGAAAGGTACGTAGACGCAACGGAAATGATAAACACTATATTGACCTCACGAGCATACCCATGAACCATACTCAATCACCTTCATAGCTATAACTCATAATTTCCTTAATCCTATCCTACTCGAAAAACAATTTCGAAATCACTCGGACAGCACTCCATCGTAATATTTTATGTATACTAATAATATCTTGAAATAATACGGAGTAAATATATATATATGTAAATCGATTGAGAGAGTTTAGAGAAAAATATTTTCAAGTTTCTATGAAATAATGAAACCTATTGAATTCTATTTATAATAGATTTTTGAATTATTAAAGTGAATTATTAAAGTATGAATTATTAAAGTGAATTATTAAAGTATGAATTATTAAAGTGAATTATTAAAGTATGAATTATTAAAGTGAATTATTAAAGTATAAATTATTAAAGTATGAATTATTAAAGTGAATTATTAAAGTTAAAGTAAAGTAAAAATAAAGTAAAGGTAAAGTTTAAGTATAGTAAAAGTATAAAACTATGTACGTATTATACGCGTATAAATATATATAATATTAATTTAAATCGTTATATATATTTAATAAAATAAAATATAAATATCGTTATCTTTATCATACTAGTTAAGTAATGAGTTGTCAAAAGTGGTTCTAGATATTTATAAAAGTTATATACGTTTTAATAATAAAGTTCTTTTTAAACTGAAAACGTTTTTGTACGTTTGAAACTAAATAGATCAATCGAGTCTTTATGAGATTCAATCTTCTACTATCCTTTGTCTAGTTCTCAATGATTGACAATTTGTTCTTATTTATAAATTACTTTACCATTTTCCGAATATTGTTAAAATGGAAAGATTTCTCAAATCAACGTGGGCCTTTCAACAGAGACTTGTAATCATAATTTAATATATCTGATAATTCAATCATTTGATCTTATCTTCTAATTCCATTGATAAACATTTTGAAACAGATACAATCATATAAAGTATTTAATCTAATATTTTGTTTATGTTTCAAGTTATAATATATATACACATATACATATATAATCATATTCGTTTAATGGTTCGTGAATCGTTGGAACTTGGTCGAGGTTGAATGAATGTATGAACATAGTTTAAAATTCTTGAAATTTAACTTAACACATATTGCTTATTGTGTCGGAAACATATAAAGATTAAAGTTTAAATTTGGTTGGAAATTTCCGGGTTGTCACATATCACATTGGGGAGACCGTAAGTTACGCCGTGTTTTCTTTAAAGTGTTAAATGCGGGGAACCCAAATGCAATTTTATGCTACGGGTTAAGAACCTATTTTGACTTAACATATCCCAACATAGGATTTTGTGAGTTAGAAAGAGCTTCTAACATGCAACATAAAGAAGCATGTTATACTTACGAGTTAGTGATGTTCGCTTCTCACCAAAGTGAGAAAAAGAACATCGGGTTACAACTTTTAAATAAAACCTTCCCACAAGTGACGGATTCAGTGGTTGGGGTGAGAAACAAGGTTTTTAGAATATTACGGGGCGGTTGGACATTACGAAACCCTCGTCCTTTTGATGACATTACAACATGCTGCCTAGCCAATGGTCATAACGGTTACTTTCCACAAGATCAAGGATGGGAAATCGTCTTAGTAAAACTTGAATGCATGACTTGTTACTGGACTTATGAATTACGTGTCTTTATTTCTTTTGCTGAACGACTTGCGTATTAATTAGAATTTCCTTTATCGCTCCCGTGTAGCAAAGTTATTATGTGCTATATTTCATCCTATATGTATAATAGCATTATTGTAAGTTTGTATATATTGTATAATATTTGAACGCGAAAGATTATTATAATCAGTTTTTCATATAGAATTATAGTAGTTAAATTGTGTATTAGCTACTAAGTATGAACTTAACGGGTAGGTACTACCCGAATTAAAACTATAAAATGCTAATATGAAGAAAAACTTTTATAAATGAGTTCATACTATGCTACGAAATACTATTGACTACTCTTAAAATTCTATATGATTAACTTAATTCTTTTGGGCTATTTTTGAAGGAAATGGCACCGGCAACTCGTCAGAATTTGAACATGAGTGAGGAAGACTTCCGTGTTTTCCTTGCAGCAAACATAGCCGCAGTACAGGCTGCGATGCAAAATAACAATAACTCTGGATCTCGCAGTGGAACTAATTTCACAAGAAATCATGTAGGATGCTCCTACAAAGAATTCACTGCCTGCAAACCTTTGGAATTTGATGGAACCGAGGGTCCATTGGATTGAAACGGTGGACCGAGAAATTCGAATCGGTGTTTGCCATAAGTAAGTGTATTGAAGAGGATAAAGTTAAGTACGCTACACATACCTTCGCAGGTACTGCGTTAACGTGGTGGAACACCTATCTTGAACAGGTTAACAAAATGCTGCTTACGCACTACCATGGTCGGCATTCAAGCAATTGATGAACGAGCAGTACCGTCCTAGAAACGAAGTCAATAAACTCAAGGCAGGACTTAGAGAGTTACAAACACAAGGGTTCGACGTTACCACATATGAACGACGATTCACAGAGTTGTGCCTATTGTGTCCGGGAGCATTCGAAGATGAAGAAGAGAAGATCGACACGTTTGTAAAAGGGTTACCAGTAAGGATTCAAGAAGATGTGAGTTCACACGAGCCTGCTTCTATACAGAAGGCAAGTCGAATGGCTCATAAACTCATAAATCAGATTGAGGGAAGAATTAAAGAGCATGCGGTCGAAGAAGCCAACACGAAACAACTCAAGAGGAAATGGGAAGAAAACAGTGACAAGAGTCACCAGTACAACAACAACAACAATTATAACCACAATCGCAACAACTATCCCAACAACAGCAACAACAATCACAACAATAACCGCAATCCTAACAATAACTACAACAAACATCCCAACAACAACAACAACTACAACAACCGTTTCAACAACAATAACAATCCCAACAACAACCTCAATAACAACAACGGCAACAAAAACCAAAAACAGCCATGTCATAGGTGTGAAGAAAATCATCAGGGGTTTTGCACGACATTTTGCAACAGGTGTAAAAGAAATGGTCATAGCGCGACAAAGTGTGAGGTCTACGGACCAAAGTTTAATAGAAATAAAGGAACAAATAATGTCAGAACAAGTAATGCCGAAACGAATAGTGTCGGAGCAAGTAATACCAACGCTGTTTGTTATAAATGTGGAAAACTGGGCCACATTATTAGAAATTGCCCTAATCAGGGGAATACTAATGGGCAGGGCCGTGGAAGAGTTTTCAATATTAATATGGCAGAAGCGCAGGAAGACCCGGAGCTGGTTACGGGTACGTTTCTCATTGACAATAAATCTGCTTATGTTTTATTTAATTCGGGTGCGGATAGAAGCTATATGAGTAGAGATTTTTGTGCTAAACTAAGTTGTTCACCGACGCCCTTGGATAATAACTTTTTACTCGAATTAGCAAACGGTAAATTAATTACAGCAGATAATGTATGTCGGAATCGAGAAATTAAACTGGTTAGCGAAACATTTAAGATTGACTTGATACCAGTAGAGTTAGGGAGTTTCGATGTGATAATCGGTATGGACTGTTTAAAAGAAGTAAAAGCAGAAATCGTTTGTTACAAAAATGCAATTCGCATTATACGAGAAAAAGGAAAACCCTTAATGGTGTACGGAGAAAAGAGCAACGCGAAGTTAAATCTTATTAGTAACCTGAAGGCAAAAAAACTAATAAGAAAAGGTTGCTATGCTGTGCTAGCACACGTCGAGAAAGTCAATTCCGAAGAAAAGAACATCAATGATGTTCCCGTCACAAAAGAATTTCCCGATGTATTTCTGAAAGAATTACCGGGACTACCTCCACACCGATCCGTTGAATTTCAAATAGACCTTGTACCGGGAGCTGCACCAATAGCTCGTGCTCCATACAGACTCGCACCCAGCGAAATGAAGGAACTTCAGAGCCAATTACAAGAACTTTTAGAGCGTGGTTTCATTCGACCAAGCACATCACCGTGGGGAGCTCCTGTTTTATTTGTCAAGAAGAAGGATGGTACATTTAGGTTGTGTATCGACTACCGAGAGTTGAACAAACTTACCATCAAGAACCGCTACCCACTACCGAGAATCGACGACTTATTTGATCAACTACAAGGCTCGTCGGTTTATTCGAAGATTGATTTACGTTCTGGGTATCATCAAATGCGGGTGAAGGAGGATGATATTCCAAAGACTGCTTTTAGGACGCGTTACGGTCATTACGAGTTTATGGTTATGCCTTTTGGGTTGACTAACGCACCAGCTGTGTTCATGGACCTCATGAACCGAGTGTGTAGACCATACCTTGACAAGTTTTTCATTGTTTTCATCGATGACATACTTATTTACTTGAAGAATGATCAAGAGCATGAAGAACATTTGAGAAAAGTGCTAGAGTTGCTGAGAAAAGAAAAACTGTACGCTAAGTTTTCAAAGTGTGCATTTTGGTTGGAAGAAGTTCAATTCCTCGGTCACATAGTGAACAAAGAAGGTATTCAGGTGGATCCAGCAAAGATTGAAACCGTTGAAAAGTGGAAAACCCCGAAAACTCCGAAGCACATACGCCAATTTTTAGGGCTGGCTGGTTATTACAGGAGATTCATCCAAGATTTTTGAAAAATAGCAAAACCCTTGACTGCATTGATGCATAAAGGGAAGAAATTTGAATGGAAGGATGAACAAGAGAAAGCATTTCAATTGTTGAAGAAAAAGTTAACTACGGCACCTATATTGTCATTACCTGAAGGGAATGATGATTTTGTGATATATTGTAATGCCTCAAAGCAAGGTCTTGGTTGTGTATTAATGCAATGAACGAAAGTAATTGCTTATGCGTCTAGACAATTGAAGATTCACGAGCAAAATTATACGACGCATGATTTGGAATTAGGCGGGGTTGTTTTTGCATTAAAGACTTGGAGGCACTACTTATATGGGGTCAAAAGTATTATATATACCGACCACAAAAGTCTTCAACACATATTTAATCAGAAACAACTGGACATGAGGCATCGTAGGTGGATTGAATTGTTGAATGATTACGACTTTGAGATTCGTTACCACCCTGGGAAGGAAAATGTGGTAGCCGACGCCTTGAACAGAAAGGACAGAGAATCCATTCGAGTAAAATCTATGAATATAATGATTCACAATAATCTTACTACTCAAATAAAGGTGGCGCAACAAGGAGTTTTAAAAGAAGAAAATTTAAAGGATGAAATACCCAAATGATCGGAGAAGCATCTTAATATTCGGGAAGACGGAACCCGGTATAGGGCTGAAATAATTTGGGTACTAAAATTTGGAGATATGAGAGAAATGGTACTTAGAGAAGCTCATAAAACCAGATACTCAATACATCCTGGAACGAGGAAGATGTACAAGGATCTCAAGAAACATTTTTGGTGGCCAGCTATGAAAGTCGATGTTGCTAAATACGTAGGGGAATGTTTGACGTGTTCTAAGGTCAAAGCGGAGCATCAGAAACCATCAGGTCTACTTCAATAACCCGAAATCCCAGAATGGAAATGGGAAAACATTACCATGGATTTCATCACTAAATTGCCAAGGACTGCAAGTGGTTTTGATACTATTTGGGTAATAGTTGATCGTTTCACCAAATCAGCACACTTCCTACCAATAAGAGAAGATGACAAGATGGAGAAGTTAGCACGACTGTATTTGAAGGAAGTCGTCTCCAGACATGGAATACCAATCTCTATTATCTCTGATACGGATGGCAGATTTATTTCAAGATTCTGGCAGACATTACAGCAAGCATTAGGAACTCGTCTAGACATGAGTACTGCCTATCATCCACAAACTGATGGGCAGAGTGAAAGGACGATACAAACGCTTGAAGACGTGCTACGAGCATGTGTTATTGATTTCGGAAACAGTTGGGATCGACATCTACCATTAACAGAATTTTCATACAACAACAGCTACCATTCAAGCATTGAGATGGCGCCGTTTGAAGCACTTTATGGTAGAAAGTGCAGGTCTCCAATTTGTTGGAGTGAAGTGGGGGATAGATAGATTACGGGTCCGAAGATAATACAAGAAACTACCGAGAAGATCATCCAAATTCAACAACGGTTGAAAACCGCCCAAAGTCGACAAAAGAGCTACGCCGACATTAAAAGAAAAGATATAGAATTTGAAATTGGAGAGATGGTCATGCTTAAGGTTGCACCTTGGAAAGGAGTTGTTCGATTTGGTAAACGAGGGAAATTAAATCCAAGGTATATTGGACCATTCAAGATTATTGATCGTGTCGGACCAGTAGCTTACCAACTTGAGTTACCTCAACAACTCGCGGCTGTACATAACACTTTCCAAGTCTCGAATTTTAAGAAATGTTTTGCTAAATAAGATCTCACTATTCAGTTAGACGAAATCCAAATCAACGAAAAACTTCAATTCATCGAAGAACCCGTCGAAATAATGGATCGTGAGGTTAAAAGACTTAAACAAAACAAGATACCAATTGTTAAGGTTCGATGGAATGCTTGTAGAGGACCCGAGTTCACCTGGGAACGAGAATATCAGATGAAGAAGAAATACCTGCACTTATTTCCAGAAGATACGTCAACACCTCCAACTGCTTAAAATTTCGAGATGAAATTTATTTAACGGGTAGGTACTGTAGTGACCCGAACTTTTCCATGTTTATATATAGTAAATGAAATTGTTATTTACATGATTAAGTGTTTCCAACATGTTAAGCAATCAAACTTGTTAAGACTTGATTAATTGAAATAGGTTTCATATAGACATTTGACCACCCAAGTTGACCGGTGATTCACGAACGTTAAAACTAGTAAAAACTATATGATGACATATATATGATTATATATATATAGTTAACATTATATTATGATAAGTAAGTATCTCATTAGGTATTTTAACAATGAGTTATATACATAAAATTGTGTTTATTGAATTAAGAAACTTGAAACGATATATATAACGATTATCGTTATAACAACGTCTTACTAATTACATATGAATCATATTAAGATATTATTACACTATGTTTAATCATGATAAATGATAAGTAAACATGTCATTATGTATATTAACAATGAACTACATATGTAAAACAAGACTACTAACTTAAGAATTTTGAAACGAGACATATATGTAACGATTATCGTTGTAACAACATTTAACTGTATATATATCATACTAAGATATATTAATATATCATAATATCATGAAAATGTAATAATTTAACATCTCTTTAGATATAATAAACAATGGGTTAACAACATTTAACAAGATCGTTAACCTAAAGGTTTCAAAACAACATTTACATGTAACGACTAACGATGACTTAACGACTCAGTTAAAATGTATATACATGTAGTGTTTTAATATGTATTCATACACTTTTGAAAGACTTCAAGACACTTATCAAAATACTTCTACTTAACAAAAATTCTTACAATTACATCCTCGTTCAGTTTCATCAACAATTCTACTCGTATGCACCCGTATTCGTACTCGTACAATACACAGCTTCTAAATGTATGTACTATTGGTATATACACTCCAATGATCAGCTCTTAGTAGCCCATGTGAGTTACCGAACACATGTGGGAACCATCATTTGGAAACTAGCATGAAATATCTCATAAAATTACAAAAATATTAGTAATCATTCATGACTTATTTACATGAAAACAAAATTACATATCCTTTATATCTAATCCATATACCAATGACCAAAAACACCTACTGAAGCGTCCCGTTCATATCAAATATAAACGTCACATACTCATTGGTGTCATTGCGAGGTATTGACCTCTATATGTGACATTTTTAAAAATCTACATACGTTTTTATGATACAAACCATAATCTTTATTATAACCAAAGGCTTAAACAACATAATAATGATTATCGTTTAGCGATAATCTTAGTCTTACAAACTTTACATTTGATAATAACAATACGATTTCCAACATATTTCATATTACAAATCTTCCGATATGTAGTTTTATTTTTGACACAAATATGCATACTCCAAATCTTGCTTAAATTCGGCATAATGCAGCGGAAGCTTTTATTTATCACCTGAGAATAAACATGCTTAAAACGTCAACATAAAGTTGGTGAGATATAGGTTTAATGCTAGCAGCGTTATAAATATAGACCACAAGATTTCATATACATAAACGTTTTAATAAAAATATTCTAAGTGGTTGAGCACTTGATTACCATACTTAACATTTAATCAACGTCGCATATTCCCTTTATTATGAAATCTCACTACACTGTACCAAGTGTAGTCACCGAAACGAAGTGCAGTGCAACCGTTGAATACTGGTCGTCCAGTCCGGTTGGGGTTGTCAGGCCCGATAGATCTATCAACAGGATTCGCGTTTACAATACCGCATGTAAATAGTAGTTACCAAGTTACAGGGAAGTATGCCAGTGGTACAACTCAACGTAGAATATATATTTTTAGTCACTTGTGTCCATAATGTAAATCATAAAATGCATGTATTCTCATCCCGAAATATTTAGAGTTTAAAAGTGGGACTATATACTCACTTTTGCCTTGAAGATATTTAACACGACTTGGTCTCCGATAGATATCACGAACCTAACCATATATATAATATATCAACATATTTTCTTTTCAAATAATCGTTTCATATATACTTTTAATACTTTTAATATCTATTAGTCCGTAGTTAGCAGTCCGATGTTAGTGGTCCACAATTAGTTGCTCAATAAAATAAATAAAGACCCCATCGTATTCGTATTGATCGGAATTAATCTCGACCCATGGTACCATGTTGTCAAATGACGTGTTGCGTACATAAAGTACCGTGTTGTCAAATGACGTGTTGCGTACAATCATGAGGTCTTATAATTAATCTTCTCGTGTTGTTTACGGGTGGTCCTGAAATATGTAAAATCAAATCATGAGTAAATATATATAAAATCTCATGTTAATTAGCCAAGATATGATTAGTTTGGTTTTAGTCAAAATATTTTCGTAGCTAAACTAGCTTCGGATACCCGATTTTGTTTTAGTCATAGTTTCTTCAATGCAACTCCGTTTTTATTGATTCAACTTGCCACTTCCTTGGATCGAGTCATTATTTATGAATATGAACTGTAAATACCTTGGTTTACATTCAAAATCACAGGTTATAGGTCAAACTTGGGTGAATCTTATGAAAGTGATCATTTCCATCATAAAAACAACATCTAGATGATCATTTTTATAAAAATACTTACACTTTGATTTATACCATGAGATTTTTATATATTAGCATATTCATAAGAAATATCATTTTTCCTGAATATAAACTTCCAATTCATAGTTTAAGATGGTTTTTAATTATCCAACCCAAAACAGCCCCCGGTTGCACTCCGACGACGTAGATTCAGTTTTAAGGTGTTCTTTGTAAAAACAAGTTGTATCTTGTTAAGTTAGCATATTATTATGATATATTACAGGTCTTGAAGTATTTTAAAAGTCAAGTTAGAAGGATATATTTAGTTTGCGAACAAGTTTGAAATCATTCAAACTATGTTCTTGTTGTTATAATTTATAACCTAAAATAAGATAGCTATATGAATATGAATCGAATAAGATTATGAACAAGGTTACTACCTCAAGTTACTTAGATAAAGCTACTGGAAAAGATAGGAAATAATATTGATCCTAAAGAGTGGTGAAGTTGGATTGAAAGATTGGAAGTAAACTTAGAATATAGACTTGAAATGAAAGTAGTATCTTGTAGTGTTCTTGTTTGATCTTAATATGATGGTTATTAAGGTGATTTTTGTAGTGACCCGAACTTTTCCATGTTTATATATATTAAATGAAATTGTTATTTACATGATTAAGTGTTTTCAACATGTTAAGCAATCAAACTTGTTAAGACTTGATTAATTGAAATAGGTTTCATATAGACATTTGACCACCCAAGTTGACCGGTGATTCACGAACGTTAAAACTTGTTAAAACTATATGATGACATATTTATGGATATATATATATATAGTTAACATGATTTTATGATAAGTAAGTATCTCATTAAGTATTTTAACAAAGAGTTATATACATA